>NC_140814.1:7282500-7537500 GCF_050613455.1 Vespa mandarinia | reverse complement strand
AAATGATCAATTTTTAAAGAGCTCTTTTATCGTCTTACTTTTTAAATATTACATCGAATTAATTGTATTCTCTCTTTCTCTTTTCTTCGTGCATAGTATAAAAAAACTCACGAGAGTTGGGTAAATATTTATCTAGCGTTTTATTTTCTTTTCTTTTGATTTCTTTTTTTTCTTTTTTTTCTTTTTTCCCTTTGAACAAATTATTAATATTATTCATTACTCGAGTATACTTCGAGTTTTAGAAAGTGATTATCTTCGATTAAAAAGAAAATCTATGGAAGTATGACAATAGTATACCTATCTACTATCATGCGAACGATCCACAACGGTAGATGATGTCGATATCGAGAGTATCTAATGCGTAACGACATAATAAAATTAACAGGACCCACTATCGGCCGATCGTATTACAGTAAGCTCTATAAATACTCATTGCACTGCGGCCAATGCTCGTTAGTCGTGGTCTAGAAAATATATTAACGAGCTGATAACACACTTGCCGACAGGAGGCTACCTAATTGAAACCGAAAGCCCGTAATGCCGGTAGCAGGGATAATGCATTACAATATTTCCCACCAACTGTTTTATCTCCCATTACAATACCGGCTATAACGTAATGAAAGACTGAGAGAATGAGATAGACTATCCCTAGCGGATCTCACGCATCGAATTTTACGAGTTCAATAATAATTACTTTGACTTTTCTTATCTTTTCGAGTCTCCCATGGACGAAAAGAAACATGTTTCATTAACTTAACTTAATATAAAAATCCCTCGAGTATCTGTCTATTAGAATCTTTGTGAAAAAAGAATAAAAAGAAAATAAAAAGATTGTTCTATTCGTGAAAAAAAGAAATTTGCATACATTAAAGAGAGATCGATCTTTTTCTTTTTCAAAAGAAAGAGAGAGGGAGAGAGAGAGAGAGAGAAGAATCTCGTAAAGATAAGAGAGTAGATATATATATATATATACATACATATGTATATATATATACTTGAAAACGGAAAGTTAAACTCGTGTTTACTTTTCCCTCGTGACTATCCTCGTCGAAAGTACAAGAGTCGATCGAGAGAGGATCGATCGATCGATCATCATCGTCTCGATGATCATACTCGATGGGAATAAAGGACGAAGAGGAAGTTTTCTCGTAGGATCCATCAGAGCGTATCCCACGACTACTACTCGGTTGTGCTTAGAAGCGGAAGAAGATGGAAGTTGAGAAAGAAAAAGGCGAATTTATAAAAGAAAGAGAGAGAAAGGAAGAGGAAGAAAAAGAAGATAGCGTATAGTACACAGCAGTATCCGGTTTTTAAAGCGTTTCGGCGAGACTTTCGGAACGAGAGATTCGCGGGACGTTGGGTTATTGCTGAAACAAAAAAAAAAAAAAAAAAAAAAAAAAGAAAAGGAAAAGAAAAAAAGCAGGACGTCCCGTGGTTACCACACCGGAATAAAAACTTACCGACAAAACAGCCGAACGCATTGGAACGCGTCAAAAGCTCTCTTATATAGATAGTAGCTAGCTCTACTCACTTCACTTCGTTCACTCTAACGCGAACTTTTCAAGAGTAAGAAAAAAGAATACCAGCCACTAACCATTTGCACCCCTCCTTCAATCGAAATTCTTATTAACCGATATGATCTTTGTCACCATCTTCGCCATGAAAATGATCCCTCGTCTTGCCCCTTCCCCCATCTCTCTCTCTCTCTCTCTCTCTCTCTCTTTCTATCTAATTTTATCTTCTATACCGAAAGAACATCGAATTTCTAAAGTCAAACCTATCGTGTATTTTACGTGTTACAATCTTTTCCAGTAAAAATCCTTCCATTCGCTTGGAATTTTCATTCCCGTAATACCTTTACCTTTTTCAAGGATTAAAAGATCTTCCTCTTTGATAGATATCTGGACATTTGTCCCCAATGTCAAATGGCAAAAGTGTCTCTTCCACCGGAAATGTTTCTCCTTTGCGAGACAAGTTTTCCTTTTGGTAAGCTAGATACACCTCTTCCATGTAGTATCTGTACTTATGTACCTACATACATATATAGATACATATATAGATACATATATACATACATACAAACATATAGGACAGAGAGTTTCTCTCCTAACGACGAAAGATCTAGACTTGTATCTAACCATCGACATTCCTGTACTCTACGACAACCCACCAAAACTTAATGGCCGCAATAGACGACACGGAACTTGTAAAGTAAATTATATGTTTCTTTCTCTCTCTCTCTCTCTCTCTCTCTCTCTCTCTCTCTCTCTTTCTCTCTCCTTCCCTCACATTTCTTTTGACGACCGTTCTAAGGTTTACAATAAAAGTCGCTACGGTGACTGATTGGTACTTACAATAGCAGTGGGTAGCTGCTTGAAATGATCGATATGATCGTATACCAACGGCGTTAAAGAAACTTTACGGGCGATCATCAGATAAGAATAATTTTTTAACCACGAATGACGTATCGTAAGACGTTTATTAGTCACATTTATGTAACATTACTTTCCCTCATTCTTATATCTTACGTATCTCCAAATATCGTGTTAATGCGTTATTGAGATTATTATTATTATTAAAAACAAAAAAAAAAAAAGAGAGAAAAGAAAGAGAGAACAAGAAATTTACAGAACTAAATCTAACATAATTATAATTGTCCTCTCTTACAATTCTTGATCCTGTTGTAAAGAAAAGATGGAAAAAGTAGAACACAGTTGGCTTGTCTCATATGGTTTGCCTTTGGACAAAGGAAATTTAATCGTATGGAAATCCAGCGTGAGACCGTGTAAGATCAGAAAGGAGAAATTAATGTAAATCTCTTTCTTTCTTTCTCTCTCTTTCTCTCTCTCTCTCTCTCTCTCTCTCTCTCTCTCTCTCTATCTCTCTCTATCTCTTTCTCTCTTGGAGACTCTAAAAGAGAAAACGAAACAATAGAAATAAAACTAAAAGAAAATCTAAAAGAAAAAGAATTCAGTCACGATGTTAGTCATCCGTATATCTTACAATTTTCGCGTGAAAAGCGACAATAGGCAGTTTATATATGTTAACGAGTCGGAACGGATGATTTTAAAAGAGAACGTTGACTTTACTCGTGAACGTGGACAAAGCCGTTTTGTGTAATGTAAAATGGTCGTCCTCGTGATAGATACGATTACGAAGACAAGAAAAGAAAAAAAAAAAAAGAAAATAAATAAAGAAGATCCGTCGAAAGTCTTGAAGGATCTATCGATCAATCGCCGATTAAAAGATAATTCTTTTCTCGAAAAGAAGAAAGAAAAAAGAAAAAGAAAATAATAAAAGGAAAGAAAAGGACAAAAAAGGGAGGAAAAAAGAAAAGATCGTTTTTCAAGATATAAGTTAACAAGATATATATATATATATATCTTGTAAAATTCATTAAGAGTTTCGTTGAAGGCGATGAAACGATTAAAATGGGTGAGGAAGATTAAAAGATAGTATATATAGGAGCCATCTAGAAAGACAAATCGAATTCAATCGGTCGACCTCACGGTCGATAGTCATTAATCATCGCAAGTACCGTAGTCATCTCCATCATTATCACCATTCTCGTTCTCGAGAGAACTCGTGCGCAACACCTACTCACGTACACAACGCCGATGTTCGTTCATTCGTTCGTTCGTTCGTTCGTTCGTTCGTTTCGGGTCATGGTATGCACTTTACCCGAATCGTGATTCGATTGTCAATTAAAATCCGTTGAATTTCGACAGGCGGATCATTGTGCCATGGATGATCACCCGCAGCCATGGAACAACTTCGATGTAAGCATTTTTGAATGTATACGTATAGTCACTAGAAAGCAGAACGAGCCCTCTATCTCCATCTCTCTCTCTCTCTCTCTCTCTCTCTATGACTTATGAATCTTTCTATTCTGAATAGAACGATTTCTAAAATAATATTTGTATATATATATATATATATATATATATATATATATATATATATTGTGCGTACGCTTGAGCGATTCGTTAAATATATTCTTCATTTTTTAAAAAAGCCTTCATATCGACAATACGAAAATAAATCGTTACTCGTTTTCAATTATCGTTTTGTTCGATAATTGAAATGAAAAAATAAATAAAGAAAGAAAAAAAAAAAGTAAAAAAGATTCAAGAAATTAAAAAAAAAAAAATTTAATACGCCAGCTATCGTACGAGATCTAATAAAATCCAATGCGTCGTTATACGATTAATATTAATTTTTGACGCAAATTCACCCTTCGTGAACATAGTTAGGTTAGTATGTATTAAATCAAGTAGGGTTATCCCGTGTGGCACAAACTCCTAACAATTTTCCGCTCGACTCGGTCGATTTCCCTAAACAGCGACAGCCGGTGCGATCGTGCGTACTTTACGAGTAGTACGATGGCTTATTATTCGCGAGCGTATCGTAGGAGAAGGGTGAGTGAGGGCAATGGGCCGCTTGAATTTTCACGGGGCTGCTTTTCGAGTGGACTATGACGACGACGAGGACGACGACGAGAACAAGTATGACGAGGAAAGAGGAGAATGAGGACTACGAGATGGTTGTCGGGGATGACAATAGCTAATGCCACGGAACAAAGCATTGGGAAAAGGAGAAGTATGGTACATATGGCGATCACCGTGTTTATTCGCCTCAATGCTGATAGTACAAACTGTGCGTCTCTTTTTCTCTTTATGATGGTACCTATACATGGTTCTATGTATTACATAAAAAAGAAAAAGAGAGAGCCCATTCACACACGCAAGAATCATTATCGATACTTCCCTTCTATATATATATATATATATGTATATATCTCTCTCTTCGTATCTGTTCTGTCTATCTCTGTGTGTGTCTGTGTATATATGTATATATTTTACGCACAATGGCCACCATGTGGCAGGTTGTTTCGCGGTGAACTGAATGAGGCTGATTAAGTTGAAGAAGGGTGAAAAAAAAAGAAAAAAGGGAACAGACCGAAGGGTTGGTACTCGTTTAACCTCTACTATTAGTACTATCGAAAGAGGGTCTATATGAAATAGTAAATTATCTTATACGCTTTTCGAGTCAATGTTGTTATCGCGGGATCGTTTAAACGTCTCTCTCTCTCTCTTTCTCTTTCTCTCATTTTTCTTCTTCTTCTGATATCCACTGTTACTGTGGCTGTTTCCTCTCGTTTTTTCTGTTCAACAAAAAAGAAAAAAAAAGAAAAAAAAAAGAATAACAAACAAATAATAAAACAAATCGAAGAGACAAAAGATAGAAAAAGAAAAATGTATGACTGTGGCACGTCGTGACGATCTTCACGAGGAATGATCTTTTCCATCTGAAAACTGAGAAACACAACCCACGCTAACGACAACCGACAAAAGAAAGAACGAACGAACGAAAGAAAGAAAGAAAGTAAGAAAAAAGAGATATAGAAAAAGAAACGTTCGTTCGTTCGTTCACCGTTAACTCTGGCATCTCCCTAACCAGAAAAAAGAGAGAGAGAGAGAGAGAGAGTACACGAGGATAATTCATTATCGTGCTTGCACACGGTATGGTAACGTATGTATGTATGTATGTATGTATGCCTTTGCTTAAAGTAGACCGAGATGATTCAGAATGGGTTCCATAGCAGTGTGAGAACATCCGAAAAATAAAAGGTGTGCTCGACGACGTTTTCTGTCCATTGTGAATAAGAACGTATTCTTTTGATGAAGGGAATCATTCTCCCTCCCACCCTCTCACTCCTCTCTCTCTCTCTCTCTTTCTCGTTCTCCCATCGAACGTGGCATAGACTTAAGCATCATCCTGATCGCGTTGTCTCTTCTCTTTTACCTCTACTTCTTCGTTCCTCTCGTCACGTCTCGTTTGCCACGAATGTCGTCCAAATGTTGTCTCCGTGACAAAACGCGTGCGCGCACCTTCGCATTTTGTCACGCTTCGTTCACGTATTCGTTTGAGAGACGAACAAAAGGGAAAAGGATGTTGGATATATGTATGTAAGAGAAAGAGAGAGAGAGAGAAAGAGAAAGAGAAAGAAAGTACATATATATACATATATATGTATACGTATATATACATACATACATAGAAGATCTCTAATACAATACTTTGGAAACACGAAAAAGCGCAAGCCGGACTTTCGCGACTTTAAAAGGCGAGGAAGAGAAGGAGACAAGTTCGGACTTTTAACCCTCCCTTATACTCTTCTTCCTCTTCCTTTTCCTCCCACGTCTTTCTCTGTCTCTGGCAGAGCTCGAAGCAATATCGTTAGTCCCTTTAGAGCAGAGTTTCGTGGCTTTCTCTACGGTGTCAGGACGATTGGACACGTTATATGTTCTTCTTCCTTTTCTTCTTCCTCGTTTTCGTCTTTTTTTTTTCTTTCTCTCTTTCTTCTTCTTCTTCTTCTTCTTCTTCTTCTTCTTCTTCTTCCGAACAAAAGACACAATGATACCTATAATAATATAATGTCTGGTAGTTAGCCATATTTTTATGGTACTATCTTACCTAGGAGATACAATTTTTTGATCGAAATAATTTCTATCATTATCCGACTAAAAAGCAAGAAAGAAAGAAAGAGAACGAGCGAGCGAGCGAGCGAGAGAGAGAGGGAGAGAGAGAGAGAGAATAAAAGAAAAAAACCTTTTCATTGGAAAATAAAAAACAGATTATAAATGTGAAAGAGTCCAGATGGGGTAGCTATCGTTTCTAGCTCGCCTTATGTCCAACGTTCATGTAGATGAGACCCTATGAGGTTGCCTTTAATGCGGTTAATACTCTTTGCAAACAGTATGAAACGCGTTCCTGGTTTAGGAGCCGCTTAGAAGAACCACCAAGGGACTTGACTGGTTCATGATACGCTTCCAAAGCTGGAACTGATAGAGAAAGAGAGAAGTTTCTCTTTCATGATCAAAGAACGATCTTTATAATCTAAGTGGATAGTTCGGAAAAAGAAAAGAAAAATGAAAAATGCAAACAAATTGATCAGCGCTCTTATCTTATCGTCGTCGTCGTCGTCGTTGTCGTAGTCGTTATTATTATTATTATTATTATTATTATTATTATTATTATTATTATTATTATTATTATTATTATTATCATCATTGTTAACATTAGAAAGAAAATAAGAGAAAGAGGATAATTTTAAAGTAGAGATAGGTAAAGGATCCTTCTAAAAAGAGGAGCATTTCTTCAAAATCACCAGTCATTTTTCACTTATCTCTTCGGGTTATGGTGTACACACACCTCCGGCAAAACAGTCTATTTGCTCGTAATGGACCGACGACAACGACAACGACGACGACGACGACGACGACGACGATGATGACGACGATGACGACTACGACGACGAAAAGGAATAGCAAAAGAGTTTCTCCAGTAGGAACGCACACATAGACACACAGCACAAACACACACGCACACACACAAACATATTCAGAGATATACACATACACATAGAAATGCACAAATGGGATATCTATTCCGGATAGAGCGGTCAGCATCGAGCGTAGTTACTCGTTTAAAAAGTACTCTAACCGCGTCGTGGTTATGGCTGGTAGTTTGCGGTTTGCCCGAGGACGATGCCGAACGATCGACGATAAACGATTTCTATGTGCTTTTCTTTGCCTTTCGCTCGCGGCACCACCTCGGCTTCTCAACTTCTCGAATTATCGGAAGTTTGAAAAAGTAGATTCGCGATAACACTTGCCTCGTTTTCTCCTATATGAAAACTAGTCAAGACGATACGATTTCACATTATCACATAAATTTTCGTTGTTACAATAGATATTTGCTCTACGAGTAAATATTCGTCTCAGAGGTTTAACCGATGATTCTTTTTAATCGATATTTCTCCTCCGAGAGAAATTTTTGATCGAACGAACACAACGTCACGGGTGTTATCGCGTCGCCAGCTGTTATTATCGGGGTTATCGTCGTTTAACGTTCGTCAAAGGAAAAGGGAAGAATAAAAAAAAAAAACAAAAAAAAAAGAAAAAAAAAAATTAAAAAAAAAATAGAAAAAAGAACGACATACGGTCGATCGATCGATCAACGTCCAAGCTATTACGAACCGCAAACCGCGAACCGAGGCAAAATGGACCGCGTATTATCTATCGAATTATGTGACTAGCTTCGATCGAAAATATGTGTGCGGGTAGGTATCTATCTAACATATTTCAATGGTCTTTCAAAAACGGAACGATCGTTTCATGTATTCTCTTCCTTATCGCGGTAATCACCAACACGCAATTTCATGTTTTATTTATATATATATATATATATATATATATATATATATATATATATACACATATACATATACATATACATATACATATGTATAACTTTCTTAGAAAAAGACAAGTGGCCATCGCCCGTTCTATCGTTCTTTCCTTCCTTTTTGGTTCGCCGCGTGTAATCAGCCGAGGCAACGCGGGGTGGCAAATACTGGCTAACCGCAAAACCGCAAAAAGATGACTGACTCCTTTCATGTATTTCCTCGATTAAACCGAAAACTTTGTCTTTTATAGCATACGTTATTTCAATGTCCGACATTGAAATAGTCAATAAAATTCTTTCAAATTCTACGAATGAACTTAGAGGAATATTCGACGAGAACGAACTTACTCGTCAAATTTCTTAAATCGATTATAAGGGAAACGTTTGCGAATGGAAAAACCTAACGCAAATAGCGAAGGAAGAGTCCGTTATAGGAGAGAAAGAAAGAGAGAGAGAGAAAGAGAGAGATTTCGTCTTTGAGGATAACCTCCTGACACAAGCCATCTTTTCAGTAAAAGTCAGCCAGTGCCCTCAGGGCACCAGGGTGGCAATAGATACAAAAGCTCATACGATCCGATCGACGCCAATATTTTGACAATGCACCAGCCATTGACGTCGTAGTGTTGGCTAGAATTTTGCTGAGGGGTTCACAGGCGCCCCTGTAGAAATAAAGAGTGAGATAGAAAGAGAGAGAAAAAGGGAGGAAACTTCAAACACCATCGTGTATCTTTTCGATCGACGAAAGCGACGACACTCTATGGTTGCTTTTATTGTTCGAAATCCACAAAGTATCGTCGACCAAACGACAGAAAATCCTTGCTGTCTCTCTAGGACCAACTGTTTGCTGCTTTCCTGGACCCACACATATAGGACCCCTTCCTTCCCTCCTTTTAGGGACTTTCTACCTACTCTCTCTCTCTCTCTCTCTCTCTCTCTCTCTCTCTCTCTCTCTCTCTCTATCTTGCCTTTTCTCTACCTACCTACCTATACGAACCTTCCTTCCTTCCTTCCAGACCACAATGCCTTGTTGCCGTTGTTTATGTAATCCCATTATTCCGTATTGTGTCGACTAAGAAACACTCCCAGGGATGCTCATCCACCGGCCAACAACTTCCCGAATGAAATCTTTGGTATACACATGTGTATATAGTACATATCTATATATATATATATATATATATGTATGTATGTATGAATGTATGTATGTATAGACCCTAGCTCTGTTTTCGTGGTATAAGAGAGAATTATTTTCAAACGATACCATCTTTCCCATCTTCGATTTTATTTCTATGAAACGATCGAAGATTACTAATCCCCACTCTTGCGACTTTTCGCAATTCGATCGATAACGAAGGTACTTCTCGTGGATTCAAAGCTGTCCACTTTGTAGTGTGAAAATTTTGAATGAACGAAAGAAAAAAGGAAGAAACTAAAAAAAAAAAAAAAGAAAAAAGAAAAAAGAAAAAAAGAAGAAAGATAAAAACCAAGGGAAAAAAAAAAGCAGAAAAGAAAAGATGAAGGAAATATTTCGTTCTATTCTCGGGATTTGTTGTTTTGTGCAACGGACGACGAACTTTTTAAAAGATATCTCCTCTTAGAAAATTCCTCTTAGAAAATTATCTTACATTTATTACATACATATATTCTGACAGTCTTTGATTAAAAAATAGGAAAGGGAAAAAAAAAAAAAAAAAAAAAAGAAAAAAAAACGTAGAATCCTTGTTAATTCGTTTGATCGAAATCAGTTACGATCAAAACTTCTACTAACATTAGAAAAGATCCGCTTCTAATATTACTCCTTTTAGACGGACTCAGATCGTATCTCATATCTCTCGGGGATTGCCGGGTCCCAAGTAAAACTACACACATCAGAGGATTCTAGTAATCGACGTTCTCCACGTAGGAGGCATTAAATTATAAATTTTTGGTTACGTATCGTTGAATTCAAACATACACACACAAACACACACGAACGTATTCTTTGTACCTATATGTATATATATATATAAATATGTATGTAAGTAGATACAAAACGAACGTTTCGTTTCGAGCGTGCCTATGGCAGGTAAGAAGTTTGAGAAAACATATAGGCATGTTTGTATAAATGGTCTACCGCGGTGACACAAAACTTGTAAAAAGTTTTGTGGCGGTTGACGTGCAGCAGGGTGCACACCAAGGATAGCTTCTCTCTCATTGTTGTCTCCTTCTTGCCGATTCCTTTCCACCTTTTATATACCTACCCTATTCGAATGTGTTTATATGTGTGCGTAACTTTCTCTCTCTCTCTCTCTCTCTCTCTCTACCTTCGTACCTATCTATCTATCTATGTGTCTGTCTGTCTATCTCTTTCTATCCCTTTGCAAGCGTTTCTTCACGGTCGCTAACACTTTTTTTCTTCTAAGAAAAGATCGAGGTTTCTTTTGGACAGAAAGAAGGGTAGCTCGAATTTAGCTTTCATTGTTGACGAAGAAGACGACTACTACTACTACTGCTACATGATCGTACTCCCCCACTGTGAAAGAAAGTATCTCCGGAGATACTGGGAATGAAAAAATAAAAGGGATGCCAGGAAATAGTCAGGATTGACAAAAAAAAGAAGAAAAAAAAGAAGCAGAAAAAGCAAAAAAAAAAAAAAGAAAGAAAGAAAGAAAGAAAGAAAGAACGATCAAAAGATGATTTACCTCTTCAAAAATTATTGGATTATATTATCTTGTGTCTCTCTGGGAAACTGCGAGGTTCGCAAAAATGAAGCATCGAAAAGTAGCTCGGTAAGCTCTTCCTGCACTCGAAGGCCGTTTTCAAACGATAATAAAATCAATTTGAAAGGATGCAACGATAGGACGAAGTAGATGAATGTTCCTTTAGTCGAGTTAAACGAGAAGAAGCGAGAACTATCGTGGTGCGAAGTATCGAAACTCGATGGCGTTGTACTCTCGAGAATCGATTTTTAGATAGAAACGACGGAAAATCGACCGGTTGCTTTGGCTTACAGACTCGGTGAGCCATCCAATAAGCGAAGTGAATTTCCATGCTCATGAGATGCAAATCGTTGCGAGAGTCCAACCGAGAGAGACAGAGAGAGAGAGAGAGAGAGAGAGAGAGAATTCACACCACGCGATAAAACCTCGTGTGAGTGATCGATCGTGTCGTGGATTATCCAACGGCTAGCAAATTTCAATTTGCGAAAGCCAGCATCAGCAACGAAAGATTCTCACCAAATCGTATCCCCTCTGTGTTACGGGATTTGTTGATTCCTTTTTTTTTTCTTTTTTTCTTTTCTTTTCTTTTCTTTTTCTTTTCTCCTTTTCTTTTTTCCTTTCTCTTCCTCACCTCGCGATAACGAATCGAGAAAGAAAGATCGGGAACGTGATCTTTCACGAAGAACGATTCGCAGTGAAGTCACGCAAGCTGGATTAATAATTGAGCCCTTATTAAGTGTAGCTTTGCGCCGAAGATCGAATCCTTTCATTTTTAATAATGCCGTTCGGGTTCTGTATCTCTTTTCGAAGAAAAAAAAAAAAAAAAAAAGAAAAGAAGAAAACATAGAGTAAACTACCAGCGGTTGGTGATATCCTTAAAGCGAAACGTTCCGTTTGCTCGCCTTTAAAAAACTAAAAGACGATATTCTCTCTCTCTCTCTCTCTCTCTCTCTCCTATCCTATGAAAAAGAATAACTGACCTATCCTTCGAAATCGAACATAAACACACCTGCGGTCGATATGATTTTGCCATTTCGAACGCGGACTATATCTATCGTTGAGAATTTATGTAATAATTTATACTCGATAACGTAATTTCGTTCGATACTTACACACACACACATATACTATATTTATATATACACGATACTTGATGTCGACTTATTAAAGAAAGCAAAAAAAAAAAGGAGAAATTAAATTATTTGCTTCTTGCTAGATATATATATATATGTATATATATATATATATATATATATACGTTATATTGATTTATGACGTCACTAAATTTTACCCTCCTCTCTCTCTCTCTCTCTCTCTCTCTCTCTCTCTGTCTATCTCTTTCTCTCTTTCTCATTTCCTTCGCAAAGATCCAGCAGGCGCCCAAACCTGACTTGATTAAACTTTAATTATCACTGCGATAAAAGTCACACCGTCTGTATCGTACGTTTATTTAACGAGAGAGAGAGAGAGAGAGAGAGAGAGAGAGAGAGAGAGAGAGAAAGAGATCTCCCCGTATAAGAAATGCAAAAAAAAAAAGAGGGAGGATGGGCTGATTGGGGCCAGGTGAAAAGGCGTCGTTCCTCGCAATCAGAAAATGGTTATATACGTGTATATGTTAAAAAACGTAACGGACAGCTGTCAGTCCAGAGATTCCTCGAAATCAGTCGACAAAACAGTTTCGTATGAATGGATTGTTAAAAAGTTCGATAATCGGTCCTCGATAAAAACCGGTTACCAAGCAGCCTAACCATATATCCTCACCTCCTACTCCTTCTCATCCTCTTCTTCGATCCTCACCGAGAGACCAAATCGAAATTATCCTAACGCAAAATGACTCGCCAACTTGCGTTCGAATTTGATCGATGCTGTTTTTTATCTCTGTCGTATGCCTCTCATATTTCTCTCTCTCTCTCTCTCTCTCTCTCTCTCTATCTATCAATTTTAAAGGTGTTATAAAACAAATAAATTATTTTTAAATTGAAATAAATTAGATAGTAGATAATTTCTTCTTCTTTGTTAAATGAGAAACTGAATGTGTCAGTCTTGTTTTATCAAAATAATTCAACAATAAACTCTGCAAAAGCTGAAAAAGAGAGAGAGAGAGAGAGAGAAAGAGAGAAAGAGAAAGAGAGAGACATTAATTTCAAAGGAGAGGTAAAACGGGTGAATTTCGAGGGCCGGCGATGCGCGAAACGCGATGCGATTTGTCACTCGTGGAGCACTCGGTTCGCAAAAAAGATCGCATATCATAACCAAGCAAACGTTCCGCGTCTCTGAAATTGACCGATGGTCGAACGAACGGGGTTTTCGCGAGAACGGAATGAAAAAGAGAGAGAAATAGAGATAGGGGAAGAGAGAGAGAGAGAGAGAGAGGGAGAGAGAGAGAGAGAGAGAGAGGGAGAGAGAGAGAGAGAGATCATGACGTTCGAAACGGCTGTTTATTCTGTCTGGGAAATGACAGCTGACCCGCAATCCCGATGCTCGGAATCGCTTTTCCTGGATAAAATGGACGAGGAGAGATAGAGATAGATAGAGAAATGGGTGCAAAGAGGAGAGAAAACACGAGAGTCTTTGCGATTTGGTATAATGGCAACTAGGAGGAATATCTCGAAATGAGCTTTTTCTGTATCACACGGTTACAAATGCAAAGTCCGTTCGTTAAATGGATCATTCGTTGCTGGTATAAGTGATCTCTCTCTCTCTCTCTCTCTCTCTCTCTCTCTCTCTCTCTCTAAGATAAGAAGATTTTAAACCCTTTGCAGGCTAATTTCTCAAGCTAGAGTCGGATAATCGAAGTAGATATTGGGGGTATTAGATAATTTGCAAATTTGTTTAATAGATAAAAAAGAATTTAAAGAAACGAATGCAAAAATGAATGTTCTCGTTTCGGTAGGATGCGCACAAGAGAAAAAAAGATAAAGAGAAACGAAAAAAAAAAGAAAAAAGAAAAAAGAGGGGAAAAAAAATAACCAAACGTGAAATGTTAATTTTGGAATGATTCAACAGCCGTAAACTCCCAATCTCTCGTCCTCGTGTCGTCGTTGTTGAAAATATGACGAATTATGCCTCGGCGATAACACGCATCAGGTGCAAACCTCTCGCGTGTAAGTTCAACCGTGCGAGATGTTGAAATGGGAACGTAACTCTGTCGCTATCCAGTCTCGGTTCACGTCGTCGGATTAATACGCGAAAACGCATATGTACGCTCGCGCCGAGACCTTTTGTTCCGAGTCGATACTCTCACACGTCGATGAAACGAAACTATCGAAAGTATCTACAGAACGTTTCAACTCTCTGTTCCATTCGATCGATATTTACTGAATTATGGAAAACGACCTTATAACGCTACGCTGTTGGATTGTTTCGCGTCGTTGATTGAAGCATCGATCGTAGAGAAATTGTTGACGCAAAATATATACATATATATATATATATATATATATATGTATATATGTATGTATGTATGTATATAGATGTGAAGTAATAATACCTTTAAATATATACGATTATAGTTTTACGTAGATATACAAATACACGTTAAAGATAGAAAAGTATTTATTAAATAATAAAATAAGGTAAAACGCGTTTATACGTAACGTGTATCTTCTCGTTACTTGTTCACCGTAACTACTACTATACGTGGTACTATTACGTGAGCCACGTAGAGATACTCCTATTGTTCCAGTACGTACGCAGAAGCAGGTCGACGGTGTTTACAAACGCTATTTACAATTACAATCCGGTTAGACAGAACGAGAATATCTGCTCTGATACCACGGTTATTTAAACAATGCGAATCCTTCTTTCTTGCTTTTAATCAATAGAAGTTCGACTAATCGATTATCGTCGAAGTGTGCGATTTGTTCGAAGAAAAAAAAAGAAAAAGAAAAGAAAGAAACAAAGAAAACGAAAATAACGAAACAGAAAGAAAGAAACAAAAAATAAAATCAAAGATCATTCGATCTTTTTTTTATTTTTTTTTGAAGATCCAATTAAATACGTAAAATCCCTTTAAGGATTTATTTAACGGTAGCATAAATCTCGAAGGTTGTAATATTTCATTTTCTTCTCTCTCTCTCTCTCTCTCTCACTCTCTCTTTTTTTCTGTCTCACTTGTCATCGATATTATACGGTTATGCTTATGTGAATTCTCTTTCTTCTTCCTTATCTCTCTCTCTCTCTCTCTCTCTCTCTCTCTTTCTTTTTTCCTCCCCACTTCCTTTTCATTTCTCGCATACGAGAGATGTGCCACATATTGCACATAAATTTTGCACGCTCCCTCGTAAAAAAGTCTGAGGCGTTTCTGTACATTATATCGCCATAATGGTTGCCGAAACGAAAGAGAGAAAGAAAGAGAGAAAGAGATAGGCGTGACGCACTTTTTCGAAAGCAAAGAGAGAAAAAAAAAAGAGAGAGAGAGAGAGAAGAAAAGAAAAAAAAAGCTGGATATCCATTTTTGCACGTATGTTGTCCGAAAATAACGACAGCGAATGTTTTCTTCCGTTTCATTTCGACATGGGAACATACGATTTTCCATGGCTTTTTTCTTTCCATGTAAAAGCAACTAATGCATGTTTATTTCGAACTAATGTTCCCCTTATTTTTTTTTCTATTCTTTTTTTTTTTTTCTTTTTTTTTTTTTTATTCTCATACTCTTTCCTCCATGGGAAAAAAAAAACTATTATAGCCATTGCATTTACCCGATCGATACACTTTTATATCTCACAGGAAACGATCATTTCGAACGATGCAAACATGTTTAACATAATTAATAAGCCGATTTATCCATTCAATTCGACTTCCTATGTATTTTATTTAATCCCCCCCCCCCCCCTATAATATCGTATAACTTTGAAGTGATATACGTATTTGCATAGGTATTAGTATTTTTTTCAAAAATTGTATTTCATTTTTTTAAATTATAAAAAAGAAAAGAAACGAAAAAAAGAATATTAATCGTTAGTTCATATCGAAAAATTAATATTTCGTAAATACAATTCACATATTATATAGTACATATATATATATATATATATATATATATATATATTATAATAGTTATAGATATATAAATTTCACATGGTTGTATGATATTTTTGTTAAACAACCAACGCAAAAATAATATTATAGAAGTTTATAGAGATATCTATTCTATGATATCGCGCTTGCGCGTATGTGTGCGTGTGTGCGTTGATCGAACGCATTTATTTAACTTCTCCTCTCAAAGATGAAAATGTTATTTCGAACGTATTTCAAGCGTTAACAAGAGTATTCTAATTAAAGCGCTATCATACGTAAAAATCTCATGATAGTTTGTTAGAACGTTCCTCGTCCTCGTTCAATTTCTGTCAGAGGAAGGATCGAAAAATGAGGCCGTGCTAGATCGTAGAATCCATTCCATCATCAAATGACTTTTCCCTCTCTGTGGGTTTAGAAACGTGCTTCGAAAAACCTGCCGGCTGCTTCTCTCTCTCTCTCTCTTTCTCTCTCTCTTTCTCTCTCTCTCTCTCTCTTTCTCTCTCAGCCATTTTCCATTTCCTCTAGGCCGTGTTATCGGTACGTCGCCATCTCTCGAAAATCCATGAGCATCTGCTGGCCTCAGAGAGAGAAAAAAAAAAAAAGAAAAAAAATAAAAGAAAGAAAGAAGAAAACTGCTGCTTTTCGTTCTTCTTTTTAACCCTCTGAACTTTTGTTTCGTTCTAGGTGATTACGAAAGGATATGTGTGTGTGTGTGTGTGTGTGTGTGTATTTTAAAGCGTAGAACGTTAATCTTTCTCCATTCGATGTACATTCGAAAATTATACGTCGATGGTAGTTCGAAGAATTTTCGGTATGGCGTTCCATAGCTGAGAAATTTCGAGCACGACCAGTCTCATACCGTGCATACCGTTAGCTCTCAACAATAGAGAGAGAGAGAGAGAGAGAGAGAGAGAGAGAGAGAGAGAGAGAGAGAGAAGAATTGTGATTCCGATTCTTCAACCCTTTCTCAGATCATATCCATTAGTGATAGTCGAACTTTCTCTTCGATTTCAAATAAAAAAAATTCTTTATTTTTCTAACATTGTCAAAATCTCATTAAATCTGTCGATCTGTCTATTCCAACTTTACCGCCCTAAATGACGTATCTCCTTCGTTTCAAAAAAGTTAGAATGGGAAATAAGAGGGTTGCGTCTGGGTCTCGTGGTCGAGCGTGAAAACGTGCCATTATCCTTCAAAAAAAAAAAGAGGGAGATACGTAGACCTTAACGTATTAAAAATAAATGAAGTTTTTTAGAAACGCAATGTCGTTGAAAAGAGAGAGAGAGAGAAAGAGAAATAGTGACTCATCCATGTAAAGAAAAGAAGAGAGAAGAAGTTATCGATACTTTCGATACACTATTTCGACTATCTCGAAAGTCTACGAGGGGTAGAACTGCTACTACTTGTGTGAGATTAGAAATACCCTCGCACAGCCGGCATGCATTATAGATGCTCGCCTAAAGTTCCGAGATTAGAAAAGCCGATGGGCGTGAGCTCACCATCACAACCACCATCACAACCACCATCACCACCACTAACCACCACAACCACCATTACTTGTACTACTACTACCACTACCACCACCATTACTTTGACGAATGTTACACGTTCGCTACGAAATCGCGATAGCTTTCACCCCTCGTGTACACCCCCTTCTTGCAGATCACCCTTGAGAAAGCAAGAAAGAGAGAGAGAGAGAGAGAGAGAGAGAGAGAGAGAGGACAACGAATCGTTATGGAATATACAATATTATCAAAGATGTGGTTTCGTTCTAAACGAAAGTCTCCTCCCCACTTCCCAGCTCCTATTAATCATGCAAACGAAATATTCGACGATGCGTGCCAAGACTCCTCGAGGCTTCTTTCTAAATTATTCTTATTCCTTGTCTCTGCCTTTCACTTTGCTTTTGAATATTGAATTGCCTCTTCGTAAAATTGCCATTACAATTTTAACAGAATCGTTCTATTAATATTTCTAAAATAAAATTTTCAATAATGAAATTACGAGCAAAGATATATATTAATCATAGATGGATATAATGTCGAACTAATTCCGGGATTAATTAATAGTACGCTTTAATCGATAATAAATGTAGAAGCGTAATCCTAAGCGAAATAGTATGCCCAACTGGTTGTTGACCCAAAAAGTAAAGTTAGGTTATCGTCGAATTTGATTTATGAAGTAAATTTCGAGGAGTACATTATATTATATCGACAGTGGCGTTTCTCGTATTTGTATTAAACGAATGAGTAAGTAAATAAGTAAGTAAGTAAGTATACTTACGGTTGAAACGTTCCAAGTAATAAAAATAGAGACACCCGTTGTCCCTTTTAGTAGAGTGTGCGTTGACGTTTGTCTCTTTTCGTTCTCTTCTTTTTTTTTTTTCTTTTTTCCTTTTTCTTTTTCTTTTTCTTTTGCCATACCGTTGAGTTGTTTTAAAGGGATCGACCAAACGAAAATGTCGTTTGCGGCTAACATTTAAAATACTGAACGGGCTTTCACCTTGTGAGTTTATAGGAAATTAGCCAAGCTTAACAGGTGTTCTCTTTCGCAAGGAAAATCGGCAATAGAGGGTGAATAATCAGGAGAGCCTCGAGTTATGTTCTTGAGAGAGAGAGAGAGAGAGCTAATGTTCCGATCGACTCGAACGCCGTGTATTTGCTTCCTGTCGATGGAGAAATTAGCTCGAATTGGCTGAATCGATCGACGAGTAAAGACTTGCTCAGTCTCTCTCACTCTTTCTCTCTCTCTCTCTCTCTCTCCCTTAATACACATTTAAAGTGAATCGTATGTAACGTATGCGATCAATATAAAATTTATTCATTTCTTTTCCAATAATTCTCTCGTTATTTTCATTTCTTTCGAAACTATTCTTTTTCGCTTCTTTACAGTTTCTTCTTTTAATTAAAATTTGTAAAATGAAAAAAATAAGAAAATCACGTTATTTCGTTCATTCCATACATACATAAATATATATACATATATTATGTATATATATATATATATATATATATATATATATATCGACAAGTTAAATGTACGTCACATATTATCATCTTTCCAATAATATTTGCAAATGGTCCTTCTCCCTATACGTAATACTAACGTAACCATAACTGTAACGGGCTAATGGATGCTGCTAATTTGAAATTGCAATTCCCGATACGGTACGATAAATCATGGAACGCGAGATGGACTTATGAAATTGTCCCATTCCATGAGAAAACTCATGAAACGAAGATAGGAGTGAGGTGTGGGTGTTGGAAAAGGGAGGAAAAAGAGGGGGAAAGTGGAAAGAAAACTTCTTTAACTCGTCTCTCCAATTCCGAGTCAGTCGTATTCCGGAAGTTAGCAAAAAGGAGGAGGTGGTGAAAAGGAGGGCAGGCCATTTAATTAATGTGCAACTACCCTTCTCTCTCTCTCTCTCTCTCTCTCTCTCTCTCTCTCTATCTATCTATCTATCTGTCTATCTATCTCTATCTCTATGTCTGTCTCTGTCTCTCGTTCTTCTTTCTTTTCGTAGCAATTAGCTTAGTCGGAAGGAAATAAAATATCCATACCGCAAATAACGATTCGTGATTGAACTAATGCACGAAGCGTATCCAATAATTACCTAGTTTTCATAATAACAATGTTCTTTCACAATGTAAAATACGTAAATGTAGAAAAACAAGAACGCAAAGAATCTTCTTTTTTTCTTTCACCAGTCTCTCTTTGCTAAACTTTCCAAAGCTTTCCACTTATATTTTCCATCAACAAATCGTTTCAACGAGTTTTAATCAGAAAATATGAATATCCCTTTTTCGCATTTCTCATCGCATACCTTATTCCATAGATTTTCTCATCGTCCGTTTCGTCTAGTTTCTAAAAGGGACGCGAAGATATTTCAAGAAATTAACACGCCTCGAATTGCATTCCTACAACTTGCATCTTTTTCTATATTATTCACTTTACTTTTTTTTTTTTTTTTTTTTCTTTTTATCCCCTCGAAGAAAATATTAATTCTATATAGTCATATCTCGAAAAAGAATATACGTATATATGCATATACACGTACATATCAAGATAATTTTCTCTCCTCTACCCCCTCATTAAAACTGATATCCTCGCGCCATCCTTGCTTACAATTAGGAACTAATTTCATTATGTTGTAGCTTACGTTGGTACATAGGATGGTATTAAAGATTTCTGCTATATTATCATTCTAATATCTTCTTGTCTCTTGACAGCATTCAATCTATTGTTTTTCTTTTTTTTTTCTTGTTTTTATTTTTATTTTTATATTTATTCAATCTTTATACAAGGAATACCATCTCCTTCTTTCTGCTCGAATATTTAATATATATATATATACGTATTTATATTTATATATTTATATATTTATATATATATATATATATACTTATTAATATTTATAAAAAAATTAATTTACATATCGGACTATATCAACGTTAAAATTAAAGCAAGGTGAGAAAATAGTGATAAGCTCGAGTTAAAAACTTATTTTGCAAGTATGTCAAAAATCGCGCAAATATGGACGGCCACTTTTCTCTGGTTCTCTTTTCATTTTCTTCTTCTTCTTCTTCTTCTTCTTCTTCTTCTTCTTCTTCTTCTTCTTCTTCTTCTTCTTCTTCTTCTTCTTCTTCTTCCATAAGCGTCGTTAGAATTTCAATTAATAACAAGAATGTTAATATTATGGGAAAGAAAAAAGAAAAAAAAAAAAAAAAAAAAAAGAAAGAAAAAAAAATTAACAAGACGAAATAAAAACAATGGCTTGTGCAAATTTTTGTTTTCTTTTTTTTCTTTTTTTTTCTTCTTTTTTTTTTTTTTTTTTTTTTTTTTTTTATAAGAGAAATAAACTATAGCACCTCTAAGTGTGTACGTGTGTCTGCGTGTGCGTGTGTCCCTTTATATGTTTCTCTCGAGAATATTATATCGTAACGATGAAATTTCTTTCGTAGCGTTCTCATTTTCCAACGATGTGCATCGTTTGAAACGTTTAAAACTTTTATACGATAGAACGCACATATGTATACGTGCATAAATAACTTATGTACATAAACGAGTGGATAGACGAGCACCTTTCGTATTTCCAGTCACCTTTAACAAAAAGCTTTAAGAAAGACCGAGCTTAAATCCACTTTCATACGACGACGAATTTTTCTAAGGAAAATGTCCCTATAATCTAGCCTATACATACCTAAGCGATTTATTTTCTTATATTTAGTTTAATTTACTTAATTTACGAAAATTTAAGTTCTCTCCCTCTCCCTCTCTCTCTCTCTCTCTCTCTGTACTTAATCCTTTAGAAAGTAATTTTAAGTTCATTCGAGGTATGTGTGGTGGAATGATCGGTGTTCAAACATATATATATATATATATATATATATATATATGTATATATATTTATATATATGTATACATACTATACACATATATATATATACGTATAGTAGGACGTAGAAACATGAGGACACTTTTTCTAATCGAATACATTTTTTTTCGATTTTTTTCATTCGTTAGTAGATATTAGGATGCCTTGTCAGATGTGCGAAGGATTAAACGTTAAAAAAAAAATTAAAAATAAAAAATAATTGTTTCTTGTTACAACAGCGATGAAAAAGGAAAAAAAAAAAAATACAAAGTAAACCTTTTTGTCAAGAGTTCGTAAAAAAGAGGAAAAAAAAACAGAGAGAAAAAACAAATATCATATATGTATTTTATCAAACGCTTTTATATCGTCATTATATCGTGAATCTCAACACCGATTTTATAGATTTTTGAATGAACGTATTTATATATATATATATACATACATATATATATATTTGTTTTTCTATAAAACCACTCGACAAAATACTTGATAAAAGCTTATGTTGTATTTTTTATCAGTACTCCAACAAAAAATAATTTTTTTATGATCCTAGCCACATTTCCTATAACATATTAATTTCTTTATATCTACTGAAAAGTTAAAAGTTTTCTCTCTCTCTCTCTCTCTCTCTCTCTCTCTCTCTCTCTCTCTCTCTCTCGTTCGATTTATTCAAATATTTCTTTTTGAATCGCTGTACATGCTCTATGTTATGATGAAAAAAATTTCTGGAGGTAGCTCGTTAACTCGCTTGCATCTTGTTTTACGATAAATACGTTTTATCATTTATCTTTGTCCCATCATTTTTAGTAATGAAAAAGAAAAAGAAAAGGGGGAAAAAATACCACAAGAAAAATTATATTCACTATTCGAGTTTCTTTTATCCTCTACTCTAATATTGTTTATAACGTAAACGAGTTTTACGTCTTTTAGTTTACGTAAAGAAAAATTTATAAAGAAGAAGAAATCATCATTCGAGTCTTAGCAAAGTCATTATGAAATGCCAATGGTGAAAATAATGTTCATTATGTTAATTTTAGCTGGGGATAGTTTTGCGACATATTCAAAGAGAGAGAGAGAGAGAGAAATAGTCGCACGTTGTCACGTCGATGCTACTCGACTGGTTTATCCAAGAACGTAATTGCCATTTTGTTGGAAGACTTTAAATTAAAAGACGCGTCAGAAATAGAGAAAAAGAGAGAGAGAGAGAGAGAGATTGCTAATGAGTTCGACAACGACAACAACCTGACGCTTCATTTTCACCGGAGTTCGTCTCACGTCTACTGCAGAGTATCTCAGTTCTATCCTATTTTAAAAACAACGACGACGACGACGACGACGACGACAACAACAACAACAGAACGAGTCCACGCGAGTTAGAAGGATAAATAGAAGAATCTTCCCCGTTGCAATTCCTTAATTCCGTTTGCTGGAATTGATGAGATACTTGCAACAATGAGTTAGCAAATGTTTTTCACCGGTGACGTCGTGCTGAGCGGTAGTTGGTCCGGTTGATTCTCTCGTGTAAATATCAAGACCGTATTGGCCTTCCTCTGGGAAACTTATCGAGAAAGTCACAACGTCGTCGTCGGCGATCGAATGTGCGACATACTTTGACAGCCGTTTCTCTTCGATACCGTTTTTGTGAAGAGTCGCCATGAAGTCGGTCAAAGGTCGTGACATACGAAATTGAATCTCTAATTCTCGTCCGGCAAACACCAGAGCTTCCTATAGAGAAAAAATAAAATAAAATAAAAGAAATATTCGTAATTCGTACAATTTAAGGGCCATCAATACGAAACTTATTCGTAGTTATTAAACGTAATTAAACCTCAAATCATGGAAAATATTTCGAAATGATTTCGAACGGACCTGATGAGTTATCGGTATTAGTCCAAACAATCTGGTAGCCTTGGTAGGACCCCACTCGCCACTGGCACAATCCGGAAGTGGAACCATCACCGTCTGAAGTTCCTCGCAAGCGATTTTGAATTTGCACACGCTCTTAAACTTCATTGGCTCGCCCGTCAAGTACTCCTTCGGCGTAACCGCGTTCGCAAATATGTCCAAGAGGAATGCTCCCGAGCATGGAGCGTGCACTCGAAATGCAACGATGTTACCGACGACCGACTGCAAATATTTTCCCCCAATCGATACGAGATCTTCGATGTTTCCCGAATCGATATACTATTTGCGCCGATTATTCGTTCGTTTTTCTTTCTTTTCTTTTTTTTTTTTTCTTTCTTTCTTTCTTTTTTTCCTTTTCTCTTCCTTTTTACGACGAACGAAAATCAACGACTCTTTATTTTATTACTATTATTTATTGAAAACATTGTTCTTACCTGCATGACGAAACGTTTCAACGAGACCCCATCGTATCCGTCCCCGTCGTTATCATAAAATTTCAGATTATAGTGAAAAATGAGGGACGATTGCATGTGTGCGGGCATCGCTATTCTTACGGTCGCGGCACCTGTCGAATCCGTGTACATAACGGCATTTGTGTTCGTATCCGGAAAATAAAGGCCATATCTGCAAGCACAAAATTTATAAGGAACGGTACTTTCGCGAGGCGTTTTCTATCGCTATATGCTCGATGATTGCCGTTAATATATTCCGATCTATCTAATTCTGATAATCCAATGACATTTAGAAAAAGAATCAAATCGAAAAATTTACCTGAAGAATAAAGATCGTACGAAGGGCAATTCCTCGAAATCTTTCAACGTGATCGGTTGTTTGAGCAATTGCCAATCATCTTGAAGTGGAAAGAATTCGTATATAAATTCTCTTGGATCCGTGAGAAAGTAATGATCGTCGTACTCGTACCTAAGTTGTCGCATTGATTACGTTAAAACTATTCCAAGTAAATCTCGTACGATCTCGATAATATACCTTAGGCTATCGTTCTTAGTTTTTGGTTGGCCAGGACGTGGGACTTCTTTGGCATTTACGAGATGTCGAGCTCCCCAATTGCACTGAACGAATCTCCACGCGCCGGCAACGTAAACGGCGTTCCAACTATTTCTGAACCTATTGTCCTCGAAACATACGCCCGGCTGATAACCAGCGGACTTGCTGTAACCTTTGATAACGACGCAATGTAATCCGGCATAACTAAAAATCATACGATACGATTTAAAAATAATATAGCTAATAACATTGTTGCTTAAACGATTCGTTTTAATTATCGTTCCTACCTGCAGAGTCGTTTAAATAGAACGTGATAACTCTCGGTGCCGTGTTTGATCCCTCTCAAGAGTCCCATAGGCGTATCTCCTCGCAAATTTTCATCGAATTGCATGGTATTGAGATTCTTTACAGTGATCCATCGAAATATCGTTCTTGCCTTTTCAATATCCGAACCACATCTGCTAACTAATTGACGTACTAAATCGGTAAAAGTCTTTTGATCTTCTTGAGCAACCTAAGAATATATAAGAAATGAATTAAATCCTCACCGATTCCTTTTATCTTAGACCGAAGAACTTACTCTTACCGAGATAGCAATTTGATCCATATCCGCAAATTCCATGGGATCGTTGTAGATGTGATACTTGGCTAAGGCTGGTGGCTGAGGTGGTGGAGCTCGGGAAGGATAAGGTGGTGGTGCTTCTTGAGTATAACCGTCACCCTCATCGAGATACAAACTCTCTTGAAGCATGTACTCGCTTCTTGCCTCGTTTATCAATTCCAACATCTCCGAACTTTGCTTCTCAACCAATGCTGCCGTGGCAGCTCTGTAAATTCGTCAGTAAAAAGAGATAAGATAATAATATATTATTCGATTATTTTATTCTTCGTTTTATTTTTCAAAAGAAAAATTTCTTTCTTCGTTCTTGAAACGAACGTATTACGTATGTACATATATGCGCGAGAGTTACCTGAGTATTACAGTTTGCGAAACGATATATATATATATATATTACTATTTCTTTTTCTTTTCTTCTTTTTTTTTCTTTTTTTTTTTTTTTACCCGCCTGAAACCTTTCTCATTAAAATAATGTGCCACGGTAATAATAATTTGAATCGTTCAGTTGTGGTTCTTCTTCTAAGTAAACGCTCGACATTAACCGAATATTATGCAAGTAAGACATCGCCCTAATGATAAGCCATCTGCCATTTTAATTAGATAATATAAACGTACCGCTCGTGTTCCAACATTTTCCTCGTGAGACTTTCCTTCTTTTTGTCTCTGCGAAGAGTCATGTTTTTCTCCAAGTCCTCTTTCTCCTGTTGAAATTGTTGGGTACGCGCTCTTCCTCCCTTCTCCCTTTCCCACCTCGCCGATAATTGCTCCAGCTCCTTCTCCCACTCGTCCTTTTTTATTTCATTTCGCAAAGTAAACACATGCGATGATAGAAAGGGCCAAAGAAAAAAAGATAAATCAATGATTTACGATTGTTAAATTGACTGATCCAAAAAAAGAAAAAAAAATGAAAAAAAAAAACCAGAGCCATACGTACTCTAAATTCTTCTCTAATCCGTCGATCTTCCTCTTCTCGATGATGAGCAAATTTTCTATACAGATCATCTTCCTCCTTGCGATGTTTCATCTCCAAACGCGTCTGCTCGTCTCGATCCTGATCGACAAATTATATTTTTCCCATTAATATATATATATATATATTTATTTATTTATTTATTTACTTATTTATTTATTTATAGAATGACTCGCGTATATTAAATCTTAATGAATTGATAACTAACGAATTTATCCAGGAAAGAAAACATCTGTTTCACATGGTGCACGATGTTAATCGTTTCGAGAATTTCCAAGTCCTCGCGAAGTCTCCTCATCGTTGAATCTCGTCTGTTTTAATACAGATTCGATAAGACTCTTCTTTCCTTATGTTTATCACGATAGAAACTTTGAAAAAGTTTTCGTCAACACGATCGGCAAAGGACTGTTTCTAACGTCAACTTCGAACCGATCAATTCGCTCTATCGAACAGGTTTTCTACAGCAGGTTGCAATTAAATTTATGGGATTTACTATTAAATATATACGTACATATATATAATGTATATATATATATATATATATATATATATATACATATATATATATGTATACGCACACAAAGTACACATAAATGTACATACAAACACTTATATATATTCTTTATTTGTCACAATCAACATTCGCTCGCGTCAGTCTTAACCTCGGTCGTCTACTTTTTGCTGAAACTACTTTCACGATTCGTTTCTGCTTTCTTCCATCTCTCCTAGATATCATTCGAGTTCTACTTCGATAATAAATCTTTTTGATCGTGAAAAAGAAAATAGAAAGGGGAAGAAAATTTTTTTCTTTCATAAAAAAAATACCCGCTAAGATTAATAGGGGATTCCTCTTTTCTTTTCTTTTTTTTTCCTTGAGATCTTCGAAAATTAAAAAGAACAATCCATTTGTATGAAATAATCCTCTTAAATAATCTCATCGATTTTATAACAGTAATTTTATCGTTGCGTTACGCTAGCAAACGTAGGTATGAACAGAGAGAGGGAGGGGAAGAAGAGAGAGAGAGAGAGAGAGAGAGAAAGAAAGAGAGAGACAGAAAGATAAAGATACCCACGCAACGATTACATCACACGCATACGCGAACACGTTCGTTCGAGTAACCCCGAATGAGGATAAGGCGAGAATCGAGAATATTAGCTTTCCTACGAAGGTGAGTCCTCCTCAATTTATAAATACTTTTTTCTTTCAACTTTTTTCTTTTCAAAACTCTTTTTTTTTTTTCTTTTTTTTTTTTATGAAGATATACTCCTTGTGTTAAAAAAAAAAAAGAAAAGAAAAAAAACAGAAAAAAAAAGAAAAGAAAAACGAGAATACAAAGAAATACACGAACGAAAGTTTCATTTGTATTTTTCGTTCTCTCTTGTGAATCCAATTAAAAGAAAAAAAGAAAAAAAAAAAAAAGAAAGAAAGTTGCATAATTGTACGCGTAGAAAATCTTTAATTTAAGAAGAAACAATCTTCGAATTGAAATCAGAGAAACGTAAACGATTCCCTTTCGCGTGAACGCAAAGAAAGCTTATCTTTCCTTCCGCTTTCAAATAGCAGGAAAAGCGAAGATGTTACTTTGTTTCCTTGTTTTAACGATTCGAGTAACGAGGGAAACTCATTGTCTTCCTTTTTAACCTAGGGAAAAGAATCTCAGGCTAATGAATCGATCGATTATATCGTGGATATATATCTTTTGATTACGGGAATTATACCTTACTATAACAAGGAGAACTAGTTTTCTCTTATGTTTTTTTCCTTTATGTAATGTAATTCATAATCTTCTTAATATTGTGTGAAAAACGCAAATTTAAATTTGCCAACTGATAAATAAATAAAAAAAAAAAAAAATGAATAAAAATATCAAACTTATTTTTATCAACAATTTCTGCGACATATGTCATTTATACTATAGTTTTTTTTTTGTTCTTTTGTTTGTAAATAAATAACATATCAGACATATTAGAGTACGCACGAGGAGGACTGAAAGAAATACCTAGAAGAATACCTAGAAGGTATCTAGAAGAAATGAAAGTAGGAACAGGAAAAAAAAGAAAGAAGCTAAAAGAATGAATCAAATTCCTTCGTTTACACCCACGCGAAATATCGAAATTCATACCGGTGTTTCCGGCGTTGGTATTCACGTGGAAAAATATTCTAAGAGAGGAAATGTAACACGGGCATCACGCGTCATCAAGCCCACGCTGTCTTTCGTTCCTTTTACGCATAGCCATACATAGTCCGGTGTCGACTGCGGACACACTACTGTCTCTGGCATTCACTAGATATCACGCAAAATGGCAATCCACCAAATCGTATTTCGCCAAGCAACGCGCGAAAGCGGATTATAAGAGAAAACGTTTCGATAGTAGAGCGACTAGCGGTTTGTTCTTCTCCTCCTCCACCTTCTCCTTCTCCTCCTCTTTTTCTTCTTCTTCTACCACCTCCACCTTGGGATTCTTCAGAAGGACCCGATGGGAAAAGCGGCAAACTCATTTTCATGTAAACATCGTATCTGAGCCGTGCGCGTTACACATTCCGCATCAAAACCGATCGGAAACATCATTGTGAAATTCTTTTCTCTTTTGAAGAGACGCGCCATTTTCTTCTTTTTTTTTTCTTTTCTTTCTTTTTTTCCTTTCTTTCTCTTTTTTTCTTTTTTTCTCCTTCTCAAAGTTTCTCGCAGAAACGCATGTCGGATTCCACGCTCGTCTCTTGAAACTTCCAGGACCGGTTTACACTCCGAACGATTTATCTCCGTTTTCTGTCCAAGTCAAGACGAGGCCAAAGAGGTGGGCGATGGGGGAGGAGGGGGGAGCAGTGGGGGAGGTGAAGAAGCAAGAGAAAAAAAAAGAAAGAAAGAATACCAAACTTTGTCTTTTTTTTCTTCCTCCTTTTCCTCATCTACGAGCGAATACTCAACGTGATTATTTTCTATTGGGTTAGACCAAAAATTTGTTAATATTTCATTTAACGAAGTTAACGTTGTCGCGCACGGAGACAGATAGAAAAAGAAAGACAGAGAGAAAAAGATAAAGAAAGAGAGAGAGAGAGAGAAAAAGAGAGATATGGTTGATCGCGCAGCTTGTCTTTATAGCCGAGTGACCCAGAGTCAAGGACAAAGCGAATCAGAAATCCAGTAACAAGCTTTTTTTATTCTGCGATTGCTTTTTAAAGAATTGACAGAATTGTGCCATACCATTCTCGTACTTTCATTTACTATAACTTCAAATACCATTTAATGGGAATACGATAAATATACCTATTAAGATATAACGAGATTACAAACGATCTTTTAAAGTTGACGAATATCGTTTAACCGAAGTTAAATGAATGCCAGAACAAGAGTACCGCTAGAGAATCGCAACTAGAAACACTTATGCGTTTGAGTTTAGAGAACCTGTTTAAGATAATATCGAGGATAAGATCGTATCTATTATAAGTCTCTCATATTATACACGAGATAATCTCTTTGAGAGATTATTCCTTTAGAAATTAAAATGCTCTTTTCTTTTTTCTTCTTTTCTTTCTTTTTTTTTTTTTCTTACCTTAGAAACTAGATATAAAAAGACAGAAACAAGAAAAAAAAAGAAAAAGGAAAAGGACAATTCGAATTTTTCTCTTTATTCAAATAGAATCTAATTTTTTCGTTCGTATTAATCTAACTTTTTTTGTTTTCTTTCCCCATACCACATTCATCGTCTATCGATTATAAAAAATATTATACGGGATAAATATACAAATTGTCGAATTATTTCACATATCGTTCGTTGAAACACGAAGAGAATCACGATGGAAAATAAGGAGGCCGCGTGCAAGAGTGGTTCGAGTCGGACGAAGAGGGACTCGACATAGTAAACTCTCTCGTCCTAATACGGCGATGACCACAGGCTCTCCTCGTCGTGCGAGGAGAACGTAATACATATATATGTACTTGTATACATATATACATACATATACGTAACATTACACGTTCAGAGTAAACTACATATTTTATATATATATACATATGTGTACATATATGTATATATAAAATATACACATACACGTACATATGTCGAATGACTCACCAGATAATAATCGATGGGCTTCTCGCGAGCCTTGCTATAACCCTTTTGAAGTTCCGTTTGCTTGAGAGCATGCGCAATGTGAAGCGCACTAGCATCGAATCTCCCATACTGATAACTTCCGTCCTGTGCATGATGATTATGATGATGGTGTTGTTGATGATGGTTGTACGGAGAGGATGCACCACCGCTACCACCGCCGTGATAATCTCTTCCCTGAGACGAATTCGTAGCTGGGGGTGAACCGTGTCCGTTCAAATGCCTACCATAATTGGGCGAATCTACATTATCGTAACTGCAACAAAATCATGGATACGAACTTCTTCAGGACTGATGAACATTATATATGTCTTATATTTTATTTATTTATTTTTCCTCTCTCTCTCTCTCTCTCTCTCTCTCTCTTTCTTCTTTTTTTCTTTTTGTCTTTTCTTTCTTTCTTGCTTCTTTTTCTTTTTTCCTTTTAATTTTCACCATGACGAGATTTATCTTTTAAAGGTACCTCGAGAAAGAATAGATCATTCTTAAAACGTTTTTACTGGTTGCAGGACAATGAGTCCTAAATCGTCGATAATATCATCCTCGACCTTACGGTTGACCATTGTTACCATTTAATTGCGTTCGAATCGTGTTATATGAAAGGAGTCCGAGACAAAAGCGACAGAGAGAAAGAGAGAGCGAGAGAGAGAGAGAGAGAGAGAGAGAGAAAGAGAGGGTGAGTACAAGTTATGCGCACCGCCTGTCGTCGTGCAACGTCACGTCTCCACATTGTTAATAGTAATACTATGCTGCTCTTCGAATTGATGGATCTCTTTGAAAAGGAACATGGTATATGGCTGGACATTACCGTTGCTACTCCTCCTTCTCCTCCTCCTTCTCCTCCTCTTGCTCCTCTCTCTCTCTCTCTCTCTACTCTTCATACTATCCATTTGGAAATGGACGCTTTGATTAAGACCGTCCATCAATGTTAGAAACGTCGAATGATCTTTTAGACAATATACTATTAAACTTTAACAGGTTTAAGAACAAATCTAATTCTATTATTTTATAATAGAATTTATATGAATTAAGGTAGAAAAGGGAAAGAAGGAAAAAAGAAGAAAGAAAATAAGAAAAGAAATTATGTGTAGGAGATCGTGTCTCATAGCGCGATGGGAAAAAAAAAATTATAAAATAATAATAAGTATAGATAACAATCGGATAAAGATGCAGGTTATATTAGATTCATGGAGAAGAGAGAACGTGTAAGTAACTATACGTGAGTCCACATAACTTCTCTTGCGGAAAATTAGTTTCATTGTACGAGCAACAGGTAGAAGAGAGTAACGTTTAAATAGATATATATATATATATATATATATATATATATATATACATACATACATACATACATACATACATACATACATACATACATACATACATACATACATACATACATACTAATACGTAACACAGTTATATATCGTAGAAGTTATCTTTTGTGTTAGATACGTCTAGATCAACGTTCTGACAAACTTTTGTCCTTCGTTTCTACCGGTTTTTTTTTTACACATTTTTAACGGGAAAAACGGCGCACGTTTAACGTTTTCCCTCGCGCATCCCCTACAATGAACTGACCTACAATTCTAAATAACTCTTAGAAGCTGTTCTCTTACACGCCATAACGCTTATATCTATAAATAACATCGGAAACGTTCCTGATATCGCGTGATATTATAGTTTCACGAGTTTTAATAGCCTATAAACTATTAAACCACGAACTCGAGTTCTCTCATATGTATGTATGTATGTACATATGTACGGATCAAAAATCATTCGTAAAACGTTATAAGCTGTAGAGAGAAACGGCCGTGAGAAAAATATCATACTCCGTTTCTTTTTAACTTGTTACGAGGTAACAAGAGCGTTCAGGAGGCCGTTCATTCACTTATTCTCTGTGTAACCTATGTGCGCGCTCTCTCTTTTTATCTTGGAAGCAAAAATACTTACTACGTACTATACATATATGAAAGAGAGAAAGAGAAAAAAAACGCTTACGTACACACAAGAAGATATATATATATATATATTCATCTTTCATGATGTAGCTTTGCTTTTACTTCTCTCTCTCCCTCTCTCTCTCTCTCTCTCTCTCTCTCTCTCGCTCTTTTTCTTACGTTAAATTTCTGCTCGTCTATCTCTATCTCAAATGAACAAATACTATAACAAAAGAAAGAGAGAGAGAGAGAGAGAGAAAAACGATAGTACAGGTAAAAAAAATATTCTTCGTACCATCAAGTAGGTATTACGTATATCTCGTGCTACTTTAAAGTACTCACCGTGGCATCCGACTTTTACGCAGCTGCAAGCATAAAAAAGTCGGACAATAAGCGGCATCGATCGCATGCAAAGAAAGATTCCTCTTACGTGTTGGCAAGGAAGAACGGAATGTGTGCAATGTCCATATATACGTGCTATATATCCTCTTTTAACAAGCGTTATACGCATCGAGCGTTAGTCAAACGTTAAAACAAAGGTGTGACGAGAGGGATTTAGTGAAATTCTTTAAGAAAGTAACTTTCGTCGATCATATCGAGTATATCTTTGCGTAATTGATTTTGTACAATGACGAGAGTGTAAAAAAGGAGTGAGCGAGAGAGAGAGAGAGAGAGAGAGAGAGAGAAAGAGAGAAACTCTTTTTGTAAGGAGAAAAGAATTTTGTAAATACACGGGGATGATAAAAGTCGATGATAAATTTACACTGATTAATTTGACTAACACTTAAAAAGATAATCACGATGAATAGACTAGACGTGGTTTCTATCATGGCTCAACGATTCCTCTCTAAAATTTAAAACGAATAGAGGAAGGGAAAGCGAGGAAATCGTTGTTGTTAGATTATATCGATTCGCTTGGCGAAACATCGAACGACGAATCTCGAAGCAGGGAAAAGTTTTTTCTTTTTACGTGGAAGTAAATACACTTATTTACTCACTTTACAAAAGATATATATATATATACACACACACGTGTACATATACATCTAACGTAAATATACCTATACCATGACAGTGGTATAATTAAAAAGAAATCAAATAAATAATAAGAAATAAAAGGAAGAGATGTTTGCTCACCAAGGTGGATAAGCAGCACGAGGTGACGCACCGCCAGCTCTGATCTGTTCGTTGACGTAACCGCTTCTTGGTACGTTCAAAGCACTCCTTATACCCACGCTCGAACCATCCAACGTACCCGGTCCTGGTTTTGGCACGTGGCTGCTACAGTAAACCTCCTTGTCGTTTATCGTATGCTGATTGTTGTAATAAGTCTTCAGGGTTAACTTCGTACCGCATATCGCACACTTGAAACATCCAGCATGAAAGAACGTAAAGTCCTTCAAAGGGCCGACCCTGTCGACCTGATAAACTGTCTGCGCGCATCTCAGGCACGTACTCTCGTAGAAATTTGGCCGATACATGATATTTCTTTTTCTCTCAATTATCTCTTTCTCTTTCTCAAATGCCAATACAATTTACCTCTTTCAATCCTTCAAATACGTTCCTAAGACCTGGGAATATTCGAAAATGAAATTTTTTTAGTAATTCAACGCGCACACGCACAAACATACACGCACACGTTACATACATACATACATACATACATACATACATACATACATACGTACATACACGTTCGGTAATCTTTCTTTTCTCCCTCCTTTCCTAACCCTAAATCACCGTGTGTTAATATTTAATATTTAAATAGAAAAAAAATTACGTGTCTCTTGGCCCTTCTCTCTCTTTCCTCCCTCTCTTTCTATCCTACTCCATCCCTCTTTTCTAATCGCAAGACAAATTATACTCGTTCAAAATCCAAAGTGCTCGGGACGAGCTTATTGTTATCATCGAAAGAACTTACGTAAGGTGGTACGTTCAATGGACGAAGGAAAACAATTTCCGGAAGATTGTGTCATCGTTACGAACTTATGACGAATACGTCAGGGCGGAATAAGTTAGATAAAGAGGCCGCCGCGCTCTCTTCGCCGACACTTTCCTGCCAGTCGACTTTTGCAACGAATCATCGTCAATAATTTTCTCTCTCTCTTTCTCTCTCTCTCTTCCTTTCTTTCTTTTTTATTCTTACATTCTTTCTTTCGTAGTTCGCGTCTGGGTGGGCGATTGCAGTGGCAATTACAACACGCTTAATGACCGCGATATGCCGACAATGGAGACCGCCGTGATTCTCTCTCTCTCTCTCTCTCTCTCTCTCTCTCTTTCTCCCTCTCTCTCTCTTCCTCTCTTTCTCTTTCTTTTTCTTGATTCGAATCTTTCCACGCTTTGCGCTTAGTTAACGTTTCATCGTCGATCCCCTTTAATGTGAAAGCCGATTAATCAATTTCACAAAAGATCAACGGTACTTCTCGTACGCACGTGTGTGTAACGCGTAGTAAGTACATATATGTATGCATATATGTATATGTATATAATATATATATATATATATATATATACACACATATCTCAACGATCGTTTCTATGAATACGATTAATAAATATTTTTGATTAATTTTAATATAAGACGGACAACTTTACGTTTCTATTTACGTATGCATGTGTTTGTTAATCCAAATAATAGAAAGAAAGAGATGTAACAAAACGCAGTGATCTCTCTCTCTCTTTTTCTCTCTCTCTCTTTTTCTCTCTCTCTCTTTTTTTTTCTATTTTACGATTCATCTTCGTACTGGTAGCCGAGAGAGCGACAATAGCAATTACGACACGGTTGACAACCATATAGAGCGAAACTGCAGCAACGAAGCGAAACTCTCTCACGCATCACCGCATCGTATTTTTCCGACGAACTCGACTGTGCCCGTGTATGCCGTACTTTTTTCTCTCTCTCTCTCTCTCTCTCTCTCTCTATCTCTATCGTTATCTATCTCTTCCTTCCTTCCATGAGAGCCCGAAACGAGCTTTGAAAACCGAGAACGTATCTTCCTCTAACAGTATCACGACGGAATCCCAATTGAAATTGATCCGACAACCTGTTTCCCTTATCGTTAGCTATAAACTCGAGCTCGTGACTGCCGTGTAACCGAGTCCTCAATTGTATATATGTATATATATATATATATATATGTATATAGTATAAACAAATACACTGTCAATGTTAAGAGAGAATACGAAGTCGCGTTTACGTTTCTTTTTTTTTTTGTTTGTTTGTTTTCTTTTACGTATTACGTTAGTCCTTTTCACAATGAATTCTCTTTTATTAATTAATACAAACGTATAAAATGAAATTTGTAGAAAAATATAAGAAAATATGATTGCTTACGTTTACATTGTAATAAATTTTGTTAACAGGTCGACGTGTAAAAGACGACGTGCTATGAAAGACAAACAAAAAGAAGAAGAAAGAAAGAAAGAAAGAAAGAATGAATGAAGGAAAAAAAAAGAAAAAAAGGGAGAAAGACGTTTCAGAAAGTTCCTCTTCCGAAGAAAGAACACGCGAATCGCTTGCATACCGAAGCGCATCGAGAGAAAGCATTTCGTTCGTTATTTTCGTGAGTAAAACGTCGACGTATGCGTGTCGCGTCTGCCCCGATAATGATCATCCTCCTTTCTTCTCGTTAATCTACTTCGCCACGCGACTTTTATTCCTCGCGCTTTCTTCTCTCTGTCCTTGCTCTTTTTTGTTATTGTTTGTTATTGTTGTTGTTACTGTTAGTTGTTGTCATTAATGCAATCTATTTATGTGCTTTGAACGTTAATGCAATTTTTTTTTTCTTTCTACGTCGACTTTCAATCAATTGATCCAAGATACGTAATGGCCGCCTATCAAAACCCTTCGAAATGACAAAAAATTCGTTGAACTTAATTAAAGATAACATAAATATTGTGTTATTTTTTTTTATATAAACATTACCAAACCATAAGAGAACTTTTACATTATACAATTATTAAAACTACCAAGGTATAATTCCATCTTGCGAAATTTATAATTATTTTCCAGTAAATTTTCAATATCACTTATTCCGACCGAACTTGTTCCTTTCGATTAATCTTCTTTTTTTTCTCTTTTTTTTTTGGTTTTTTTTTTTTTTTTTTTTTTTTTGATACAGCCAATAGATGTTGAAAGAAGAAGAAAGACAATCGTTAATAAAAAAAGATATCGATTAATGGCGACGAAATTAATTGACCAAAAAGATAAAAAAATCTTCGGTCGAAATTCATTCAATTTCAGATTATCGAGAAGAATTGGTAATTATCTACATAACTTGGCTCTATTATTTTCTTCGTTATCTTTTTAATTTTTTTTTATCGATACGAATGTAATAAAATATATATATAGTGTATGTGTGTGTGTGTGTGTGTGTACGTGTGTATAGATATATCTATGCGTGGCACGGATTCTCACTCGTAGGAACGCGGAATGCCTTTGAGCGCATTGCCACTCGTAGAAATATTGCTTATCTCGCATATATAATTGAAGGGGCGAGGTAAAACAGGAACGGTCGTTCATGGAAATAAAAAAAAAAAAGAAAAAAAGATATATATACATTACTTCCGGAATGTTCGGTATTTCTCGATTTATCCCGTAGAAATTCTCGAAGTATGAGAAGAAAAGTCAATTGAATTTGTTTATATCCTTCCATTTTTACTAACATTTTTTTTTGACTCTATCTCGACTCGAGCTAAGAATTCGAAGAAAAAGAAAAAGAAAAAGCAAAAGAGATACACCATTGGACTCTTTAATCGGTCTGTTATAAGCAAGAAATTTCGTCGTTGTTTGCGTTTGAAAAAAAAAAAAAAAAGGAAAGAAGAAATAACTTTCTTTCATAAAGAATCGGTGCATCGTCGCGCGTAATTAAACTCAACGATTTTAGGAGAAATCCTTTCCGATAGAATGCCCGCTTTCTACAATGTTTTATGGAAGGGAGGGATAAACAAGAGAGAGAGAGAGAGAGAGAGAGAGAGAAATAGGAAGAAAAGGAAGAGAACACAATACAGCGTGCTGACGCAAATCGGTACGATCGAAATCGTCGAGGCAGACTTCCTCCTTCGAACGTAGTTAAATATATTTGTTGAACGAAAGGAAGGATTTTTCAAATCTTATGTGTCGATCGATCATTACGAATCTCTTTGAGTCTATTTTCTCATGATGACTTTCGCAAAGAAAGTCGTATCGATCGTAAAGAGATTCGAAAGAAGATCCGGTATTATTTATACCAGGCATAATATATCTACTACTGTATTCGACGTTTACGTGCTTTCACGCCTGATAATTATTCATCGCATTCCGATAACGTACGAACAAACATTCCTGATTCGAGGTCATCTTTAACCTATAACTAGATGGCTAAAGTATTTACCAATTACTACAATATATAGTCGATGCAAGCGCACGAACGGGAACGCACGTGCCATCGACTAAAGAGTCTCAAAGATGAAAGAGAAAAGTTTCTTTCAAAAATGATGTTGCGTGGTAAACGAGGAAAGGATAGGTAGGTGCTTCGGATGATTGAACCGAATGAATGGATAGAAGAAAAGAAAGGGATATAGATATTCCTCGTGGATCATCAAAAATGACGAATTAATGGTAGGCATTGAGAAGGAATAAATGAAAAATGAGATTAGAGTTATTTTGCCCTGTTATTTAACGTTCACTAAAATGATCACCGTTAACATACTCGTCCCTTCGTAAGTTTCTCCTCAATGGAATTCCTTCCTCTCGTTGGAAGTAAGGAAGGAATTCCAAAAGGAATGGAAAGATAAGGAGAGAAACGTAAAGGAGTAGGGGGTTCCCCCAAGACTTGCGCCCGCGCGCGCGCACGCACGCGCTCGCGCGCGGATCTTAACCCGGTTACAAAAGTGCAAGATTTTCGTCGAATCGCGACGATCGGTTAAAATTCCCGTTTGTCGGGATAGTCTCGACCTTAAAAGACATGCTCGAGGAGAGGCTCGATCAAGAGGAGAAACTCTTTCGAGGAATCTCACCGAGATTCCTCTCTCTTGCGTCTTCGGGATCGTTAAAGTACAATCTTGCTACGTAAGTTTTCTCTCTCTCTCTCTCTCTCTCTCTCTGTCTCTCTCTCTCTCTCTCTCTCTCTCTCTCTTTATCTATCTCTCTCGCACGCTCGTTCGCTCGCTCGTTCATTCTTTTTCTTACTTACTTACTTACTGACGAGTGTAGATATGCGCGTGCGCGCGAACGCGAAGCAATTGGAGCACGATGAAGGAAAAAAGAAGGAGGCTACATCGACGCAAGGTCAGATTCTTCTTCCCACCCTCCGCTTGGTACTCTTGAAGAAGGCGACAACGGCACCGCTACAACACGTTCCTTCAAAATACCTACGCGTCCTCATAATCCTTGCTCCTTTGACCGACGAGTTTCCTCTTCGGTTCGGAGCATACTCGACGAAAATTAATATCCAAGGAAGATTTTCTATTCTCTCTCTCTCTCTGTCTCTCTCTTTTCTTTCTCTCTCTCTCTCTCTCTCTCTTTCTTTCTCTCTCTTTCCTTCTCTTTCTCTCTCTCTCTCTCTCTGTCTGTCTCTCTCTCTGTTTCTGTTTTTCTCTCTCTCTTTCTCGTTTATCCTCGAGTAATCATCGACGACAAGAAAAGTAATGATGCCGAGACGACAGCATCGAAATGGAAAACAGCTTTTCCCAAGTTCGAGGAGGGATCCTTCTGGTTTGCTTCTTTCTTCCGGTTACACGGCCGCGATGGTTACGACCGTGCATTGAAATCACCGAACGTACCAAGTAGTATGTACCTCATGTACGGCACCGAAATTTTTCTCCTTAGCTCGCACCACTTTCTTCGCGCATACCAGCCGTACATTAACGCTGAGATTAAATGAAAGCAGGAAGGAGAAAATACGGAAGGTCGAGATAAATGAGAGCGTGGCCAACACCGGCCAGGCACCTGTCCACGGAGTCGATGTCTTCGATCTATCTAGGACAACGATGCGTTCGATGAGGTCCAATGTATTTTCTTTCTTAATGGGGCCCTTGCGTAACTTGCCATTCGATAAACTTTTCAATAAAAATTTTGAATCTATTAAAGACCGGCTAGAAAAATATTCTTGCCAACGAGCACGACGTGTACGCGAGACGATACGACTTCAAATCGTCCACCTGCCTTCGTCGACGTTCCGAGAAGGTCTGAGGTGAGAGGGACGGCCATTTTGAGGTACCACGGTGAACGCAGGTGGCGCTACGTGTTCAAGATCTCGTCCTCCGGAATGATATGTATGTTCGATCACTCTCGGAGAGGCCCTCGTCTCGTGAGCATCTACTTTTCTTTCTCGGTGATCTTCTTTCGCTTATTCCTACTTCCCTCGACGATGAAAGTCGAGAAAAAGTGGAAGTACCCTGGAAATTCCGCTACACAACGGAACGATCCGATTCGATTTCTTCGATAGGCCAACTCTAATAGACCTATTTCTTTCTGTTTCAGCCAAGCCGATTCTTCGTTAACAAAGAAAGCGATATTCGAACGCGTTGGAACGCTAGACACCTACATAAAGAGTCTTCCTACGTGAAAACTAGATTACATATATAGCGTACCGATCTAAAGAATGCAAATTATTGTACTCGTTAAATATGTAAAGTCGTAATAAGTTTCATGCTAATGTGTGATATATATTTCTACCATTGAACTCCATTATAAGAAACTTGTCCTGTTAAAATATCGATGACGCAAGTGAAAATGAGCGTAGAAATGGGAGAAAAAAGAAAAAAAGAAAGAAAAAGAGAGAAAAAAAAGAAGAAAAAAAACATAAAAAATCCTACCCACTACCATAATCTTTCTCATGACATTTCCGCAGAGCAAACACACCGGCGCGATCATGACGTTTACGATGCGATCTTTCTCACGAACGTTGTACGCTCGATCTTGCGGTAGACCGAGCCACAATGCGCAATTAACAAGAATGATCAGCGATTCTAAACCAAAAGACATAAGCTTTGCGAGATATTACTCAAGTGAAATCTAAGTAGAAGTAGATAATAACGAGTTTGTTGTTTTTTTTAACTAAATAGAAATCATTATAACGAAATCGATCTTATACATACGGGAGACTTCGCATAATGTCGATCAAAATAAACATATAAAATATTCCCTATTATACATACACATGTTTATAATATCTTAATTATGCAATTAGAATTAATCACGACAAGAGAAAGTCTTTCGCTCCGTGTACTATTGCCGAGAAATTTGAACCGAGTTCGACGAGAAGCCGATCGTTCACCCTCGATTTTCAGGGAGAGACGTGTCTCCAATTTTGAAGAAGGAGGAGGAGGAGGAGGAGGAGGAGGAGGAGGAGCAGAAGAAGAAGAAGAAGGAGAAGGAGAAAAAGGAAAAAAAAGATAGAGAGACTCCGAAACGTCTTGTTCGAGTGCGAGGCATCGTGATATATTTACGCGAACGGGGAGACTCCGGTAGAAAGGATGGCATCGGTCCAGCAACCACGTTACTGAAATAGATTTCGGCGCTGGTAATGCAACGGGTCCTCCTCGTAGGCAATGAATAGCGGCAAGAAGATCAGTAGCGCGTCGGCCAGTTCCCGAGGAAAAACCGGAGGTACCCGACTCCGCGAGCTACACATGAACGTGAGTGTGTAACCCTTTGATCCCTCAGTTTGTGAGTTCTCTCGATCGATCGATCGATCGATTGATTGATCGATCGATGGATGGATCGATCATCTGCATCGTTGATTATTAATTGTGTTTACTTTTAATGTGATTATCACGTAAGAAAAATCTACGCGTCGTATTTCCACGAAAGTTCATGTAAATATCCGCGAGAATAGAGCGACTCTGCTCTATTTTCGTACAGTGCATCGCGCCGAAGGAAAGAGAAAGAGAGAGAGAGAGAGAGAGAGAGAGAGAGATTCAACGCCAAGCTGCCTGGCCTCCGCTCGTATTTTTCATGATGAGATACATGAGGGGAAAGAAAAAAGAATGAAAAAATTGACTAGCTGTTGATAGATCCATCCGTGCGTGTTTTTAACGTTGAAAATTTCATTTTCATTGGGTATTACTCGAAATTGACGGAATTCGTATGTCTATCTAGAATTTGGAATAACTCCAACTTGCTCGGGCTTTAGCGATTTCATCGAGGAATAATTCTCGTCAACGATTTCTTCTTCTTCTTCTTCCTTCCTTTCGTTGCTAATCGGTACGATGAGTCAGAACACGACGATATGTTCCATGCCGCATAATTTTACAAGTATTAGACAAGAGAATGACGTTCGAGTTATGTCGAACGATTAAACAAGTAACGATATTATAAAAGAGCAATAAAAAGCTAAGATTTTCTAGAACATTGTATCTATGCCGTTTGGCCCGGGAAAATTTGTTTGGCCGTCCAAAACAGTATCGCGGGGAACAAAAGAGATAGCCACGTAGAAAGGGAAGAGAAGGAGTAAACGCGTTCTAAAGATACCATCTAATTCGAGAATCTAATTCACATTTATCTCACAGGCTTTAAGACTAACGTGATCGCGAACGAAAATGTCGGAATATCGTAGTTATTTATTTACTTGAAATATTTCAACGAGTTTTATTGGAATTATCGACGCCCATTCATATAACACGTGTCCCAGAATATGTCGAGGAATGTTGAGTCGCGAGATGACGACATTTCGCTTTATTTTTGGACGCGGAACAGAGATTTTTTATCGTTGCCCCCGTAAATAAAAACGATCGAAGGATATTTAAAATTTACTCCATTTCCGAAGAGTAATAAAAATTTTCTTTAAAAGATTTCATTCATTATAAATATTCTTCCTCTAACGACTTTGCAGAATCCGGGAGCTGAAAAATGGCGGCCCATGGCCATTTCGAATCCATCTACTCGATTGCGTATGGCACGGACCATGCCTCATTGGGTATTGGTACGTTCTAATGTACTTTTACATAATCGATATATTAATATCAAAATAAATAAGTCTACGAACTGACAGCGATTTGACATTGACAAGTAACATTTGACAATAGCTTTGAAAGAAAATATTTCGAATTAGAAATAGAAAAAGAAAAAAAAAAAAAAAACAATGTTGTATAAAAGGCACAACAACAGAAGGATGCAGAGGAGCGGAAGGAACGAATACCAACGCCACCGAAGGTACCACCACCATCGCTCTCCGGAGACTGTGGTGACCCAGACTATGAGATCATCGAATTCCCGATCCGTGGAACACCCCAGAAAACGACACCAATATCGACCGACCTAACATCCATTACGAAACATAGCAAATGTGCTCTATGCGGCACCGAGAACGTTTTCGCACGATGCGACACCTGCAAAGAGAATTATTGCGAAGCTTGTGACGACATGAATCATAAACATCCCAAGAGAAAAGCTCACGTTAGACGAAGGATCGTGACCGAGACAGCAGCAAAGAACAGACCACCTTTGCCACCAAAAGGTGAAAATCTAGGTGGTCCACCTCCTGTACCACCACCGAGAAGAAATCGCAAGAGCTCTCAGGTAGGCTGCGTCCTATCCTAAATCCTGAAATCCTATTACGAAAACATCTCCTAAAACGCAATAACTTTTCCTTCGTTTATTATGTTCCCTATCTCTCTCTCTCTCTCTCTCTCTCTCTCTCTCTCTCTCTCTTTCTTACATAAACTCGCTCACTCACTCACTCTTTCTCATGTCGATATTCCCTTTCCGGATCTGCAGATACCTTTATTATAACGACGGATCTTAATACTTAATATTTATATTCGTATTATTTGACGAACGTTCACGTTGATGATTCATTGTCACTACATACGTCACACCGAGGCAACGAAGATTGTTTACCCTTCGATATTTTATTACCGTTGAATTGTTTTACAGATTTTATTGTAACCACCCTCATATTGTTTTCTAATACACCATGTTACCGAAAAAGACGACTGCCGTATTCACTGAACCCATTCTCTCTCTTTCTCTCTCTCTCTCTCTCTCTCTCTCTCTCACTCTCTATCACAATTTCCGTTTGAAGGTAACGGCGTGGAAAAGACCTCCGGCAAAGTCATCATAGTTAATAATCAAAAAACAACGGAGATATTCTTGCTTCGTTGAAACAGTGAATATGGCAGGTTAGGGTTAGAACGGTAACACGATCATTTTTCATATACCATTCGTAATCTTTTCCGTACCGTTACTGGTACCTTCCCATTCCTGATCTTCCTACAGGACGAGATTACACGCAGAAACATAGGATTTATACGTACCTACCTACCTGTACCTACGTTTGAATTCTTTACAGCATCTACCATCGGCTTGTATAAAGTTTCTCGCTTAAAAAATAAATTCAATTACAGCGTATATAGCGTAGAAAAGTTTACGTTTAGGTGTCGGCATATCGTTTCGTATATCCTTCTATGCGTATCCACGATGACAATTTATGTATTCGACAAAATATACCTATGTAAAAAAAAAAAAAAGAAAAAAAAAGAAAAGAAAAGAAAAAAAACCGAACACGGTATTTCGAACGTCAAAATGTGATATCTAAATCCAAGGTGTAAGTTAAAGTTTCGCGCTTAGGCCAAACTCACGCAGAATCAAGGAGCTACGAATCGATCATTGATCGAGAAACCAGGAAGTACGAAGCGTGATCTTTCCAACGCTAGTGGATCATCGTCGGCGTCTAGGGAGACAAATTTTCAAGGATCGAAGATAACGCGATCAACGATTAATACCACGATCGAAGGATCAGGATCGGGTACCGACAAAATGTCTACCTTACAGGTGTGCTTTTATTTAAATATCGATATTGGAGCTCGTAGTTCGGTAGAACTTCAGAGTAATTCTGATGTTTTAGGAAAGATACAGGAGATATCAGGAAGCAATGAGAGCACAAGATGCAAATCGACGAAGACGTACACCATCGGATGCTTCGTCGAGAGAAACCACAAGTCCCAGGCCGGTTAGCATAGGGAGTTCTAAAGCTACGCCGCCTTTACCACCTCCACCACCTCCAAGATCTATAATACAATCGACCAGCGTGTGCGATCTCACGACACCACCGCATATGTGGAATCTTGGAATGCATCAGGTATGTAATCGATAGAAAAGAGAATAAACGTAAAGAAACGGATTTTACAATGAAAAGAAATTTGTCGATGGTTGTGTTCAGGCACAATCGATGGCACAGTTAGGTCCCGGTGGAATGCCAATGATGTGGTACTCGCCGAACAATCCCTGGGACGCTTCGTCAATGAGTGCTTCGACCTTGAGTTTAAATCATCCAGCTTTATGGGCATACCCCATGGGATATCATCCGTCTCAAATGTTACCACCGCATTATCCGGGAACTTTGTCAAGACCGCACAGTCCAGCGAGGAGTATAAAATCTAGCAGAAGGTCCAGGGCACCCTCACCATCTCCAAGTATAAAATCAAGAAAGTCTATCGTCTCGAGATCGAGATCGAGAATATCACCAGGATCGCCATCGGATGCTAGCTCCGAAGATTCCGAGGAATCTGATTTTGACGATAGACTTTCTCGAGGATCGAGAAGTATCAGACGAGGTAGCGTTCCAAGAAGTATCAGACAAAGAAGTTATCAGGATAACGATGGTTCTAGAACTTTACTTTCTCGACCTCGTCGAGAGTAAGTAGTCTATACGTTTGCTTTGTATTCTAACGATCTATAGATACTCCCAAGAGTATCGTTATTCATGAGAGTTCGATTTTCTAGGAGACTAACGTCGGAGGATAGGATGACCAGTACGGAGGAACAATGGTCTGAAAATCAATCGACCAGACGGTACTCGATGTCCTCAAGAGGTTACGAGGACTCTCGAAGGAATACAATCGATTCTCGCCTTCGGAACATTGAAAATGGGACTTACCACGATCAACGACGCGAACGACGACGACGTAAAAGTACCGACGAGGAACTGTCCGATCGAAAATCTAATCCAACAGCTAGAACGAGGATCACAAGTTCCTCCGACGATCATTTCGAACGGACGGAAAAACGTTCGACGTTATACGACGACGAAATCCTTTCGACGAAGAGACAATCTTTAAGAGGCGAAGACGATTCGAGGAGATCTATCTCGCAGAGAGCTTCGAGAATGACTATGGCCGCCGAAGCGGAAAGACAAGCTCTAGATTCAACCTTGAAAAGAGAAATAGAAAATGATACCTTGGAACGTCTTTCGTCGCGTTCTATACGAAACGCCACAACGGATGTCGAGGAACTGCGTAAAAGGGAACAACGAATTCAGGAGCAAAATATAATCTCGTCGAAGAGAATATCGTCGTTTAAAAGAGAGGACTCGTTGGATAAGAGTGAACGATCTTCCGTACACCGTAGCTCGAGAAGGTCTTCCATCGAAACGGATATAAATCCAAATTTAAAAAGATTATCCGCACGTGAAATATCCCGAACAAAGGAGGACGACGATAGGAGTTTAACGAGCAATAAAAAAGAATCGAGCATAGATCGGGACTCTCAAATATCTCGAAATAACGAATCGATTCAAATCAAAGAGAAGAAAATCTACGTCGAAGATAACAATGAGTCGTTCAAAGGATCGAAAGAAATAGTAAATGCGTTGAAGAAAAATTCTCCTACGTATAAAAAAGGTACGATCGAATTACCAACTGACGAATGGTCCTGCGAGCACTGTACTTTCATTAACAAAATCACCGAACGCGTTTGCGTAATCTGCTGCAAAACCAGAAGCAGTGCTCTACCTTCGAACGAGACGGATGATCCCGATCCCAACATAGAAGATATTCAAACAATCGATAACGATAACAAACAAGTGTCGGGTTCTACCGAGGATCCTAATCTCGATTTGGAGAAGAAAACAAATCTTTTGAAAATCTCAAATAGCGAAGAAAGTGGTGACAGTGGATCGACAAAGAACAAAGGTAGAACCGGACGAAAAATCAGCTTTTCTTTTGGTACCAAGTTATCCAAATGACGAAATAATTTTACATGTTACCCTATTTTCGTAACCGACCCGAGTTCTTTTTCGTTCGTTCGTTCGTTCGTTCGTTCGTTCGTTCGTTCGTTCGTTCGTTTTCATAAACACACACTAGCCCCCAGCTTTTATTTTCTTTCGATTCGCGAGATTTCAAAATGTTTCTAAATATTTTTTTACCGTTCTTCTAATAGACCATTGATCATTGTTCCTCTTCTCTATATGTGTATCCTTGAATGAATAATAAAGAAGCATGCAAACTGTTTCTCACGTCTTTCGTGGAAGTCAAATGCGTAAGCGTATTTGAAATTTCACTATATGATTTATCTATGAAATTCATTATTATTCATTCAAGTTCACAATCTTTTCAAGAACGAATACGCATTTGACTTGTGGATATACCTTTACTCCAAACAAGAATCAAAAGAAAATAATTAAAAATATAAAATAAGATGAAAGAACAATAAATACAAATCAATTGAGAAAAGAACGTAAAATCTTCTGATCAATTAAATAATTACACACATTTTGCATCAATGTTATTCATATTGACGATAAGCAATAAACAAGTAATTAAAATGAGAGACGACGAAAGAAAAAAAAAGAAAAAAAGAAAAAAGAAAAGAAAACAGATAAGACAATGCAAGAAGAAATATATTCTGTCGTTTTTCTCATCGGAAATGTACTTGTTCGGTTTCAGGTATAAGCCTAGCAGAAAGTTCGACAGATATGCATGACGTTAAATTATCCGAAGCATCGACCACGTCCGAGAAAAAAGACGAAGTAACTTTGACATCCTCGACACCAACATTATCCTTATCAAAAGGAATTAATCCTGAAGATATCGAAGAACTCGTAAAACGACCAGAGATATCTAAATCCAATGAGAGGATCGAAGAAACTCGTAAAGTTTCAACTGGAACATCTCCGCCACCTCAAAGTATCTCCACCCAAGTAAGCCACCACAAGTTCGAGAAATAAACGCTTAACATATGTTTGTCGACGATAATGTGCTATAATATCTAATCGAAAGAAATAAACAAAAAAAAAAGTAATAAGAATAATAATAATAAGAATAATAATAATAATAATAATAATAATAATAATAATAATAATAATAATAATAATAATAATAATAATAATAAAAGAAAGAAAGAAAATAAAAAAAAAGCAACAAAAAATTGACGAGAACGTTCATTCGATGGGAAAGAAATAAATGTTTCAGACATACGATTTCCTTCCACGAGGAGGTAGTGGTTCCCTTCGTAGATCGATGTCGACTTCCAAAGGATTTTTGTCCTACGAGGATAGCGAGACAGAGGTAGGAGGAGACGAGAGCTATATCAACTTTCATCCGTCTCCTATTTAAAATTCACAATGATTTTATCATCGTATAAAATCGTTTACTTTCGTACGACAAATTTACATCGATGGACGGATGAATGTTAATAAACGCAATGTCGGATTGTTCATTAACGACTAAAACGTTCTCTCTCAGGAATATATCATTTCGTTCTCATTAATACGTCTTAATAAAAAACGATACGGAGTATATGTTACAGGAACCAAACAGATTTACAAACAGTCCCGATCTTTATCCACGAACTATACACGAACAATATCTACGGCAGGCGATTTCAAGTCAGAGCAGAGATCGAACACGAAGAAATTCCATCGACTCAGCTCATCTATATTATCGCTCTAGGGTAATCAAGATACACTTGCTTTATCGTAATTGACGCGATGGATTTTTTTCTTTGTGCTAAGTAATCATAGATTTTCTTAACCCAACAGTTCTAACAACTTTGTGTCCTCGGTGTGAACGTAGGTAGGCAGGATGATGATTTATTTATTTTTCTTTTTTTTTTCTTCTTCTCTTTTTTCTTTTTTTTTCTTTTTTCTTTCGTCTTTCTTTTTTTTCCATTATTTCTCCGATATATATATATATATATATATCACAGGCTTTAGTTTTAATCAGGAGCATCATGTGTTAAGCTTGATCGCTTTTCTTCGCGATTTCAATAAATCAAACGCAATATCTCATTGACTTTTGATATTTGTATATTCTATAGGAACCTAGCCAACCTAGATTCATCGAAGTAGGTCCTAGTACATCATCTCAAGGTGTATCTACGTTGACTCGTCAAGGATTAGAAATCGTCGAGCTCTTGCGAGAAGCCGAGAGACAAGGATATTCGACTGACGACGTACAGGTGGCCCTAACACAGGGTGCATCCAATCCAATAGAATGGTTAAAGACGCAATGGCCTCGTTCGATCGAAGCCGTTCAAATTTTGGTAAGCACTCAGGGAAAGGAACAAAGAGAGAATAATATCGGTGTCCTTTCTGTCAACGAAGCGAAGGATGCTTTAAGATCGGTCAAAGGTGACGTTTGGAATGCTGTCACCATTGCTATCCAACGTAGACAGCACAAGGTAACATATTTATTCATATACATATACATATATATATATATATATATCGAATTATGATAAACGATAGAATTAATTTCTAATAATCTTTTTCTTCTATGACATCTTATTTCTAGACCGCAGAAATTCTAACAAAGGGCAATTTTACGATGGCTGATGTTGTTAAAGCTCTCGATAACAACGATGGCATCGTCGATGCCGCTTTACTCGAGTTACAGAAAAATCAATTGAAGCCATTTTTAATGAGGATCTGGGGTCCTCCGGTCGGGGTCGAAAACGATGGGGCTGCACCACAAGGAGGTCAGTCAATTTATTCTTATGGTATATAAATAGGACGTAAAGTTATCAAACTATAAATACATGATTAAATTATATTAATAATTGTTAATAAATATATAAAGAATTGATGAAACATGGGAGAGTAATGAGGACGATGTGAAAAAAAAAGAATATAAAAATAAATAAATAAATAAAAAAGAAAGAAAAGAAAAATATAATGCATAAAAATTTATCTACGTAAATAGATGCGGCTGGTATAGTTGGTGGTGCAACAAGGATTCTCGAACAGATTACCAATGTATCGGATACGGAGGCGAAGAAGCAGGTAATGTCACCAATTATTGACAATTTCGTCGCATTGCAGACCGACTTTAGAAAACAGCTGGCGGCGTTAAGACAAATGACTTATAATTGGGAATACGAGAAAGACCCTCTAAACAACACTCGAGGTAATAATTCGGTTGATTTACTCGGCAGCTCGAACGGCGAAGACCCGACGATCGACGAAACCCTATTACCAAGATCACTAGAAAATATTAATTCAAGTCAAACGATAGACGTAGAGATTGAACAAACGGATAAATTAGAAAATACCATGGATGATAAAGATAATCGATTAGAGAGTGATATAATTGAATCAATGGAAAATAAACAGGATAACGATGATACGAATATTATAGGAAATAATGTGGGATTAACGGAGGAGAAAGAATTCGAGATCAATGACGAAAATAAAATAAAAGAAATAATTCGTATCGATGAATCGTCGAAGGTAATAAAAACTCATGATGAAGACGATCGAAATAATAATTTCAAAGAAGATATTACGCTGGTGGATTCATACGATGCCGTAGTTACGAATGAGAAACATTTCAATTCTGAAATTGCTACGGTTACAGAGAAATCCGATGATGAGGATGTTACGAAAGGGAATAAAGAAATGGCGAATGAGAATGAAATATCGATGGGCGATAGGAATAAGGAGGATGGAAAGCTCTTTCGTAACAAGACTTTGCCGGAGGATAAAAAAAATATTTCACAAGAGTCCTCCCTTCAACGAGATACAAATATCGTCGAGCAATCGGATCTGAAAATGCATAATGACGCTACGGATCGTACGATAACAAGAAAAATAAACGAATCTAAGATAGAGAATTTATTTACGAACGAACGTTCTACCATAAACGAGGTTGATTTAGAAGTAAACGCTGTATCTCAGTCTAAAACGATGGATTTGCTAATGTCTGCTGTTAAATCCTTGCCAGAACAAATGATAGGTCCTTTCGTAAAAGCTATGAAAATGTTATCGCCCAAATTGACGACAATCGATACCGATACCGATGTAAATGAAAACGATTATACCAACCTTGCCTCTAATCCTCATTCTGTTCATTCCGAGTCAATGATCGGAGGAAAGGAGGAAGAAAATGATAATGTAAATGATCGACCGATCGATATACTTGTTTTAGATAAAAAGGATATTAAAGGTAGAATTTCTGAATCCATCGATGAAAATAAAAAGATTACAACGATCGATAGGGCTTTAGAAGAAATAGAAATCGAACAATCATCTATGGTCGTACTTGATAACGAAAATGAAAATAATAATATATCGAAGGCAAATAACGACAACGTGAATTTCGAAGGAAAAGATTTGACGAATCAACAGAAGGACTTCCGAGCGGTAGGTATGGATCGAACTGAAGCTAATACTCCGCTAACTAACATAGGACAGAACACGACAATGGATAAAGCTGCAATCCCTTCGGACATATCATTAACAAACGCATATCATTACGAGCTGTCATTGAATCATGATTTTCAATCACGAATGATAGCCGATACATACGTGGACATGCATTCTGAAATCATTGTGGATAATGAAAACATGAATACGGAATTGATAGATCTACATGATAATTTTTCAATGACGGACAGAGCACTCATAGAAAGTAATAATAATTATAATGATAATGATGATAACAATGATAAGAGAGATAGAGAATCGATGAAACTGGATGAGGAACTATCGAATGTAACTTCACGTATAATCAATGAACATTCCAATGATCAATCGCATCTAATTAATACATCAATGATCGATGGATCCATAAACATAATATCATTTTCAAAAGAAGCGAATAACACTTCCAATGATTTCGCATTATCCCATAATCCCATGATCGACTTAACGTTTGATAACAAACATAATGATGCAGAATCATCATCGACTAATGACAAATCAATTGATATTCTAGATTCATCTATTCGTAACGATATTCATTCTAATGATTCTAGTAATTTGATCGAACTTAAAGATGATTTAATCATCGACGTGCCAATATTAACGCCAATGAAAATATCTAATGATAATCAACGATCGATTTTAATCGATATTTTCGAAATTGATAAAGAAAATTTACAGAGTAATATTTTAAAAGATTCGATCGATACTAATTCGTTTAATCGATCGAAATCTGACGCGCCTTTTTTAAATTTCAATCCTAAACTCGCCGACGAATCGTTCGAATTTTCATCGCGATTAAAATCAAAAGATCTTCTAGATTCGAATAATAATGCGCCAGAAAGTTTATCCAATTTGTCCTCTTTAAATCAAATCAAATCAAATACATCTAAACTTTTGAATATCGAACAAATAAAAACGATAGATAAGAACGATGATAAATCGCGCATAACGAAAAGTGAAAACGTTGAAATTATTAGCGAAATTATTTTATCGCCGTTATTAAATGACATACAGACAGTTCGCGAGACGATCGACGATCAAAAACTTTCTTACGAGGTACCGTCGTTCCTTGAAAACTTGAATCTCATCGAATCGCCGCCTCGAGTTTTTTTAGAATCGAATATTAATGACATCTCGGCTGGTATTATCGAAATAAACATATCCGAATCTCCGATTATAGCTGTAAACGATTGCGCTCCGATCAAAGAAATAGAAAAAATTAATTCCGAATTGGAAAACGGAAAGAAAATCGTTGATAAGATTAAGGAGGAACCGATCGATGATTTAAACGTTAACATTTCCGAAAAGATTAAATCCAATGACATTGACAAAATCGAAACGAATTTAATTGAATCAATTGATAGTGCGACAAAACTAACGAGAGGTGATATTATTAAAGAACGATCTAAATCGCCGGTAAAAAAAGTAAGTAGAAGAAAATCACCAGTTAAGATCATAAAGAGAACTAATACGCTTCTACCTAAAAAGATCTCGACAAAAATCAACGTTCTTCCGAGAACCAATGCTCTTGTGAAAGCGAAAAATGCAGCCGCTGAAATAATGAAGAAACCGATCGGTTTGAAAAGTATTACAAAGATTGAAGACACACGATCGAATGGATCCATCGAACATATTAAAGACGATCGCGTTAAGAGATCAGAGAATACAATAAAATCAATAAAATCATCGATCGATAATGAAAAAAGATCTACGAGCTCTACGAATCAAAGATCGATCGAATCGACGTTTGTACGATCTAAAGAAACGACAAATATCAAGGACGAAAGAATAGAATTCGAAAGAGATGAGAGTGTCGATAAAAACAAGTCTAAAGTTAAATTCATTTCGAAAATTCCCATTTTAACTGGACGATCCAAAATGTCATCTAAAAATGTGCGAGCTACAGCATCGAAAGATAAACCAGTAAAAATAAATAAAATAATATTGGGATCTATACCAACGAAATTGCCTGTTGCGAGACAAACAATTTTAAAAACAAATCTAAAAGATACGAAGATATCGAATATTTTAGAAAATGTTAAAGAGAATGATATTGTCGTTAAAAGAGAAAAAGAAACGATTAAAATCAATCGAACGGTGGATAAGATCGACGACAAAAAAATTGACGTAGATAACGATGGATTTAATTGTCGAACGGGGAAAGAAAAATTAGAAAACAACTTAGAAACTTTAGAGATCAAAACTGAAATGGAACGATCTAATAACAGTGATGACGGCGAATCAGGTTCCGAGCACGATAACGAAGAAAATGAAGAAGACGAAGATGATGATGATGAAGGAGAAGAAAAAGAGGTTTCAGACGTCGAAGAATCCAGTTCGGTTTTCGATAGTTCCTCCTCCGAGTCAGAAAATTTTACCGTGCTAATGAGAGAAGTTCCTAAGTCTAGCTCGGAGAAAAGTAACTCTGTCGAGAGTCTGATCACCGTTGAAGATCAAATAGAAAAGACGTTGCAGGCTATAAGAGCCGAATTATCGAATTACGAGTCTGACGAATTAGAGGAAAATGAAGATTTGAAACTCGACGAGAGAGATGCGAAAAAAGGGGGGAATATAGAAAATGATGATTCGTCGTCTCTGAGCGACGAAATATTTGAGGAAGCAATATCTGATGTGGAAGAGTCCATTGACATTAATATCGCTAAGGTGAACAAAATAGAAATTACTCAAAATGACATTAAAATAAAGACTTCGGAAGATTCGTCGATCGTATCGAAGAGTCGCGATGAAAAAACGACAATAGAAAAACAAAAATCAAAAGAATCTAATAATAAGATAACGAGAAATAAAATGAAATATAATTTGATTAATGACGATGCAAATAAAAATACGAGTAACGTCAATGAAATATTAAAGAAAAATACGGGTAAGATCGCGAAATTAGAGAAAAAGAATTTACATGATGGCAATACGAAAGACGTGAAAATAATACAAAGCGTTAAAACGTTACGAGAGGTCGAGACGAATGATAAAAATAAAAGAAAAAAAGATAAGGAAGATACACGAGTTACGCAGAGTAAAAGATTTTCTTTAGTAGCCAGTTGTATACGTCGATTCGAGGGTGAAGATAAAACAGAAAGGAAACGTAATGAAGTTGAAAATGTCAACGCTACGAGAAGAGAGGGATCTCCCAAAACGGAAAGGGAGGTCAGTAAAACGAAAAAAAAAATAAAAAAAAAAAAAAAAAAAATAAAAAATAAATATATCCCGACTACTTCATTATCCTACGATGCTGATAGCCCAATGTCTACAAACATGCTCGAGCTAATTAAAATTAAATGGAGAGTGGCCTGACTTAGTTTTCCTATCTCTTTTGATCATAGTAATAACTTAGTAATAGTAATCTCTCTTTCTCTCTCTCTCTCTCTCTCTCTCTCTATCTATCTCTCTTTCTTTCCTCTATCTTTTAGGGTAGAACTTATCAAGGGTAAGTACTTTTCCTTGTAACAAATAACTAACATTTTATATGTTGTAAGAATAAAGATATCGGTGTTAGATAAAAATTATTCATCAAATATATACTAAGCATTAGACGCATCTGACAAAAACATCTTCACATACGACATTGAATGCATTCGTTCATGCTTTCAAATTAGATTCCATTTTATTCTCTAAATCATAGTAAACAAATTAAAGAGCTCGTTTCTAGACGTTGGTGCCAAAGAGCTATATTTTGCATGATAAAATATTAATAATTTTTCGCCATTTATTTACATTTGCTATCACTTATTAACATTTTATCGTATCACGTAACTTTGCAGCATGTTCGTTAAACATTTATCTCTAAAGATTTAATTAATTATTAATTATAGATCGATCGATGTCTAAGAAAGAAAAAAAAATAATAAAAAAAGGAAAAAAATCAATTATAAACAATTATATATTGTAAATTTGATTTCGCATCACGAAATTTTTATGTTCGTTAACAGAGAACGGCACGTAGATTGTTAGCTGAGGGACGTGCATCGAATTACGAGGAGGCTGAAGTAGCTGCCAGTTTATTAGCTCTCAAATTCGGGGATGCAGAAGCTATTCATGCCGCTAAGGAATGTGGTAGTGTCGAGTCGGCTCTTGCATTTTTACAACAAGAATGCGAACTTTGTACCGGACGTTATGCGATGAGTCAGGTCGGTGCATAATACGCGATTTATATTCTAAAAATAATTACAAAGAAAAAAACATTATATAAATATATGTATATATATATATATATATATATATATATATATACACATTTTAGATGATATCCCTGTTGAAATGTACACATCGCTGTTGTAACGAGTGTGCCAAAAATTATTTCACCATTCAGATAAGCGATAGAAATATAATAGACGCTGTATGTCCGTTTTGCAAAGAACCTAATCTGAGGGATGCGAACGAAGACGACGTTCTAGAATATTTTAGTAATCTAGACATTCAATTAAAATCACTTTTGGATCCTCCTATTCACGAACTCTTTCAAAGAAAGCTAAGAGATCGGACTCTTATGCAAGATCCTAATTTTAAATGGTGCATTCAGGTAATCGCTCGGCTTTAATTCTATATTTTAAAAAGATATATACAACAGTATGAATATTTAATCAACTAAACTGTTGTTTGCTAGTGCTCGAGTGGCTTTTATGCGGACCCAGAACACAAGAGACTGATCTGTCCTGACTGTAGATCTATAACGTGTGCCTTTTGTCGGAAGCCTGTATGTAAACACGACGATTGTAAACATATAATAGTAATAAGAAGTGAACGTATAACGACTGAACTCATTCACAGTGGGAGAAACAACACGAAGGTATAACTTGCGAACAATTCGCAGCTTGGAAAGATGAAAATGATCCAGATAATCAAGCGGCTGGTTTAGCGAAACATTTGGCCGATAATGGTATTGATTGTCCCAAATGTAAATTTCGATATTCTTTATCTCGAGGAGGTATAATTATTTAAAAAAAAAAAAAAAAAAAAAACATTCGAAATAATAATCGAAAAAAAAAATCCTTTGGTACAAAAATAAAATATATAACATCTTTTTTACAGGTTGCATGCATTTTACCTGCAGTCAATGCAAATTTGAATTTTGTTGTGGTTGCGGTAAAGCTTTTTTTATGGGTGCTAAATGCTCGATTAGTCCCTACTGCGCAAAATTAGGCCTTCACGCTCATCATCCGCGCAATTGCCTCTTCTATCTTCGCGACAAGGAACCCGCACAATTACAACAATTACTCAAAGAGAATGGCATTGAGTACGATACGGAAGGGCCAATAGGTGAAAGGAAATGTAAAGTTCAATTGCAAAAGGAAACCCCAGCGGGTGTTGTCGATGCAATTTGCAATTCGGACGTCGTCGAGGGACAAGCTGGTTTATGCAGGTTGAAAATTTGTTTAACGTTAATCCTAACGATCGATTTAATTCTTTATTCTAACGAAATCATTAACGTAACATTTTATAAGTTAATCGTAAAAATGAAAAAAAAAAAAAAAGAAAAAAAGAAAAAAAGGTAAGTTCAAACGACAAAGGAATTACTCGAAAGATAAAAATCTTTTCGCTTCTTATATTTTATATTCTAATTCTATAGAATTAAAAAGATCCTAAAAACGACTCCCCTTAATTACTTAATAGTCTATCCTAAAATGCTAACACGTTATCCCATATTCAGGATTCATTACGTCGAGTATCTTGTTCGAAAGATACGTTCTACGCAGTTGGAACCTCTTCCGCTGTTGAATGTAGACGATCTCGAGACTTGCGTTAAACGAAGCGGCTTAAAGCTACCTCCAAATTGGTACGGGCGTGACCCAGAACACTACAGGAAAGATCTGACGGAGGTAAAAAACGAAACCGGTACAAGATACGACTAACATCTGGGTACTTTTCCCCGCAGGCAGCACTACATTGAATACTTGGCGGGCCTGGTACTCAAAAGCAAGCTGGACCCTGTGGCCATCTTTGACTTGAACGACGCCAAGCAAGAGTTGCGCCGACGGGGAAAAGTTCCCCCTGCGAAGGACCAGGAAATGTCCGAGCGGGATTATCTCCAGGCGTGTATTCAGGTGACTAACCAATTCCTATCCTTCCCTTTTTCATTTTAATCCTTCCATCTAGAAATAATCTATTACAAATAAAGAAAATACATAATATAAATTAATACACTAAACAAATTAACTTTTTCTCGTTAAGGCGGGCTTTTATCTTTTAAATTAATTAATTACTCATATTATATAACGATCTCCCATATATTTATTTACATTAATCTTTCATATTAAATTTGTCCATATCAAATGGATGTATTACTATTTTACAGATTGTACAAAAGGAAATTCCACTGGAATAGTAGGAAATAAACACGTGAGAAACCTTCAAGATTCTATAAAAAAAAAAAAAAAAAAAAAAAAAAGAAAAAGAAAAAAAAAGAAAAAAGAAAAAAATCTACGTTCCACGTATTTTAATGCGGTACTTATTTATTTTATCAGTACCCATCGTATGTAGGAAGCAATTCAAAGCTCAATAAATTACTATGTAGGCAATGAGCCTAAGTCGTTTAGTACAATAGGATGATACACTTTTTAATTTTTGTTTTATATGAGCTCTTTTAAAAAATTTGTCAAACTCTTTCTATTAGGTGGCGTCATACCTTGATTTACAATATCTTTCATTTTATTTATATTTAATTTCTTTATCTTTGGTGTATTTAAATTCTTAGTTTTAAACTGACTCGTGTTACTCTTTAAAGGAATTTTCTTACTTTCGTTCGATTGTAATTCTGGAACAATGTTTCCAGAAATATTTAATCCAACCGTTTTGTCTTTTCCCTTTTTCTTCTTTTTTTTCTGTAGAATTTTAGATTTCTCTAACGTATTATCAGAGGTTTCAACTTTTCTCTTTGGTTTATTCATTTGTATTTCTGTTCGATGTAAACAAACAGAACATTTTATCGAGAGTTTATTCATTTCCTTCTTTTTACATTTTTTTATTAATTTAGCTCGAACCTTAGATACTTTGTACCCATCGGTATTTGTTTTAATCATCTTACCAACTGAATGGGAAATCTTTCTACCAGGTAATATTCGTACTTGATGATTTATAGTCGCCCAAAGTGAACCGCAATGAGAACACATTATTAAAGGTCCAAAACATTTTTTTGGTAACTCGACTTCGTTAGCTGCATTTCTACAACGTTCTCTAAAAGTACACAATCGAGTTAATTTGATTCTAACCTTAAATTATAAAGTAAACAAAAAATACATTTATACTTACATATAAAAGTTTTGTAATCTGTTTGCTTCTGGACATCGTAACTTCGTCAAATATTTAGTTACATTCCACAAGTGTTCGACTTTTTCCATGATCTCGTTTTATCACGAATTGAATTAAAATCCTATCTTCAATAATAACAAAATTATTGAAATATCCACTACTGTTTAACGCATAAAGCGTAACTGAACTTAAACAAATAAGCTCGTAGTACTTACAGGAGAATTTTATAACCTCAAACACGTATTACAGCAGTGCAGCCAACAGTGATATAATCCAATCCTCCGTATGAACATGATTACGAAAGAATTCGCTAGATGGCGGCTCAATTCTACCCGCGAAATTTTGAAGGGTTACAAAACAGTAAAAAATATTATTTTTATTATATCTCTGTTAATTTTATAATGAAAATTATAATAGTAACGATTTTTAAACTATAAACAAATACATGTATTATATTCATGTATACTCATAAATCATTATATAGACTGTAAAAATGTAATAGAAATCTTTTTGCTTATCTTTATTTACATAGAAAATATACATATGGAGTAAAACGTGATTTTTCGTTTATTAATTAATAGCAACGTAAAATTTTCTTTGAATTTTACTAATTAATATTATGCACTGACAAAGTAATTTATATTTTTTTACAACAATAACGTTAATGAATAAAACGTTTTACTTCATAAAATTGATTCTGAAATTTGCTTGCATAAAAACCTATAAATGTATAAATGTAATATATATATATACATATGTATATATATATATGAACACATCTCATGTGACCAATTCCAATTCATATTATGACCATTTATCGTAAAACAAATATAAAATTATAACTTCAAAATATCTTGTACCGCTAAAGTGATTTTACGCGCACTAATGCCATAGTTATCAATTAAGACATTAGGAGGACCAGATCTTGGTACTTCAGGTACAGCAAGTTTTTTAACAATAATATTTCGTTCCAAAGAAACGGCAGAAATTACCGCTTCCCCTAAACCACCTTCGGGATAATGATCTTCGACAGTTATGACTTTACCGCCGGTCTCTTTAGCATTCTTTATGATTGTTTGAGCATCAATTGGTTTAATAGTAAATGGATCGATCACACGAATATTTATGCTAGTCTTTGCTAATTCGTCGGCTGCTTTAAGTGCTTCGTGCAGAGTTACTCCAGCACCTATAACAAGAACTTGATCTTTTGCAGTAGACCTCAATACTTTAGCTTTTCCGGCAGCAAATATTTCGTCGTTTTTATATACAACCGATGTAGCTGGACGCGAGGTACGAATAAAACAAATGCCTTTCGTATTAGCAGCCAATTCTATGGCACGTTCGGTAGAGACAGCATCGCACGGATAAAATACCGTTGATCCAGGTATCGTGCGGAACATAGCGATATCCTCCAAACCCATTTGTGATGGTCCATCTTCACCGATCGACACACCACAATGTGAACCAACAAAATTTACGTTCGTTTGAGAAATTGCACCCATACGAATCTATAGCATTAAAATAAATGATGTTAATAAATTACATAAACTTGATATTTCTCAAAATAATAATAATAATAATAATAATAATAATAATAATAATAATAATAATAATAATAATAATAATAATAATAATAGTAATAGTAATAATGAAAATAATAATATATAATTTTTACCTGATCGAAGGCACGTGTAAAGAACGTAGCAAACGCGGAGACAAAAGCAACAGCACGATCCCTGCAAGCAGTACCGATGGCAACACCGACAACATTTTGTTCGGCTATAAAACCTTCAATAAATCTAGTTGGATCGACAGTCTTTATTTTCTCAGCAAAAGTAGAATTCTTAGTGTCGCCATCCAAAGCTATTACGCGTGAATTATTCTTCGCTAACTAATAGAGAAAAAAAAACAAAAACAACAAAGTAAACTTTGGATCGTGTAATTAACCTCTGATATAAATAGACCAATATAAATAGACAAACCTTGGCAAGAGCAGTGCCATAAGCTAATCTAGTAGCTACTTGTTCTCCGAGTTTATAACTTGGAGGCGAGGCTAATTTAATGTTACTAATGTCTATTACTGGAGCATCGTCAACTAATGGTTTTTGAGGATGTAATCCCAAAGGACCAGGATTTTTTAAAAGTCCAGTTAAATGCTGCAAATAAAAGAGAACATTTAATTAATATATAATAAACGATTATCAACAAAAATTATCATCGATTATAATATTCATGATATTGTACCTGAATTATTTCATTTGCTTTAGTTCCAAGAGGCTTTCCATGCCAATTGTCTAAGTCTTCTATATTTGGAAAGCTTTTACCTTTAAATGTTTTTGCCAAAACGGCAGTCGGACGTCCCTTCGTATTTTGTGCTTCGTGGAATGCCTATCAGAATAAATGAATAAATATAAATATTAAAATTATAAATTATGAATTCTTAGGCACATACAAATGTAAAATTAATATACCTTAGCAAGTTCTTCAACATCATGACCATCAACAACTAATGCATTAAAACCAAAAGCCTCAAGCCTTTTACGATAAACTTCCATATTATGTTGAAGAGAAGTAGGTTCACTTTGTCCCAAACGATTAATATCAAATATAGCACACAAATTATCTAGTTTATAATACGACGAAAAATGCAATGCTTCCCAGATAGATCCTTCTGCTGCTTCTCCATCGCCAATTAGACAGTATACTCTAAAGAAGAATAAAATTGTTAACTTTTGTTAACGTGAGCGCATAAAAAATAATTTTTATTTTATTTGTATACCGGTAGCTGGCCTTATCAAAATTCTTTCCCACATAAGCCATCCCTGCTGCAACTGAGAGACCTTGACCTAAAGAACCTGTTCCTACGTCTATGAAATTAAGCCTTGGAGTAGGATGGCCTTCTAAGTCACTATCAAACTTTCTTAAGTTTAATAACTCACTGGCTGGAAAAAGACCAGCTTCTGCCCAAGCTGTGACATAAAGAAAATATATTTTATTTCTTTCATTTTATTATATCACAATTTAGCATCAATTAATTATAATCTTTATATCCTATATAATATTTTACCTGCATATAAAATAGGCGCTGCATGACCTTTGCTGAGTATAAATCTATCGCTACTTGGATCACGTGGTGCTGATACTTTGTAACGCATTGTATGGAAGAAAAGAACGGACATAATTTCTGCCATTGAGGAACATGATGTAGGATGTCTATAATAATATTAAACATATTATTTGCTTAATTATTATCTTTCCAAAAAATAAAAAAATTTTCAATTACATACAAAAAAAAAGGAGAGAAAGTATCGATAATAAATATGTAGTAACATTGAAACTGTCACAAATCCTAATATCAAGATCATATTTATATTTATATTTATAATCATAAATTCTTATCAGGGTCAAAGTGCCACTCATATCAATCGCGCGATGTACCCCAGGTCGAATAAAGGACATTAATTAGAAGAATAAAAATTCATATTAACGTCTTTAATTAATAGTAATAATTTAATTTTTTAATTTAACGAATTTATAAAAAGTAATGTATTCGATCTTTCATAACCTTATCGTTATAGCGTTAACCTAAGCGCAACAAATGTGAGGTTATATACAACTTCGGATTAAAAAAAAAAAAAAATGAGAAAAGAGTATACATATTACAAATGAATCAATATCATATGATTATTACATCTGCTATTATATTAAATCCTTCAATTTTCTTTTTATATAGTAATTATCGTATTTAATACATATGTGTGAAGAACGACGATATACACATAACAAGATATCATCTGTGTATGCTAACCAATTATTATTTAAACAAGTATTACGTATAAATAGAAATATAATCGTTAAACAAATAGAAACATTCTAAGAACTATACGTCTAGTGAAAGGCAAATTCAAGTACAGAATGAAAAAAAATATAGAAAGAAAGAGGGAGAGAGAAAAAGACAATTGTCGTTTTTTCTTCTAAACACATAATAATTCCAAATGAATATAATTTACTATTGAATATACTATGAAATTAAAGGAAATAGAAAATCGTATGTTTATCAATATTTATTAAGAAAATGGTCTCTCATTAAATCATTGCAAAAGGCGCGCGCGCGAAAAGGAAAAAGAAAGAAAAAGAATGTTAATGTGCGTAATAAGAATTGAAAAATAAATATTTTTGTAAAAAAAAAAAATATATATATATATGAAATATAATAATTATAATGAAAAACAAACCCGCTTTTTGATGATTCGGTTGCTTTTATGCTTTGCAAACGAAGTCTATTCGCTAAGTCCTGTAACTTAGTTACCTCCGTGGAAGATACCATCTTGAATATGAAGCGTTAAAATTTGAACGAATGTATATTCTACGAGAAGTAGTGAATAACTAAAGCCGGCAACAGATTCTACGAGTTACATACTTGCGAATTGTAAATTTCCCCTACCACTTGACTTCCTTGTCGCTGATATATTATACACTTACGATCAAACGATCGTAGAACATCCGGTTATCAAACTTATTACAACAATTCGAAATTTACCTTCCACATATGTATCGATTATTTTTCATTATTTTTTCTTCAAGATTTATCATAATCATATGTACTTGCACGCGCAACAAGTCATCAATAGTTTTTGCCAATTGATTCGATACTATAAAAAATCATGCTCAGTCATCATTTTGATTTATCGGAATTTAATTTAAATTTTAAATTACACCGTAATGCATATCAGATATTTTTTTTTTTTCCAAAAATAGAACGAATTTTTATTCGATTATTCGATTGAACAAATATTATTAGTCAGAATTTTACGGAAGATATTATTTTCCCGCAAAAAGTATCATACGAGGTTTTAATTTCTAACCTATTCGCAATGAGTCAAGTACACATCGTAATTCCTTCGTTATATTGTTTTTCTTTGTTTTGTTGTAATTCCAATTGGCAAAAAAAAAAAAAAAATAAAAATTACGAAACTGAATCAATGATTCATATTTTCCCGTCGAGTTGATTGAAAAAATGCGAAATTCCATTGCTTATGTTACAGTAATTTCAAATTACTTCCTGTATTTCAAATAACTTCGATCTTCAATTTTTCTCTTTTACGTCGTAAATTTTATTCAATGTATAATATGTGATCTTGAATTTGTAAAATTATATTCACGTATTATATTTATATATTTCCATAGTGTAACGACAAGTATTCTACACAACGTACTCGTGCTATATTTGTGTGTATATATATATATATATATTACATAACAAATAGGTACACGTGAAAGTGCAATTTCATTATTACAAAGCGTTTTTTGTCAAAAGAGATAAACTTCAAGAAAAATAACCTCTTCATAACAAATTTAAAAACTTCATTGATTGGAAATGTTAATTACAATAGTAATTATTGTTCGTTAAATAACTTGTGATGTCATTGTTAAAGGTAAAAATAAAAAAAATAAAAAAATTATACGTAATCCGAAGATTTCTTAAATCGACATTGAAAGGATTTAAGAGTACGCATAAAAAGAAAAAAAAAACGTTAAATACGTTCGAATATGACGTAATATCTCGATACTGTTGAATAATACATAAATATGAGGCCTTAAAAAGGCTATTTTGATCTCAGTAGTCACCTGTCATTACAAATATTAGAATAAATGATCCAAGGTTTCCATAATCGAATAAAAGATTAAATATCTATATATGAACGAAAGATTCATCAAGAAAAAAAATTGTTCATCGTAAAATAAATTTCAATGATATGATAAAAATAAAAAAGAGGGGAAGAGAGAGAAAAAGACAGAGAGAGAAATAGAGAGAGAGAGAGAGAGAGAGAGAGAGAAGGAAAGATAATAATAATGCCGGTAATATGTGAAAGTTGTTCTCTTCGTGACAAGAGGAAAGAAGCATAAAGAGATTGCATATTACAAGAAAATAAAATCATTCGTAATCCTTTAACCAATATTAGAATTCATTTCGTTCGGACGATATCTGCGAATGTGGCAGTAAATTCGCTTATCACGCATATCATCGTATGATTTCAAAGATGGTCGCGCAAACAAAGTCTCTCTCTCTCTCTCTCTCTCTCTCTCTCTCATATATTCTACCGCGATGTACTTTGTCATTCTTGACGTCCGTCACTTTTAATTTCTATTTCAATTCTTGAAACAACCGAAGGTCATTTTAACGCTGTTAAACGTTATAAGAGGCGTAATTTATTATAACATTTTACAATGGACTCTTTTCGGCGCGAATTTATAAAATTTCATCTACACTATAAATCATCAATGATAATATAAAACTTTAATATTATTGGTAACATATTATTACTGTCTAATGATAATTTCACGTTAGAATTGTTATTAATGCATTAACGAATATGAAAAGTCTTACCCAGATTTGCTGGCTTGCGTGGCCTCGATCGAACGAATCCTCAATTTATTAGCAATATCTTTTAATTCCTGAATGGTTTTTGATTCTGGTTTGTGATAGTTCGCCATTCTTCCAATAAAATTTTTTTATTATTCGATATAAGAAATTTGACTTATTTCGTAATTAATGGAAAATAACAAGATTGGTTAGAACTCGAGCATGCAACAAGTAGAGAGACCGCGCGTGCACGAGGAGGTAATAAAACCGAGAATAGATAAAAGAACTCGAATTTCCAACTCAAATCGAGTCGATGCATCGAACTTTCATTCTGCATTTTGCGCGCCAACAGATGGCGCTGTCCTAGCCTCGTTCGTAAGATACATTAAGGTAACTTCAAGGCGAATTGACATGAATGTTATTGTATGTCATGTAACGATTATTTTTCTTCATTAAAGGAAACTTATAAAGAAAGAAAAAGAAAAAAATGTCCATTCTTTTTTCATAGATTATAAATTTTAATATTTCTTTCGCAAGATCGTATAAAATTTAAAATGCAAAACCACGTGTTGCGTTCTTTTTCACATCACAAACGTTCGTATTTTCTGCTTACATTTTCTATTCTTTTCCTTTTCTTTTTTTTTTTTAACTCTTTAATTGTCGTATGTATAGGAGAAAAGAATTATTATAAAGGACAGATAAAAAGAAGAGAAAAGAAGAAAAAAAAACAAAAAAAAAACAAAAAAAAAAAAACAAAAAAAAAAAGATTGATAGAATAAAAGATACGCTAAAGCGATAAATATGTTATTTCGTAAGAATTCGATCTTACGACCTTACGATTTACGAAAGGAAAAGTTTTTAGAATCTTTTAAAGAGATATTGTCTCGTTAAGTTATAAAAGATATTAATAAATATGCGTATTAGTTTTATAGAATAAATCATAGTAGAAAATAGTATTGTTGAAAGTAAAGAGAAAATTTTAGCGACATATCCAGTGGACGCGCGTTCTGGCGGACCTGCGCCTGTCAAGCAGTCGCCAGCAGTCGGCAGCAGTCACGAATGGTTGACCTATGCAGTTGACTGTGCTGGTTGACCGATCGTGCGGTATTAATCGCGCTTTTTCTTCTACGCGCTCTCGAAACATTTATACTTACTTTTCGGCGATTTAATTGTATAGGAAGTTTATCTTACGAGTGAGGTGATGATTAATAATCGTGAATGGGCTAGACTTCGCATCGGTCAGGTGAGAGACAGGTGGATGGATTGAGGAAAATCGCCAGTCGAAATACAATCTAGGGTAAGGGAGTAGCAACCTCTTGGGGCCAGGGCCAGTCACGTGACCCGTATGTTTACCAAAATGGTGAACGTTCACCGTTCGGAATGTACTTCGCTATTTTATCGAGCTTCCCTCTCGTACAATGATGAGATCGAGCGAGGATACACGGGAATTCGAGTGATCTATTCATTTTTACATCAATCTTCACAGCTGCCACTAATTTAAGTTTTGATGTCTTAATATTTTGTTACCTTGTGCTTGGTTTGGTAACGCGGAGAGTCGTGAGCGAAAGTTTGAAAGTGGACGAAAGAAACTATTGCTTTCCGTGTATTATAGAAGCAACCGTTGCTCCTACCTGAAAATGATTTTAATTATTAATGGCGATGACAACATTCTTCAACATGGTAAAATGGCTGTCTTATTTATTTTGCCATTAAGAATGTTTTACTTTCAACAGGGTGCATTGAGATTTTTTTTAATTTTTCATTCTACAACTATATTATATAATTTTAACTGGCAGATATATATATATATATACACATTTATATATATATATATAAAACTTCATTGTGTTCTTTAATATTTTTCTTCTTATCCTTTTTTATATAGCAAAAGAAATGATTTATTTTCATTGTTTTCTATATAGGTGATGACTGAAGTCTTAAGTGGCCTAACTCTGTTTGCCAATAATGTTTAATGTGATGTGCGATAGGTAAGCTTTTTTTTTTTGATTTAGTTTCTATACGACAAGGCAAAAGAAGTGACATTGTTTTTTTTTTTTTTTAATTAATTCATAGTTTTATCTACAGATGATCTCTGATATAGGTTAGTGCAAATGGAAAGTACATTAAAGGACGTCTAAATGACACAAAGTGTCTTAGCATAACGCTGTGTGCTACGGCCAAGCATTGCTAAAGATGGCCACGTATCAAGTTGACTATCAGTGGTTAGTTTTACTATTTTGCAAAGACATAACACTTAAAAACTTTATTTCGTTGATCTGTATATTATGATTGTATATTTTTTTAGGGCTTATTCTATAATGGATTCATCCAGGATATCCACTTTCCTAATTTCAATTCTACTGATAGTCTACGGCAGTTTCCGATCCTTAAATATGGAACAGGAAGCAAAAGAAAGAGAAAAAGAAAGGCAACGTAATGGAATGTCGAGTAATAGTAGTACTGGAAACAAAGGTGGTGCTAACGGAGCAAGAATCCAAACCTTAGATACAATGCATGCTCTCTGTCTACCTCTTGGTGCTTCCATTTCTCTACTCGTCATGTTTTTCTTTTTTGATAGCATGCAAATGCTCTTAGCAATATGTACAGCCAGTAAGTTTATGAATAGTTATCTCAAAAAAAGTTCATCATCTGTTATTATAGAATGATAATGGAAAATATATACTATTTATATTTACAGTCATAGCTACAGTTGCTTTGGCATTTCTTCTACTACCCATGTGTCAATATATAATTAGACCCTGCACAGATGGAAATAAAATATCCTTTGGCATTTGTGGAAGATTTACAGGAGCAGAATTACTTTCATTTTCACTCAGTGTGAGCATAGTATGTGTATGGGTACTGACAGGACATTGGTTACTCATGGATGCAATGGGCATGGGCCTTTGTGTAGCCTTCATTGCATTTGTTCGATTACCAAGTTTAAAAGTATCTACTTTGCTATTAACTGGACTTTTGATTTATGATGTTTTCTGGGTCTTCTTTTCATCTTATATATTTAGTACAAACGTAATGGTTAAGGTGAGTCATTATGTTATTATTTTATCTTAATAATCGAATTTGCATGATTTTTACATAATCAAAGAAGTATAGATTTCTCAAATCAAATAGTATAAATTTTCCAAATGTTTTTCAAAGGGATATAATTTTAGATATTACTTTTCATAGGTAGCAACTAGACCTGCTGATAATCCAGTAAGTCTTGTCGCCAAAAGATTGCACTTAGGTGGTGTAGCTAGGGAGGCTCCAAAACTTCCTCTACCAGGAAAGCTGATGTTTCCTTCGATGCATCAAGCGGGACATTTTTCAATGCTAGGTCTTGGTGATATCGTTATGCCAGGTCTTTTACTCTGCTTTGTGTTAAGATATGATGCATATAAAAAGAGTCAGCTCTTGCCTGGTGGTTGTGAAACAGGAGTTCCACCACCACGACACTTCAATCGTATTAGTTATTTTCATTGCTCCTTAATTGGCTATTTTCTTGGTTTACTCACTGCTACTGTAAGCTCTGAGGTGTTCAAAGCTGCACAGCCTGCCTTATTGTATCTTGTGCCCTTTACCCTTCTGCCACTACTGACAATGGCTTATTTAAAGGTACATTTTAAGCACATAATTTTTTCCATGTTTTATCGCAAAATATAAGTTCGCATATTATAGATATATAGATATGTATATATATATACATATATATATACGTATATATACTTCAGATTTAAATCATAATGTTTTAGGGGGATTTGCGTCGGATGTGGAGTGAACCATTCATATCTCAACAACCTTCTATATATATGGAAGTTTGACAAGAGTCATGGCTCTTGAGAAATTATAACACAAGATTCATTGTCATTTAAAATTTTTAGTTCTGGTCTTTGTCAGTATCACTTTAAGTAAGTAAGAGTTTCCATACATGACACATTCACAGTTTTTTAATATCATTGATTCATAAAAAAGCAAATACATGTTCGAATATTAACCAGGACATTACATAGTGCACCTAAGAATTTCTCTTATAGAATTAATTTTCATGAACAAAGTAATATTAAGAGTGGAGTACCGTTTATGCACAAGTTATCATTTCTTTCTTTTCTTTTCTTTCTTTTTTTATATATATATTTTTTTATACATTAAAATAAGAAAGAAATAATTTTTATTTCCGAAATACCAGCCAATACTCCTGTTTTGTCAGCGTTCTTTACATATATCTTAAAATGTTGGTGTCAAGTATGAATAGAGTATGTGTGGTAGATAATTGAGAGTAAACAATAAGTATTCTAAAATTTATTAGATACGCTAAACTATAAATATTATTATTTGGAAAAACAAATTCTACTTGCTTTTTGTTTAAATTTTATTATTATTACTATTATTATTATTATCATTATCATTATTATTATTATTATTATTATTATTATTATTATTATTATTATTATTATTATTATTATTATTATTATTATTAATATTATTATTATTATTATTATTATTATTATTATTATTATTATTATTATTATTATTATTATTACTATTATTATTATTCTTTCTTTTCTATTTTTACGAGAATGTATGTGCAAATTGAAAACATTGAAGTAATTGATCTGGATATAAATGAAAAATGCTTAATAGTCACTCCACTCTATATTGATGCTTCAGCAGCAGAAGATTGCATAAAATATTTTTTATTTATTATTTACGGAGCATCGAATGAATTGTACGTAATACCGATTTATAATTAAACTAATATACATTTGTTTAAAAATTTAACTCTAAATTCAGTGAATATGTGTGAGTAGGTTGTGACTTTCTTTGAAATTAGGTTAGTATAGGAAAAAGCAATGTTTATGTAAATATATCATTTTCATAATTTAAAAAACTCAGAGTTCCAGTTCGCTTTGGCATTGTGAATAAGCTTAACTTATAGAATTTTCTTACTTGTTCGATGAACAATAAAATTGAAAATATTATTGAATTGCAAAATAATCAATGTGAAAATAACATGATTAAAGACGAACTGTATATTTGGGTTTTTATTCCGAAGAAGTATACCCAATTTTAAAGAAAAATTAATTCTTTGAATAGCTTCCTAAGCACTTGCTATGGATAGGATACTTGAAAGACTTTATATGTTTATTTAAAGACAAGACTGAAAATAATGTGTATAAAAATCAATTTATCGAGAGATTTTTCAAGAACAAATTTTCTTTAACTTTTGCCTGCATCAATTTATAACATAGTAGGTTGACATAGTATAATACTACATAATATTACATTAATGCAGTATAATACAATATAGTATAAAATAGTATAATATAATACACAGTATGCTATGACACAGTATAAACAGATCAAATAATTCGCGATTTCATACAGATTAAATAATCAGTGTTTATCAATTGAACTTACATTACGCAAAACAAATGTATATGACGTAACAACTCATCTTGTATTTCTTTAAAACATATATATTATGTTATTAGATTGTAACAAATGTTGAGAGAAAGATTTATTTGTATATCATGATTCTAGAGTATAATTTTATGTTCTCAAAATAAGCATACTTTTGCCAAGATTGTTAAGATGCGTTTAGATCAATCGCGTTAATATACATGGTAATCGTGCAGGTCTGCAAAAACAGTTGCGAATGTTGCAAACCTTTTTAATGTAGGTTATTATTCGCGCACTTGCGTACGATGTATCTGCAATATTGATAATTGTATCAAGCGATTCGGCACGCTTTCTTCTGAGCGCACCTTCATATGTTTTAACAGTACTTCCTTATGTTCGTAAAAAGTAACAGTGGCAGTAAGTGATAAATTATTTTGTACAGTAGCAACATAAACCAAAAAGTATTTGATTTTTTTCCTCATATGCTGATTTACATATGTGGTTTTAAAATAAAAAGAAAAAAAGAAAAATACAATGCGCGTTATTTGTTATTATGCAAATGAAATAATTAGAACAAAAAACGTTTTAAATAGCAAATAAAAGCATTGGAAATTGTCAAGATTTATCGTGAAGATTAATTTCAGTTTCATGCTGAATGTATGTATTAGAATTAAATTACTCCCATTCTCAATCTGCTTCTTTGATGGTGTTTTATCAATAGATCCAAAGTGTCTAGTTGTGAAAATATTTTAAATTAAATACACTTTTTGGTACATAAATTATTTAGTTTTTGCGTAATATTATCTGATACTTCCCATTTTCTGTTTATCTACCTGTCCATAGCACGAACAAGTTTTCCTTTTATCATGATATATCATACGTTATCGAAGTACGTTGTCTTCAGTCGAATCGTGTTCTCGATAGATAATAATTTATTTCTCTCTACGAGTATTTTTCGAACTTGATTTTTTGATACTATATATCGATAACACTTATGTGTAATACGATAAAAAAAAAGAAAAAAAGAAAAAAAAAAAAGAAAAAAAAATATCTATATATAAGATAAGGTTTAGATTAATCATTCAGTTGTATATATAATTAATCTAAGAATATTTAAATTTACATTACGAATATCTTCCCTTTTTTAAAAGTAAGATCCTATCTCTGAAGATATGTATTGAAGCATATTTTTAGATTAAATTAAGTACCATTTAAAATATAATTAATATCGCGCCATCAGATATACATACATATATAAATGAAAACGTTTCTGCAATTAGATAGAAATCTTATGAAGTTTCTTTATCCAGAAGATGCATTTATATAACAGTATTTATATTTCATTGTTCTCATCCTGATATTAATTTCATTCATAAATATGTTATTTTGTATAAAAAAAGAAGGAAGAAAAATCTAATATTATAAATTAAATCGATTAAATCGCAACTTAATTTACGATACGTTAATGAAAAATGCGTTATGTGTAGTCAGGCATTTAAATTATATATAACGAACCTCAGTTTCGTGGAAGACAGCGATATAATTATTATTTACTATGGAATTTCGTGCAAAGTCTGAAATTTTATCGACGAAAAATACTGTTCGTTATGTAAATTTAAAAAGAAAAAAAATATATATATATATACATATATATACATATATGTATATATATATATATATATGTGTATATATATATATATATATATATATATATAAAACGTATATATATATATATATATATATAAAACAAAGGCGCAAAATGATTCTTTGATTTTTTTAATCCAAAACAAACAAAAAATTAAAAAAGAATGCATACGTATGATAGGCAAAGAAAAAAAATGTTTAATGAAAAATTGAAAATTGAATCGTGCATTAGGAATTAAATACCGTAAGATATAATTAAAATATTAAACAAAAAAAAACAAAAAATAAATAAAAGAAAAAAACAAAGAAGAAAGGAAATAAAAACGCGCGCCTATTTGTCCCGTTGCAAATTTTGATTCTGACGTGTACATCGATGTACGTTTTTATATATAACGATAGATAGCCATTTTCGTTTGTGGCTGTGTTTAATAAGTAATTTATTAAATGTTTATTAATGTTTATTAAACAGACTTATACGTGTATTTTCTTCACCACTACTATGCTTAGAAATGATCGTTCTCGAAGATGATATTATTATATCCAATAGGAACATGTAACTTATTCTATCAAAAACTTGTACATATACTTGGTATATATATTTGAGTAAATATGTCCAAAAAGTTTCGTTGTTTTCAAAATGTAATGAACTTGCCATTTATATTCGTTATACCGTAGTATGATTTATCGTTGCATTATCCAAATTTCTTTTTATACTCTCTAATTCTTTTATATCCGATATCGATGTTTCACACTTATAAACAACAAGAGAATGATAAAAATGGACGGCAAAAGCTACGAATACTATAAGTACTGGTATTACTATAATAGTACTGGCAGTAGCAGCGGTGAAGGAATAATCCCAAAATTTGACCCAACAAAGTATCGCTACTTCGACCAAAAATAAAAATAATCCTAAGACCGTTGAAAATGCCCAGGCCAATTCTATAAAGCCACGCATTCTTTCGTGTGGGGATTCTGTAATGAGACGCGATATTTGTAATTTACTGATAGCTTCGACGTTCGGCAAAAGATATGTGCTTATCATTAAAGCAAAGATGTGCACCGATACTAATACCGTCGTGCAAACCGCAAACATAACAAACAGCCATTCCGGTACCGCAGTTGGATCATTTATTTGTAGTTCTACCATTGCGACCTGAAGCATAAAAATAATATACAAATTTAGTACGATCAAGAAAAATGACTAAGAAAGACGCAATATCTTTATGACATTCCTTGATATATTTTGACTTTTTATCAATTTCTGATTTCTTAAATTTATATTTTTTTACGATATTTGCGATACGATTACTGTGTGAACGTCAATCTTTTTATGATGCCGTTAAGTAGAAGTTTAATCGCACAACGCTATCTTTTTTTAATTAGTCGATTGGAGGATGAATTTTCAACGTGAAATAATTCTCGCGCAAAAATATATAGAAGAAAGCTGTGTTTGTCTTGCATAATCAGAGATCAAGCTTGAAGATCATACATGGAATTGTCGTTGATGTTGATTTAATGATTTTCAGGAAACGTTGTGTAATCGCAGGCAGACTTTGTTCGTGGTAACATTTTTCAACGATTTCTATTTTCTATGATATAAGGTAAATGAATCGAAAATCTATCATTACGAGGGATTTACTATGAGATCATCGTAGAAATGACAAATGAGAATGTTAAGAAACGCATAGCTATATCAATGTTCGTGTTATCCATTCGATCTTAGCTCACCATTGCGAAACCACTTAAAAGTTCGGACGTTGTCGCGGTTGCCTTTAGTTTTGCTCTGCTCATGTGCAATCTCCTCCAGGAGAGGCTTTGTGGTCCATCATGTTCATTAATCGAAGGAGATGTAACGAGAGGTACATTCGTTTGAGAATTTTGTGGTCCGTTGCAAGAGCAACAACACGTGTTGCACGGTTGTACGTTACCTCCAAGTGTGTAATTGTTTGAATTTGAAGGTAGATAAAGATGCGAGGGAGGAGTTCCTACAACGTTAGATCGCATGTCCAACGTGACATATTTGCTGGCTCTGTTCCTAGCTGATAATATCAATTCGCTTTGGGTCGAGCAAAAAGTGTTATTCTTCGGATTGTAAGTGGAAAAATTAGATTCGCTTATCTGATACTGACTGTGCTTTGGCAAATGCAACGTAGAAGTCGAACGTTGTTGCTGCAATCCACCGTAATAAGATTTATGCGAGAGACCATAAGAATGTCTCCAATTTGAATGAGTAATATCACTTTGCGTCGATTTATTCGATTTACCGATTATAAATTCATCCGCGCAACTTTTCCCGCGCTTCTCGTCTTCGAAATGATCGAGACTCGCGCTTTTCGATTTAATCGATTCGATTGATTCCGAATTATCTTGCGACATGACGCTATTTTCCTTTAACTTTGAATTCTCGCACATTATTCATTTCGCACACTATCACTTTATCGAAAGATTTCTATTCGTAGTGAATTCGGCGCAATCCAGACGCAAACTGAGAGGATCTTTACGACTACCTCGCGAGCGACTACCAGACAGATCGCTGAAGTGGATACTACGTCATGATGTACCTCTGAATCATAACAATAGTATTAATCGTTTTCAAGCTATGTCGATCGCATAATAACCGAGTACGCCGATCCTCCTCCTCCTCTTCCTTTTTCGCTCTCCTCCGTTCTTATCCTTTTATCCTCGGAAATGAAAAATAGAAATCGACTACTCATTCGATTTTGACGAATTCGAAGAAATGTATCTCTACATAAGGAAATTCATTGTCATTAAGATTTTTCACGTAATTTTTTATATGATTGACTTAAATAGATATAGAAAGCTGGAGAGAGAAAGAGAAAAAAATAACGAAGGCTGTTTGTATTCCAACCAAGCGTTTTCTACCTACCCCGAAGTAAATAGCACGTGTTGATAAATACATGTTCGAAGAAAATATCGCTTTATTATTTATGGAAGGAGAATTGCCTTGTCCGTAATTTATGTTACGAACATTCGTACGTAATCGCTCAATTTTCGTGCGATGGAAGAATACGAATCATTTCTTAACGTCTATCATAAAGATAATAAAACATGGACGATTTTCAAATCCGTCCAAAATTTTCCATTGTTAGAAAAGATTACTTACATAAGCACTTAAATTTTTCTAAAAGGAATTTTCGATGGAAATTCGAACTATGTAAATATACCCGTAAATGTAAATGCAAATGGAAAGGTCTCGCACATTTCCATATAACTCGCATTCGTTGACCTTTAATAAGCTAGCTATGCAAACAGGTCTTTCCAGGTTAATTACAAGCCTGCAATATTTTGTAATGCTTCAAAATTCCATTTCCATATCGTGTCATTCTGTAAAAATTTCTTTTCCTATTAACTGAAAAATTTGATTGCCACACGTGGAACGAGAATTGCGTACAATTAAAGTTAAATAAAAAATATAATTCATCGGTCGAATTACATGAACGTAGCTTGAGTTAAACTTAAAGTGCACAGTTTATTTGTCCTTGTGAAATTTGTACGTAATATTTGAAACGTAATATTTGATTATTTGCTCGAATGCATTTTAGCACTTTCGAAATAGAAGCTTACTGCGCGTATACATAACGTCATCAATTCATGCAATATGATACACAAGAAGTCATTAATGATAGTTATATCTATTAAAAAAATTAATGATCATTAACGATATTGATATTTGAAAAGGAAATCTGTATGTACAAAACTAAAAAAAAAAATGAAATTTGATTCCTCGGATTAATATATTTGAGGTAGCTGTTTATTGGCGGGAATTTTTGTATTTCTAATCGTTTAAAATATTTATAAATTAAGGTTGGCAACACTGGTCAATGTAATCCGAGTCGAAATGTTGAACGTACATTACGTTTCTAATATATGACTGTATGTATGTCAAAGTAACGCAATAATCATCAATTTATTTATTCTCAAAGTTTTGTGAACAGTTTTTACTTTAACCGTGTGTATGCAAAGCGTTAAAGTAACTGAACGCACTTTTATCAAAAAATATTTATTTAGAAAACGTCGTAGAAGAGAGAACGACAACAAATTGCTAGTAGTTAGACGATCTTTCGAGAAAAGTGAAATTTATATAGCAATGCAAGCGAAGGTTATACTCGGACAATAACAGAGGGGACAACATTTAAGCGTCTTTTTATTGTTCTTTACAATTGTATTTTCCTTTAATGTTTTAACACATTTATATCATCTGACATTATTGATATAACCTTACAAAGAACTTGTGAAGGTTAGCGTCTCTGTGAAACGAAGTGGAAGATAAACTCAGATTTCCTATTGTTCTTCTTTATAATTTTTAACCTTAAAGATTATTTTCCAATAATAATTTTAATTCAAGCTCATATTTTGTATACGTCATCGCTATAAAATTAAACTTGGAACATAAAAATTAAAATTTTTCACTTTGTTATTCCAAATGACAGTAAGTAACCTATCATATTCAAGGAAGCCTTTAGAATAATTAACTTGTATCGTTATTTGTAAATTATAGATAGAAATATCATATTTCGAATTTTATTTTTATACATTTATGTTTGTTATAAATTAATGAAAATTCATGAAGTATAGATATTTGTAAATTACTAATAAATTTTTTTTTTTTATATAATAGAATGCAATGGGAGGTACACATCTGCATAGTTCACCATCGATATTTCAACACATGATAATACAACAAGGTACTTCTCAGCAAGTAGGTTCTTGGACACAAATGCCCCAAGTATTACCTTTATCTATACCTTGGAGTGTACCATCGGTACAACAATCTGAATTGATCAGATTTACCGGTGAACAAAATGTTACATCTAACCTACATCAGAAAAGAAAATTAGAGACTCCGGATTTACTTGACATGTAAATTTTCATTTTATTATCTCTTAAATAAGAGATTTATTGTACAAATAAACTAATATGAATAATCTGTTGATCCAACAGCAGAAAGACAAAACAATTAATAACCGAAGAAAAAATGGCTGCACATTTTCAAGATTTACATATCAGTTCTACTTATCATTCGCAAGATCCTGTACCATCTACATCAACAGCAAATACTCCACTTGAAAAATCCAATGTAGGGATGGATATGGAAACTGCTAATGTCGTTGATACTGATAATTTAAAGAGTCCAAGATTAATTTTATCCGAAGAATTGAAGCGAATACAGCAAGAATCCATTCTTCCATCGACTCTTCTATCAAAATTGTAAATTTACTATAAGATAGATATTCATATATCATTGATATATAAATGTATAGATTTTAGAATAGTTGTTTTTATTTTACTGTTTTTTAGGGAGAGGCCCTCCATGGCATTAGTTCTTTGGGAACCACCAAGTAAACATCTTCGTATTTTACCTACAAGAGATACTCCAACGCCAGTTCCAAATACGTCAGATGACAATAATAATAACAACAACAACAACAACAATAATAATAGCGATGGTATACCTGATTTAAATCAAACAAGTTCATTTGAACCAATGGAATTATGAAAAATATATTAAAATATTTCTAAATTTTGAACAAACTAATGCATCAGAGCATATTTTTAGCTCTGTAAAAAATTTTAATTAAGGTTCATTGTTGAACTCGACTATATGCAATTAATTGCTCTTGTTTAAATAAACAAAAGAGTGTATGTTTATACAATAAGATAATTTGAGTTTCAACTACATCGTTGATTACTTATTGTGATAAAATAAGTGATGCAGTTACATGACTAGCATTATTTTTTTTTATCTTTGTCTCTTTGGTTCTTATTATCTCATTTTCTACACACCTTTTATAATTACATATACACGCGCATATTATGGTTAATAGTTCATATTCATTTAAGAGCTTTGCATAAATTTTTGAAATGAAAAAATCGAAGTATAATATGGTCTGTTTCATCTTAACAAACGCATTAAACATATCTTTTAATACATAGTTCCTTTGAAAATAAGTACCATTTGTTTGTTCCTTGCTTATTAATTAATTTCCATGCAATTACATAAGATATAATAAAACCAAGTTGAACGTTAGATAAAATACGCGATAGAATTTCATGTTAGACATTCATACATTACAGATATTCAGCTCTATCATATTTTATTCTTTGTCTTAATTTGATTATATCTATCATCTTATACGATATTTTAATAGTATTCCTATATGCAAATATTAGTGATAAAATAAATAAGTTAAAAAAGTGTGATCTCTTGATTCAAACTTGTTGACTTAATTTGCCATACAGGATAAATAAAAAGTTGTGTGAGCGTGTGCAAATATATATATATATAATATGTATTATATATATATATATATATATATATATATAATACATATTAGTTATATATTATAATAAATATATTATATAATAAAAGTATAAGGGTGGCTACTTATAAGAGGAAGTAAAATAATGTAATAGAATAAAGAATATATCAATTTATTTGCATCCGCAAGCGAAATAATTTATACACGATCAATGGACACTCATCAATGAACTCAGAACAATTCGCGTGCAATGACATTTTTTATCAACAGTAAAAAACTTGTTGATAAGCAGTGATACGGTCCGACAATCAGTAGAATGTATAAGGCTGTTCACTAACCCTGGTACTATAATGATTTATGCCATTAATAAGAACAGCCGTAATTCTTGATCGATTTTGATGAACAAAATCTCATTTTAAAGACGAAGATTTAATCTAGGACATATCTTTACTGAATTTTTGAAAAAGCTTTAGTTTCTTTGAAAAAAAGTCGTAATAAAGAATGGTATTCTTCTAGAATAGTTTATGCACAAATTAAAAGCTTTTTCAAACATTCGAAAAAGATATATTTTAGATGAAATCTTTGTCTTTAAAAAGAGATATTTCCCAACAAAATTAATTAAGAATTACGCCTGTTTTCGTTGCCCACGTAAATGCTGCTTTCCACATTTTTTGCATAGAAGTTTTTTACTGTGGCGCTTCTCGAAATTTCCGACAAAAGAGAAGCAGCTAATATCCCCACTGCTGATTTTCATAAACGAGTATCTTTTATGCCAGTGAAATAGCGATTACCTGGTTGTTGGCTGATTCTAGCATATTTTGAATAATTACAAAAGTAAAGAAATGCTTTTCACAATACTCGCACAGAGAAATTATGGTAAATTAATAGGCCAATCTTCGAACAGATTAATCTAAAGAAAAGAATAAAGAAATTCATGTCCAATGTCACAAAGACTGTTACGCGCGAAAAAAAATAGAATAATTTTAATTTAAAATATTCATCCTGGCATTGTTGGCTTTATCTAATATAAGTACACATGGAACATTCCTTAATGTTGACAATGAACGAGTTGGTTTCCTTTTGCACTCCGACCAGTACACATCGATAATCGTTCTTTCTAAACGTGAAAATACTAAATTAATACTTTCGGTAATTTTCCAATTATTTAAACAATCTCCAAGGTACGCGGTATACAATAAACTAATATTTAAACAATTGTACATTCGTTTAATAATTAAAAATACGAAAACGGACGTCAGATTTAGAATAATTATAATATAAAATACTGACACTAAAATTATAATCTCGGGATTGTTGGCCTTGTGCAATATAAACATAAACGGTCCTCCGATTAACTTTGACATCTACCGAGTTAGTTTATCTTTGCACTCCGACCAGTGCACATCATTTCTCTCATTCTAAACGCGGAAAACTTAAAAATTAATACTTTCGATATTTCTTCAATTAATTAAACAATCCTTAATGTATACGGAGTACAATTAAATAATATTTAAACAATAGTACATTCGTTTAAACATTATAAAGAAAGAAACTCGCGACAAACTTAAAATAATTTTAATATAAAATTTCGATACTTCAAAATTTTATCTCGCGGTTGTTGGCCTTGCACAATATAAACATAAACGATCCTTTGATAACTTTGACAATAACCGAGTTAGTTTCTCTTTGCACTCCGATCAGTGCACATCATCACTCTTTTTCTAAACGCGGAAAACTTAAAAATTAATACTATCGATATTTTCTCAATTATTTAAACAATCTTTAATGTATACTGAGTACAATTAACTAATATTTAAACAATAGTACATTCGTTTAAACATTATAAAGAAAGAAACTCGCGACAAACTTAAAATAATTTTAATATAAAATTTCGATACTTCAAAATTTTATCTCGCGGTTGTTGGCCTTGCACAATATAAACATAAACGATCCTTTGATAACTTTGACAATAACCGAGTTAGTTTCTCTTTGCACTCCGATCAGTGCACATCATCACTCTTTTTCTAAACGCGGAAAACTTAAAAATTAATACTTTCGATATTTTCTCAATTATTTAAACAATCTTTAATGTATACTGAGTACAATTAACTAATATTTAAACAATAGTACATTCGTTTAAACATTATAAAGAAAGAAACTCGCGACAAACTTATAATAATTTTAATATAAAATTTCGATACTTCAAAATTTTATCTCGCGGTTGTTGGCCTTGCACAATATAAACATAAACGATCCTTTGATAACTTTGACAATAACCGAGTTAGTTTCTCTTTGCACTCCGATCAGTGCACATCATCACTCTTTTTCTAAACACGGAAAACTTAAAAATTAATACTTTCGATATTTTCTCAATTATTTAAACAATCTTTAATGTATACTGAGTACAATTAACTAATATTTAAACAATAGTACATTTATTTAAACATGAAAAATTCTGAATCGCGCTCGGGACTTAAAATAATTTTAATATAAACTTCTATTACTTTAAAATTTATATTTCGGAGTAGTTGCCTCATGTAATATAAACATAAACGCACTTTTTCACGACTTTGACAGTTCGCGAATTAGTTTTCTCTTGCTCTTCGACCTGTGCACATCGCGATTCTCTTTTCAAAACGCTAAAGCTTATAAATTAATATAATCGGTAATTTCATAATTATTTAAATGATTATTATTGCACGCGGGATAGTATAGAGTAATATTTAAACAATAGTACATTTATTTAAACATTAAAAATTCTGAATCGCATCCAGGACTTAAAATAATTTTAATATAAACTTCTATTACTTTAAAATTTTAATTTCGGAGTAGTTGCCTCGTGTAATATAAACATAAACGCACTTTTTCTCGACTTTGACAGTTCGCGAGTTAGTTTTCTTTTGCTCTTCGACCTGTGCACATCGCGATTCTCTTTTCTAAACGCTAAAGGTTATAAATTAATATAATCGGTAATTTCATAATTATTTAATTGATTATTATTGCACGCGGGATATTATAGAGTAATATTTAAACAATAGTACATTTATTTAAACACTAAAAATTCTGAATCGCGCGCGGGACTTAAAATAATTTTAATATAAACTTCTATTACTTTAAAATTTTAATTTCGGAGTAGTTGCCTCGTGTAATATAAACATAAACGCACTTTTTCTCGACTTTGACAGTTCGCGAGTTAGTTTTCTTTTGCCCTTCGACCTGTGCACATCGCGATTCTCTTTTCTAAACGCTAAAGGTTATAAATTAATATAATCGGTAATTTCATAATTATTTAAATGATTAATATTGCACGCGGGATAGTATAGAGTAATATTTAAACAATAGTACATTTATTTAAACATTAAAAATTCTGAATCGCATCCAGGACTTAAAATAATTTTAATATAAACTTCTATTACTTTAAAATTTTAATTTCGGAGTAGTTGCCTCGTGTAATATAAACATAAACGCACTTTTTCTCGACTTTGACAGTTCGCGAGTTAGTTTTCTTTTGCTCTTCGACCTGTGCACATCGCGATTCTCTTTTCTAAACGCTAAAGGTTATAAATTAATATAATCGGTAATTTCATAATTATTTAATTGATTATTATTGCACGCGGGATATTATAGAGTAATATTTAAACAATAGTACATTTATTTAAACACTAAAAATTCTGAATCGCGCGCGGGACTTAAAATAATTTTAATATAAACTTCTATTACTTTAAAATTTTAATTTCGGAGTAGTTGCCTCGTGTAATATAAACATAAACGCACTTTTTCTCGACTTTGACAGTTCGCGAGTTAGTTTTCTTTTGCTCTTCGACCTGTGAACATCGCGATTCTCTTTTCTAAACGCTAAAGGTTATAAATTAATATAATCGGTAATTTCATAATTATTTAAATGATTAATATTGCACGCGGGATAGTATAGAGTAATATTTAAACAATAGTACATTTATTTAAACATTAAAAATTCTGAATCGCGCGCGGGACTTAAAATAATTTTAATATAAACTTCTATTACTTTAAAATTTTAATTTCGGAGTAGTTGCCTCGTGTAATATAAACATAAACGCACTTTTTCTCGACTTTGACAGTTCGCGAGTTAGTTTTCTTTTGCTCTTCGACCTGTGCACATCGCGATTCTCTTTTCTAAACGCTAAAGGTTATAAATTAATATAATCGGTAATTTCATAATTATTTAATTGATTATTATTGCACGCGGGATAGTATAGAGTAATATTTAAACAATAGTACATTTATTTAAACACTAAAAATTCTGAATCGCGCGCGGGACTTAAAATAATTTTAATATAAACTTCTATTACTTTAAAATTTTAATTTCGGAGTAGTTGCCTCGTGTAATATAAACATAAACGCACTTTTTCTCGACTTTGACAGTTCGCGAGTTAGTTTTCTTTTGCCCTTCGACCTGTGCACATCGCGATTCTCTTTTCTAAACGCTAAAGGTTATAAATTAATATAATCGGTAATTTCATAATTATTTAAATGATTAATATTGCACGCGGGATAGTATAGAGTAATATTTAAACAATAGTACATTTATTTAAACATTAAAAATTCTGAATCGCGTCCGGGACTTAAAATAATTTTAATATAAACTTCTATTACTTTAAAATTTTAATTTCGGAGTAGTTGCCTCGTGTAATATAAACATAAACTCACTTTTTCACGACTTTGACAGTTCGCGAGTTAGTCCTCTCTTGCTCTCCGACCTGTGCACATCGCGATTTTCTTTTCTAAACGCTAAAGGTTATAAATTAATATAATCGGTAATTTCATAATTATTTAATTGATTATTATTGCACGCGGGATAGTATAGAGTAATATTTAAACAATAGTACATTTATTTAAACATTAAAAATTCTGCATCGCGTCCGGGACTTAAAATAATTTTAATATAAACTTCTATTACTTTAAAATTTTAATTTCGGAGTAGTTGCCTCGTGTAATATAAACATAAACTCACTTTTTCACGACTTTGACAGTTCGCGAGTTAGTCCTTTCTTGCTCTCCGACCTGTGCACATCGCGATTTTCTTTTCTAAACGCTAAAGGTTATAAATTAATATAATCGGTAATTTCATAATTATTTAAATGATTAATATTGCACGCGGGATAGTATAGAGTAATATTTAAACAATAGTACATTTATTTAAACATTAAAAATTCTGAATCGCGTCCGGGACTTAAAATAATTTTAATATAAACTTCTATTACTTTAAAATTTTAATTTCGGAGTAGTTGCCTCGTGTAATATAAACATAAACTCACTTTTTCACGACTTTGACAGTTCGCGAGTTAGTCCTCTCTTGCTCTCCGACCTGTGCACATCGCGATTTTCTTTTCTAAACGCTAAAGGTTATAAATTAATATAATCGGTAATTTCATAATTATTTAATTGATTATTATTGCACGCGGGATAGTATAGAGTAATATTTAAACAATAGTACATTTATTTAAACATTAAAAATTCTGAATCGCGTCCGGGACTTAAAATAATTTTAATATAAACTTCTATTACTTTAAAATTTTAATTTCGGAGTAGTTGCCTCGTGTAATATAAACATAAACTCACTTTTTCACGACTTTGACAGTTCGCGAGTTAGTCCTCTCTTGCTCTCCGACCTGTGCACATCGCGATTTTCTTTTCTAAACGCTAAAGGTTATAAATTAATATAATCGGTAATTTCATAATTATTTAATTGATTATTATTGCACGCGGGATAGTATAGAGTAATAGTTGAACAATAGTACATTTATTTAAAAATTGAAAATTCTAAATCGCTATTACCGAATCATTTCTCCTTTTTCTTTTGACGAGTAAACTTCTTAAGTGTCTCAAGATGTCTTCGCTGCAAGTATCAACGAATATTGTGGTAAATATATTTTTATATTTTAGGTTTCTTTAATAATTCATACAGTTTCTTATTATAACGGTGATATTAATAATTTTGTTTTTATTTTGTTGTTTCAGAACGTCATTGTTATCGCTCGGCAACCAATGTTGTAATCGAATATTTGTATCTCTTAAATATGAATGTCGCGAAGTAGAAGCAGTGTTCGTTCGTTCGCGTTTCGCGATTTAAAAAACAAAAGTTTTTGCAACGTCTGCGTGCAATGCAGTCGTTAGAGTCAGTGTTTGTTCGCAAACTTTAATAATTTTTTAACAGTCGCATAGGCTGTATTTATAAAAGACAATAGAGTTTCGCGAAGTAAATTCAGTGCCCGTTCGTTTAAAAATAACTATCGCGATATAGAGTCAGTGCATCATTGAAGAGATTCTTGATCAACTTCGATGTCGACCTACCAAATTTTCAACCACATACGAATCGTCCACTCTCAATTTCGATCTGAACGAGTGTTTTGGAGCCATCGCAGAACTTCTTAAGTAGTGAGTGAATTTTTAAGTCCCTCCAATCACTCAATCATGTCGAGGACGAAAGGTCCGAATCGGCACGAGTGATTGGTTGTAATTAATTAGTAGAAGAGCATTGAGTGACCACGAGTAAATTTCTTCTGAGATTTACTCGTGAATGGTTTCTTATTTTTTCATTTATTTCTTAGATCAGGATAGGGTCTTCTTGCTCAAACGCGTTTATAATTATTTGAGATTTTGAATATTTTAATACATTTTTAAATATTTTACTCGCGCGGAAATAAGTAAAGAATCGATATTCATAAGTTCTAATAAGGAACGAGTAAGAAGACACTCGCGATGGATAGTCTCTGGATTACAAACGAAACTGTTGATAATTTAGTACAATAATTAAAATATTCGTTTGTAAGAAGGAACGTCCAAGGGTTTGCTTTATATTTTTAAATAATTATTAATTAAATATTTAATCAATTTAAATTGATAAAAAAAAAGTCTCGATAGAGTCATTGGTTTTGAAAGAGAAAAATCGAGTAGAATGATTGCTAAAAAATAAAGAGACGTAGTCCGTAAGCCTAGATGATAAATTAATTATTTTTTAGCTCAGGATTTTCAGCAATTAATATACTATTATTTAATTTCTAATTTTTTTATAATTAATATGTAATTTCTCCCACGCAGCGAAAAAGTATCTTTCGAAAGGATAATAATAAATTTTCAGATTCGTTAGGGTTGTATTAGGGTTTTCCTTCATATCTTAGAATTTGGAATCAAATTTTGTCGTTACAGTTTTAGATTGATAATTGATTAGGTTGAGGCACGAAGCAAAGGAAAGGCTATATGCCGAAGACAACATGTGACTCAAGAGGACAACTATTAGGCTATTGAGTTATTTTCGAAGGTTCACTAGGAACTTTCGAGAATAGCTCTTAGTTTTACTATATTAGTATTTTAATTTTACCATGTTGTCACTCAAAATGCTCTTATGGTGATGGGTGTAGGGGTGTAAATTTAAAAAACTGAGACGAAATAACTTTCCGTAAATAATATTCCCACATTGCCACGCGTACGCGAATAGGATTATTTCATATTTTATGCCTTTTTAATATTAAACTTTTTTTTAAAACTTAATTGAATTTATGATTCTAGTTTAATAAAATCAAATTTTACGTTATCGATTGATAAATTTAGCACATTTTTTCTTTTCTAAAGTTCATTTCAATTCATAATTTTATTTTAATAAAATCGAGTTCTATATTAAAATCGCATATTTATGAAATTTAAAAGTAATATAATATTTCTTTAGATCAGTATTCAGAATTTTTCATTCTTATATAATTAATATTTTTTTTCTTAGCTTTTAAGTTTAATTAAATTAAATTCCGAAGTTTATCGTTCGTATAATTAATATACATATGTACATATTCTTTCTTTTTCCTTATTTCTTTTCAGCTAGGTCTAAGTCGTGAGATCGCGAACACGGGAAGAAATAATTAATAAATAGGATTATCTTAACATTTAAACAATGTACGATATACGTAAAGTATAATTAATTAATATTTAAATAATTAGATATTCTTAGCAACGTTACAAAAATCATATACATGCATTGTCATTTACTATCAATTAATAGATATAATAATATTTCTTTCAGAGAGAGTAATATTTATTTATATTAATCGTTTATTTTTCTTAAGTTTAATCAAATTAAATTTAGCATTTTATCGTTCGTATAATTAATATACATATATACTAATTCTTTTTTTTCCTTATTTCTTTTCAGCTAGGTCCGAGTCGTGGGATCGCGAACACGTGAGGGAATAATTAATTAATATTTAAACAATAGGATATTCTTAGCAACGTTATAGACAACATGTACATATATTATCATATATTATCGATTAATAAATATAATATTTCTTTCAGAGAGAATAATATTCATTTATATCTGTGTTCAGAACATTTCATTTCTTTTTAATTAATCTTTTACTTTCTTAAGTTTAATCAAATTAAATTCAGCATTTTATCGTTCGTATAATTACTGTCATTTCTATTTTTTCTTATTTACTGTCATTAATTATCCTCTATATATATCTCGGGTCGAGACCATGCGAGTGGCCCATGGGTGTGTGCCTCTGTATGGGTTGCTGTCTCAGCATCTTATAGAACTGTTTCACTTGTCTTATCTTTTTGGGGCTATCTTTTCTATTTCATATTTTTCATTGTTATTTGCTCCTATTAATTATTCTTTATCTATCTCGGGTGGGACCCACGGGTGGGGCCTGTGGGCGAGGGCTTCTGTGCGGGTTGCTGTCTCAGCATCATATAGAGCTGTTTCTCTTGTCTTATCTTTTTAGGGCTCTCTTTTCTATTTCATATCTTTCATTGTTATTTACTATTATTAATTATGATTTATTAGTCTCGGGTGGGACCCATGGGATGGGGACATGGGTGTGGGCCTCTGTGCGGGTTGCTGTTTTAGCATCGTGTAGAGCTGCTTCTATTTTCTTATCTTACTGCAGCTTTCTTTTCTATCTAATATTTTTCTTATTTAATTATGTTTTTAATTATGTTATTAATATGTTATTTCTTTTCATTATGTCTTTTCAGATTTTTATTATGTTATTTCTTTTTAATTATGTTTCTTTAATATTTATTTGTTATTCCTTTTTAATTATGTTTTTATGGTTTTAATTATGTTTTTAATATATTTTTATTAATTATGATTTACAGGTTTTAGGTAGGAATCATTAGATGAAGCGGACTGTTGTTTCAGCAGCATGCAGAGCTACTTCTATTTTCTTATCTTTCAGCAGCTCTCTTTTATTACTCATATTTTTCTTCTTTAATTATGTTTTTAATTATGTTTTTAATTATGTTATTAATATGTTATTTCTTTTTATTATGTCTTTTTAGAATTTAATTATGTTATTTCCTTTTAATTATGATTTTTTAATATTTATTTATGTTATTTCTTTTTAATTATGCTTTTATGTTTTTAGTTATGTTATTAATATATTCTTATTAATTATAATTTATAAGGATTAGGTAGGACCCATGAAATGAAGAGGACTGTTCTTTCAACATCGTGCGGAGCTGCTTCTATTTTCTCATCTTTCTGCAGGTTTTTTTTCTATCTCATATTTTTCTTCTTTTATTATTATTTAATTATGTTATGAACATAGTCTTATTAATTATGATTTATATTTTAGGTGGGACCAATGTGATGATGCGGGCTGCTGTTTCAACATCGTGCAGAGCTGCTTCTCTTTTCGTTTCTTCCTCTAGGTCTCTTATCTATTTATATATATTTATTTTCTATTATATTTATATTCCATTTATAGTCTATATATATATGTTTTATTTTATATATTTTTTTCTTTTTCTTATTTTCTCCTTAACTTCATCTTTTCCAGGATAGATCATCAAGGCATAGGTTCACCTCTGGTCGAATGCGTCATCGCCTAGCAGGATTCATTATCGATTTTTACACGCGGTTACGGGCAGGATAGGAAGAACACTGGCGCATGTGTCGGCGTGCACAAGCGTGGGTGTTCTCGGGCGCGATTAAACTTCGTTTGATTGTTCGTATCGAAAACGCGAATTTAGAGTAGTCACCGTTTTTCTAACACTCACGTGTATGAACGCGTGCGCGATTAAAAGTCCTACCGGGGACTTCGTTTCATTTGCTCGAATATTCGATTAGATTACCTCGCGAACGCGTTTTTACAGAGTAGAGTCATCGTTTTCCGAACACTTGCGTGGGTGTCCGGGCGCGATTAAAAGTCTTATTATGGACTTCGTTTAGTGTTGAAATTCGGGGTGCGCGAACGGTTTACCTTGTAGTGCTGTACATAGCTGGCTGATGTTATGACAATCCTAATGTTTGGTAGCGGGGCGGAAATCCCGACAAATATCATGGAAAGTCTAAATACCGGTTAGCATATGTCACTTTGGATTTCAACTTAGAGTCATCGTTATTCTAACACCCGCGTGGGTGTTCGCGTGCGCGATTAAAAGTCCTACCGGGGACTTCGTTTTGTTTGTTCGAATATTCGATTAGTTTATTTAGAGTAGAGTCACCGATTTTCGAACTCTTGCGTGGGTGTCCGGGCGCGATTAAAAGTCCTATCATGGACTTCGTTTTAGTGTTGAAATTCGGGGTGCGCTTCGGATTTCAACTTAGAGTCACCGTTATTCTAACACTCACGTGAGAGTTCGCTTGCGCGATTGAAAGTCCTACCGGGGACTTCGTTTTATTTCTTCGACATATCGATTAGATTACTTCGCGAATTTGGATAGAATAGTAGAATCTACGTAATTATAACACACGTGAGTGTCGCGAACGCGATTAATACGCTTTGATTGTTCGAAATTCGGATGCACGAATTTAGATGTGCTTAATAATTCGTTATGCCTGAGGCGGAGGGTGTCGAACGGTTAAGCTTTCTGTAAGTGGAGTCCCTGTAGCTAAGGCTAGATACTTCCTGTTAGCTTTGTACCATGCCCAAGATATCCGAAGCGGAAGGCATAAGGGATCGGTATCGCGGAACGCGGATTTTAGAGTAAAGTAGAGTCACCGTTAGCTCGTGGGTCTCCACTTGCAGCAACCTCCACGTGGTGAGACCTGGATCGTTAATACTTGCAAAGTTTAATTGTAAATTTTTAAATGCAAATATTACCGAACGAATGGCTGCATATTGTATTACTTTTCCAATATCTTTTCAAACTAATTCCAACTAAACATTAACATATTTTCATTTTATATAGCTAATAATACTTCGAAAGAAGAAATATAGCAGAAATCTATTGTACCATAATTTCTCAAAGAAACGAAAAGGAAATTTTTCTATCTCTCTTTTATGTTCACTGTCATTTCTATTTATTCTTATTTACTCTCATTAATTATTTTTTATATATTTCGGGTGGGACCTATGGGAGGGGCCCATGGGTGAGGGCTTCTGTGCGGGTTGCTGTCTCAGCATCGTGTGGAGTTGTTTTTCTTTTCTTCTTTTTCTGGGGCTCTTTTTTCGTTCTCTAGCTCTCTTTACATTCTCCGGGTCTCTTTACATTCTCCGGCACTCTTTTCGTTCTCCGGCTCTCTTTTCTATCTCATATATTTATTTTTCAATTATGTATTCAATTATGTTATCAATATGTTATTTCCTTTTAATTGTATTTTCTTAATATTTATTTATGTTGTTCCTTTTTATTTTTAATATGTATTCAATTATGTTTTTAACTATGTTTTTAATTATGTTTTTAATATATTCTTATTAATTATGATTTTTAGGTCTTAGGTAGTATCCATGGAATGGTGCTGTCTGCAGTTTCAGCATCGTGCATAGCTGCTCTTTTTTTGTTTCTTTCTTTAGCTTTCTTATTTATTTATATATGTTTATTTTCTATTTTATTTATTTTATATTATGTTTTATTTTATATATTTGTTTTCCTACTCTTATTTCCTCTTTAGTTTCTTCTTTTCCAGGATAGATCATCGAGGGATAGGTTCATCAGCGACCGGATGGTACATCGAATGGCAAGATTCATCATCGATTTCTAAACGCGAATACGGGAAGGATAGGAAGAACACTGGCGCGCGTGTCGGCGGGCACAGGCGTTGGTGTTCTCGGGCGCGATTAAACTTCGTTTGATTGTTCGAATCGAAAACGCGAATTGTAGAGTAGAGTCATCGTTTTTCTAACACTCGCGTGGGTGTTCGGGCGCGATTAAAGGTCCTACCGTGGACTTCGTTTGATTTTTTCAAAATTTCGATGGGGGTACTTCGCGAATTTCGGCTTAACAGTAGAATCTACGTAATTATAACACACACGTGAGTGTCGCGACGCGATTAGTATTTCTAAGGAGTGCGCTTTGGTTGTTCGTCATTCGGAAAGCACGAATTCAGATGTGCTTAATAATCCGTTATGTCTGAAGCGGACGGTGCAAATGGTGGAGCTATCTGTAAGAGGTGTGTAGTAGCAAAGCTACGCATACCCTGTTAGTTAAGAAGCCAGTGCATTGAAGCGGAAAGGTATCGCGGATCGGTATCGCGGAACGCGGATTTTAGAGTAGAGTCACCGTCAGTCCGTGGGTCTCCACATGCAGCAACTTCCACGTAGTGAGACCTGGATCGTTAATACTTGCAAAGTTTAATTGTAAATTTTTAAATGCAAGTATTACCGAACGAATGGCTGCATATTTTTTTACTTTTCCAATATCTTTTTAATCTAATTCCAACTGAACATTAATATTTTTCGACTTTATATCGCTAATAATACTTCAAAAGAAGGAATATGGCAGAATTCTATTGTACAATAATTTCTCAGAGAAACGAAAAGGAAATTTTTCTATCTCTCTTTTGCGTCCACTGTCATTTCTATTAATTCATATTTTCTCTCATTAATTATTTTTTATATATTTCGGGTGGGACCCATGGGAGGGGCCTGTGGGCGAGGGCTTCTGTGCGGGTTGCTGTCTCAGCATCATGTAGAACTGTTTCTCTTATCTTATCTTTTTGGGGGTCTCTGTTCTTCTCTTTCTGCGGCTCTCTTTTCTTTCTCGGGCTCTCGTTTCTATCTCATATTTTTCTTTTTAAATTATGTTTTCAATTGTGTTATTAATATATTATTTACTTATAATTATGTTTTTAATTATTTGTTTAATTGTGTTTTTGATTATGTTCTTAATTATGTTTTTAATATATTTCTATTAATTATGATTTATTTGCTTTAGGTAGGAACCATGGGATGATGCATGCTGCTTCTCTTTTCGTTTCTTTTTCTACGTCTCTTATCTATTTATATATATTTTCTATTTGTATTTTATATATATGTATATGTATTATTTTCTGTTTTATATATATTTTTGTTCTTTTATTTCCACTTTATCTCTTTCTTTTACAGGATAGGTCATCGAGGGATAGGTTCATCAGCGACCGGATGGTACATCGAATGGCAAGATTCATCTTCGATTTCTAAACGCGAATACGGGAAGGATAGGAAGAACACTGGCGCGCGTGTCGGCGGGCACAGGCGTTGGTGTTCTCGGGCGCGATTAAACTTCGTTTGATTGTTCGAATCGAAAACGCGAATTGTAGAGTAGAGTCATCGTTTTTCTAACACTCGCGTGGGTGTTCGGGCGCGATTAAAGGTCCTACCGTGGACTTCGTTTGATTTTTTCAAAATTTCGATGGGGGTACTTCGCGAATTTCGGCTTAACAGTAGAATCTACGTAATTATAACACACACGTGAGTGTCGCGACGCGATTAGTATTTCTAAGGAGTGCGCTTTGGTTGTTCGTCATTCGGAAAGCACGAATTCAGATGTGCTTAATAATCCGTTATGTCTGAAGCGGACGGTGCAAATGGTGGAGCTATCTGTAAGAGGTGTGTAGTAGCAAAGCTACGCATACCCTGTTAGTTAAGAAGCCAGTGCATTGAAGCGGAAAGGTATCGCGGATCGGTATCGCGGAACGCGGATTTTAGAGTAGAATCACCGTCAGTCCGTGGGTCTCCACATGCAGCAACTTCCACGTAGTGAGACCTGGGTCGGTATTACTTGCATACTCTAATTATAAATTCTTTAACGCAAGTACTACTGAGCGAATGGCTGCATATTGTATTATTTTTCCAATATCTTTCTAATCTAATTCCAACTAAACATTAACATATTTCCATCTTATATAGCTAATAATGCTTCGAAAGAAGAAATATAACAGAATTTATTGTACAATAATTTCATATAGAACGACAAGGAAATTTATCTACAACAATTTTATATTCGCTGTCATTTCTATTTATTCTTATTTACTCTCACTAATTACTCTTTATATATCTCGGGTGGGACCCATGGGAGGGGCTCATGGGTGAGGGCCTCTGTGCGGGTTGCTGTCTCAGCATCATGTAGAGCTGCTTCTATACTCTCATCTATCTGCGGCTCTCTTTTTTATGCCATATTTTTCTTGGTTTTAATTTCTATGTCATTAATACACTCTTATTAATTATGATTTATAGTCTCGGGTGGGACCCATGGGATGGGACATGGGGGTGTGCCTCTGTGCGGGTTTCTGTCTCAGCGTCGTATAAAACTGCATCTCTTTTTTTCTCTTTTCTATTTCTTATTTTTCTTTTTTAATTATGTTTTTAATTATATGTTAAATTATGTGTTTAATTATGTGTTTAATTATGTGTTTAATTATGTGTTTATTTGTGTTTATTTGTCTTTATTTATGTGTTCAATTATGTGCTTTATTATGTGTTTAATCATGTTCCTAATTATATTATTAATATATTCTTATTAATTATGATTTATAAATTTTAGGTAGGATCCATGCGAAGGTGCGGCTCGCTGTCTCGTCATCGTATAGAACTGCATCTCTTTATTTCTCCTTTCTATCTCATATTTTTTTTTTAATTATGTTTTCAGTTATGTTATTAATAAGTTATTTCTTTTCAGTTATGTTTTCTTAATATTTTTATTTTGTTTATTTTTAATTATGTTTTCTTTATATTTATTTATGTTGTTTCTTTCTAATTATGATTTTAATTATGTTCTCAGGTATGTTATTAATATATTCCTATTAATTATGATTTATAAGTTTTAGGTAGGATCCATGAGATGGTGTGAACAGCGGTTACAGCATCGTGCAGAGCTCCTTCATTCTCCAGCACTCATATCTATTTATACGTATTTATTTCCTATATATGTTATATATTTTTTCTCTTTCTCTAATTCATCTTCTTTTTTTCTTTTTCAGGGATAATCGGACAATCATGCAGCGATATTCAATATGTCTTTTCGATTCTTTTTCTTATTTTCCCCTTAACTTCTTTTTTTTCAGGATAGATCATCAAGGCATAGGTTCACCTATGGTCGAATGCGTCATCGCCTGGCAGGATTCATCATCGATTTTTACACGCGGTTACGGGCAGGATAGGAAGAACACTGGCGCATGTGTCGGCGTGCACAAGCGTGGGTGTTCTCGGGCGCGATTAAACTTCGTTTGATTGTTCGTATCGAAAACGCGAATTTAGAGTAGAGTCACCGTTTTTCTAACACTCACGTGTATGAACGCGTGCGCGATTAAAAGTCCTACCGGGGACTTCGTTTCATTTGCTCGAATATTCGATTAGATTACCTCGCGAACGCGTTTTTACAGAGTAGAGTCATCGTTTTCCGAACACTTGCGTGGGTGTCCGGGCGCGATTAAAAGTCTTATTATGGACTTCGTTTAGTGTTGAAATTCGGGGTGCGCGAACGGTTTACCTTGTAGTGCTGTACATAGCTGGCTGATGTTATGACAATCCTAATGTTTGGTAGCGGGGCGGAAATCCCGACAAATATCATGGAAAGTCTAAATACCGGTTAGCATATGTCACTTTGGATTTCAACTTAGAGTCATCGTTATTCTAACACCCGCGTGGGTGTTCGCGTGCGCGATTAAAAGTCCTACCGGGGACTTCGTTTTGTTTGTTCGAATATTCGATTAGTTTATTTAGAGTAGAGTCACCGATTTTCGAACTCTTGCGTGGGTGTCCGGGCGCGATTAAAAGTCCTATCATGGACTTCGTTTTAGTGTTGAAATTCGGGGTGCGCTTCGGATTTCAACTTAGAGTCACCGTTATTCTAACACTCACGTGAGAGTTCGCTTGCGCGATTGAAAGTCCTACCGGGGACTTCGTTTTATTTCTTCGACATATCGATTAGATTACTTCGCGAATTTGGATAGAATAGTAGAATCTACGTAATTATAACACACGTGAGTGTCGCGAACGCGATTAATACGCTTTGATTGTTCGAAATTCGGATGCACGAATTTAGATGTGCTTAATAATTCGTTATGCCTGAGGCGGAGGGTGTCGAACGGTTAAGCTTTCTGTAAGTGGAGTCCCTGTAGCTAAGGCTAGATACTTCCTGTTAGCTTTGTACCATGCCCAAGATATCCGAAGCGGAAGGCATAAGGGATCGGTATCGCGGAACGCGGATTTTAGAGTAAAGTAGAGTCACCGTTAGCTCGTGGGTCTCCACTTGCAGCAACCTCCACGTGGTGAGACCTGGATCGTTAATACTTGCAAAGTTTAATTGTAAATTTTTAAATGCAAATATTACCGAACGAATGGCTGCATATTGTATTACTTTTCCAATATCTTTTCAAACTAATTCCAACTAAACATTAACATATTTTCATTTTATATAGCTAATAATACTTCGAAAGAAGAAATATAGCAGAAATCTATTGTACCATAATTTCTCAAAGAAACGAAAAGGAAATTTTTCTATCTCTCTTTTATGTTCACTGTCATTTCTATTTATTCTTATTTACTCTCATTAATTATTTTTTATATATTTCGGGTGGGACCTATGGGAGGGGCCCATGGGTGAGGGCCTCTGTGCGGGTTGCTGTCTCAGCATCATAGAGAACTTTTTCTTTTGTCTTATCTTTTTGGGGCTCTCTATTTTTCTCTTTCTGGGGCTTTCTTTTCTTTCTCCGACTTTCGTTTCTATCCCAAATTTTTCTTTTTGAATTATTTTTTCAATTATGTTATTATTATGTTATTTCCTTTTTATTATGTATTCTTAATATTTATTTATGTTGTTTCCTTCTAATTATGTATTTAATTATGTGTTTAACTATGTGTTTATGTTTTTAATTATGTTTTTAATTATGTTTTTAATTATGTTTATTTTCTATTTATATTATATATATATTATATTTTATTTTATGTATTTTCTTTCCTTCTCTTATTTTCTGCTTACCTTCTTCTTTTCCAGGATAGATCATCGAGTGATAGGTTCATCAGCGACCGGATGGTACATCGAATGGCAAGATTCATCATCGATTTCTAAACGCGAATACGGGAAGGATAGGAAGAACACTGGCGCGCGTGTCGGCGGGCACAGGCGTTGGTGTTCTCGGGCGCGATTAAACTTCGTTTGATTGTTCGAATCGAAAACGCGAATTGTAGAGTAGAGTCATCGTTTTTCTAACACTCGCGTGGGTGTTCGGGCGCGATTAAAGGTCCTACCGTGGACTTCGTTTGATTTCTTCAAAATTTCGATGGGGGTACTTCGCGAATTTCGGCTTAACAGTAGAATCTACGTAATTATAACACACACGTGAGTGTCGCGACGCGATTAGTATTTCTAAGGAGTGCGCTTTGGTTGTTCGTCATTCGGAAAGCACGAATTCAGATGTGCTTAATAATCCGTTATGTCTGAAGCGGACGGTGCAAATGGTGGAGCTATCTGTAAGAGGTGTGTAGTAGCAAAGCTACGCATACCCTGTTAGTTAAGAAGCCAGTGCATTGAAGCGGAAAGGTATAGCGGATCGGTATCGCGGAACGCGAATTTTAGAGTAGAGTCACCGTTAGTCCGTGGGTCTCCACATGCAGCAACTTCCACGTAGTGAGACCTGGGTCGATATTACTTGCAAAGTCTAATCTTTTAACGCAAGTATTATCGAGCGAATGGCTGCATATTTCAATGTATTTTCAAAATCACTTCGAGCTAATTTTGATTAAACACTAAAATATTAGCACTTTACATTGCCAATAATACTTTTATAGGCATACAGATAAGATATAATTAAATTCAAAGATAATTTCTATATATTTGCAAATTTATATATTAATTATCTTATGTGTTAATTATATTTATTATTCTTTATGGTTTTATCTTGAAGCATATGCGTACCGATCAAAACATTACGTGACGCACGCTACCATCAAAGATAAAATACATATTAGAGATAAGAGTGAGTTCACATTCTACTAAGCTACTTGCTCTAATCCACAGGAAACCAATTATTATATACACGTGAGAGAAGAATAACCAATACAATCTTATACAAGCGGGTAACGTTGCAATAGACGCATGATAGGAACATGATAGAAACATGCATCTATTGCGTCGTTACGCGCTTGTATTCATAATTCATATTTTATTCATACCTATCACTGAAATCACATATGCTTCGAACAAAATGTAGTAAACAGCTTAGTTGGTCGTTATAATTATGATTGAACTATAATGAAACCAATAGTCTATGGCTGTTCGTTATTTCTAGTTTTATTATGTTTTACGTCAACAATGAATGTAGACGTAATTCTTGGCAGATTTTGATGAACAAAATTTCATTTTAAAGATGAAAATTTAAACGAGGAATTAACTTTACCGAATGTTTTAAAAATCATTATTTTCTTTTAAAAGAATCGTAACAAAAAATAGTGTTTCCTTACAAATAGTTTGTATAAAAATACGATACGGCTTTCTTTCCTCATTACCATCCAATTTTTTTCCTTCCTTCATACATATGACAACGAAAATGATCGATTAACGATACATACCAAATTCACCATTTTAGTTCCAGATTAACATGTATGTCGTACGTATGCATATAAATAAAATATAGTTACGTAAATTTTCACTTGAAATGTACATATATTTATCCACCTTCAAATATTTTGCTTCATATTACATAACTAAAATATAATATATGCTATATATGTTATATTCATTCAGGGAATACGATATTAAAAGATACAAGTAAAATTAAATAATATATTTGTAAATGTATCTATCGATGATAATATACAGGACATCATAGACAACATTTATGCAGTATATTTAAATAAAAAAAAATCTTTTTCGCATTCGAAATCTCCTCCAAATTTTCCCGGATATATGGCAACCCTACTTTATAAATAGCAAAATGATACTAATGGATTTAAAACTAAATCTTATAATACGTAAATATACATATATTACTTGTATTAATTTTATTTTTATTAGTTTTCTTTCATTAGATTTTCTTTCAATTCTTGACTATCCTCAAATAGTTCATCATTAATTACCATTGCAATTTTCATATGTTCTAACATTGTGACATGATTGCCATCAACAACATGTACTTTCACTTTGCTTTCAGTTATCTGAAAATAATAAGATTTCATAGTAAAATTAGTTATTATCTTTATAATACATATAAATTTGTACAACTTACATGTTGTAATCCATAATCGTATTGTGCGTATTGTACAGACGACAACATTGGTTTAAATAATGTTATTGGTGCTCTTATATATGGCATTGGTTCCGGATTATATTTTATGACTGCTTTCAATCTCGTATAAAATGAGAAAATAGCGCTTCTTTGATCCAATTCCAAATACATTTGCTTGTGCTCAGGAGATATGGCATTAAAGAATGCATTTATTTTCTCATCCCACGTCTTACATTTTCCTAATTCAAGTACAAGCTGGAAAATAATATTTATAAGTTAATATAAAATCTTGCAATCAAACATTGCGATTCAAATATACCTGTTCACTGTTAGTAGGTGTAAATGCGTCCATGATGCCAAGCAGAATGTTGCTTTCCAATTCTTCCTCGGATGACGAATACATATGTTGATTTATAAGTGTTTTCATTTGCTGAGGGGCACCATCTATCAAAATTAGCTGGCCATTAAATCCTATAACTTCTAATTTTCGTGTGAGTTCAATAGTTATAAGCGATCCGAATGAATATCCCACTAACGTGAAATCAGTTCGATCTTTAAGTTTTTCTAATAAATGCTACAATATGTAAAGTTATATACATTATGCTAATGTATAAAATGAAATAATATTTAATTCAATTAAATATTTCTTTAGCAAGAGGGTATACCGGTAAAAGTAAATCGGCCATTTCCTCTACAGTTTTCAATTCATAATTTGTAGCCAGTTGGAAACAACTTGCAGGCGATTTAATTTTCGATTCTAATGTTTTGAAAATACTACCATAGCCTTCGATTCCTGGGACGAAAAATATCTCTTTTCGACCTTCCTCTGGATTAGTTTTAAGCTGGATAATTATTTCGGAGGAAAGTTTTTCACCGAACAATTGCATCAATATCTTTGTACCAGCTAATATTTCTTTTGTAGCAGTTTCATTACGATTTTTATTTTCTGTTTCTTTATTATTCATTTCCATGAGTTTAGCGAAATTTAAGCTTCGAATATCTTGCGCGGTAAGATATATTTCGTATTCACGTTCTAATGTCTGTTTTATTTCTACAGCCATCATTGAATCCATTCCAAGTTCAGCCAAGGAAGTGTGATGACTGACAGTCTTCAAATCTTTAATGCCTGCAATCAAAAATTCGTACTTTTAAAGAAATAAAGATTGTTTGAAAGTATATTAAACAAAAAAAATATTACAAGTACAAACACATAGGTAGATATAAAATAATATGTGACTTGGTTGAAACCCATCACAAATTATCATAAAATTACGATGATAATAACAATAATAAAATAATAATATTATGGATTTATATGAAACATACCCATAATATTTAAGACAGTCCCTACAACATTATCTACACCATTGATACTTGTTTGCTTTTCAGCGACTACCATACTAGCAACTATAGGTTTATCCTGTAGCAAAAATCTATTGAGTTCTTGTAAACATGATGTTATTTTTTGCTGTAGAGTACCACCGATAATAAGTTCCTTATCGTTATTCTGCATGTCCGCAACAAGACCGACGTCTCCAATTGCTCCCCATTGGATAGCTAATCCAGGTAAACCTTCTTCTACTCTTTTTTCGCATATTCTTTCCATAACGGAATTAGCCATACCGTAATTCGTTTGACCAGCATTTCCTCTTCCGCACGAAACAGAAGAGAAGACTACGAAGTGTCGAAGATCTGGACAAAGTTTTCTAGTTACCTCATCCAAACATTTCGTGGTCCAAGCTTTTCCTTTGAAAGATTCTTCAAAAGTTTTTGGCGTTTGATTTCTACAAATACCGTCTTTCAAAGAAACCGCAAGATTGAATATACCATCGACGGGACCTTTATCTATCGCTGTTTTCACTACAAGCTCGCAATCTTTTCGTTTAGCCGTATTGAGACCGACAAGGATTTTAATATTTACTCCATATGATTCCCATATTTTAATTCTCATGCGTTGATAGCCATTCTTTATGCCGTTTCGCGAAGTAATAACAATATTTTGAGCATTTCGAAGAACCAACCAATCGATTAATTCTAAACCAAAACCTCCCAAGCCACCAAGAACTATATAACTTTTATTCGGAAAACATATGTAAGTGGGCTCAGCCAAGATTGGTGTATTTAATGATTCATTCTCTTCGCGAATCTTTATGAGTACCTATGACATTTAAAATGGATTTCAAGTTATAATTTAAAATAGTTCAAGCATAAAGCATATTCAAACGACTAACGTCTACTTACTTTTCCAATATGTTTTCCAGCGGCCATAAATCTAAATGCTGTCTCTATTTGATCTTTGCCAAAGACAGTTCTAACAATTGGTTTGACACCATTCTCTTTAATAAGTCTGTTTAATATCGAATTGACTTCAATTGAAACTTCGGTGTGTATATTTATAATTTTATCTAACATAATGGCATGAAAACTGATTCCCTTCTTAAAGAATTCTATATTTAATGTATTATTTGCAATTATGTCGAACTTTCCAATTTCTAAAAATCGTCCCTCGTAGGTCAAACAACGCAGAGATGCTAAAAGTTTTTCTTCCGACAAAGAATTTAAAACTATATCTACACCTATACCATTGGTTTCTTTCAAAATCATTTGTTCGAAGCTAGTATCACGAGAATTTCCGATATGATTATCATCGATACTGGGAAATGTCTCTTTAATAAATTTACGTTTTTCTGGTGTACCGACAGTAGTAAATACTTCACAACCTTCGTGAAGGGCCAAGTTAATCGCTGCTTGGCCAATACCACCAGTACCAGCATGAATAAGTACTTTGTCGCCCTTCTTCATTTTCCCATTTATATAAAGGGCAATGATACTTGTACAATATACACATGGTACCGTTGCTGCATCCTCTAAACTCCAACTTTCAGGTACGTTCCACGTAAAAAATTTGTTTATGTGAATAAAATTTGATAGACATCTAGAAAAAAAAAATGTTATTTATTTAATTTCCCTTTATTTTCTATTATATTATATGAGGGATTAAATATAAATCTTGTAATTTTTATTTAGAGCTCACTTGTTTACAGAAATTCCCATAATACGTTGGCCATCGATATTAATTCCGCTATATTCAAATCCAAGTGCATAATCTAATTCTTTTCTGTCATTTATTATTGCTTCTAGTACTATTTTATTTGTTGCCAGCATAATATCTTTAAAATTTAACGATGCATAATGAATATGAATAAGATCTGTATTTTCATTGTTCTTCATAACTGGCCCTTCAACCCAATGTAACGAACTTAAATCTCCACGTAACTGTTAAGAAATATTATTGTATTACTTCATGATATGTATTTATAAAATGTTTTTTCACATACCGATTGTGTAATTAAGGCATGATGGCAAGGCTTGAGATTGGAAGGTGGAAGTAATTGATGCCTATATGATCCCCAAATGTTCCCTGGTCGTAAAACATTAATAGTAAGATCCATTTCGAGTTGTTCGGAATAAAGGGGTAATTCTAAAGAAAATTTCGGGGCTTTGAGATCTTGAATTAAAACAGCACGGAAGATATCACCGCCAGGTTCTTTTTGTAAACAATTAATGAATCCTAAGAGACCAGACTCAATGTTTCCTTCCTCAACAAGTATTACTCTTGTCTTACTGATATTCAATTCTGTTTCATTGGCAAGTATTGTTTGGACTTGTTGCAACCAATTAAATTTATTGCTGTTGACATTAATAAACGAAGTATTTTTTGAAATTTTCTTTATCTTCCTTAATAATACCCAGGATTCCTCGGAGGTACGTTTCTCCAAAACTATATTTAATTTCAATCTTTCTAAAATTGATAAATCCAATGGCGTATTAGTTTTTTCACGCGATAAAATGAAAGCTCCATCTATTGTAGACTTTAAAAGTAGTTTTAAATTATCCTTATTTTCTTTACTTAACAAACCACATCCAACTGCTAATAACGCGGTATCATCTACATGTATCCTTTTCGATTCTGAAACTGTAATATCTTTAGGAATATTTTCCTCGTCGAATTTGTTTGTTGGTGCAAATACGTTAACGTTTGCTTGAATCAAAGGCAACTTGCTTAAAATATTTAATAAAATCGGAGAAACGAGCTTCTCTGCTGATATATCGTCATTATACTCAATGAGTTCTACTGTTTTCACCTTAATGATTGGTATATTCTCAAGAGTAATGTGCATAGATAACGTTAATATTTCACGTAATGACACTTCCTTTTTATCGCGATGAGCAATGAATTTGTGTTCTTCGATAATTGGATCACAGATAGGTCTTCTTCGAGTAATCGCACTAGCTTTAATACCATACATTACTACACCCCCGGCTACAACTATATCAAGATCCTCATATAATCGTACAGGTATATCTAAAATAAGAAAATAAGTGGCATTATATATGAATAATGATGAGATATAATGGGAGTCGATATATATTATCGATAATAATTGCATTGACAATAAATATTTACATTGTTCATTAGTGGGCAAACTTTGAAGATATTGTTGATGAGCTTTAATATCTATTACCACTTTTCTAATTCCAGTAGGTACAAATAAACCTCTAGTATCTAAATTGATAATTTTCATCTGTAATATGTTATCCAGGAACGCTACCCAATTCTTTTTCCATTCGATATGTCCTTTATTTCCCGAAACTGAGGAACTCCGCAAACTTCGGAAGTAACCACTATATTGATAACCACGTAGCTTCAACTCCTTATAGATATCTTTCGCGTCTAATACTTCTTCCTCGTTGTTAAAATTTTTGTTGATCATATCAAGCAATATTTTCTCTTTCGATAAGTTTGTTGCAACGTGAATTGCCCCGGTAACAATAGCTGCACCCCCTTCGATCACTTCGAAATTACCGGTTCCTATTCATTTGTAAATCAATTTTTATATATGAAATATACAAAAAAAAATATTTTCATATATAAAAAATAGTTTACACATAATAGAAAGTAATTACCTTTTTGAATCATGACAGTCATTTCAACTTTGCCTTCTTTGGGAATGGTGGTAGCTCGATTAAACTTTACATTTTTAATGACAACGGATACATCCATGTACAATTTTCCTATCATCATACCTAAAGTTTCCCAAACCAGATATAAATACCCTGTTGCGGGAAACAAATTTCTGTCATCGATTACGTGTCCGCTTATGTACTCGAAATCTTCATCGATGATTGATATTTCAACCATTCGTTCTCCGGAAATAATTCTCTCTTGCGTTTTGTAATATGCTACGAACCAATCATCCGAATGTTCCCATCTAAACACGTTATAATATTGAACTTCTACATTACATTTACAGACAAAAAGAACTTTCAAATTATTGGCTAAAAATTCGAATCCTACCTAATGAGCGGAGATATCATTGGAGTACCTCGACTAACCGGATATTCTACGGGTGGATATAATTTAGCAAGATCAAGTTGTAAACCAGCATTATAGAGCTTTCCTAATCCTTGCAAAAAAACTTCCACGTTCTCTTTATGATCTCGTTGAATTAATGTAATATTCGTTACTGTTGGTTGCAATGATTTTCTTAAAATCGCTTGTAATAAACCATGCGGTGCAATTTCAATGATAATAGCATTGTCATGGACAAGGGTTAAGATTTCCTCAAAAAGTACAGGTTTCAGCAAATTATTTGTATGATACTCGGCCGACGAGAATTGTGCGGCTGATGTCGACCATTCATTGTATGGTACCGATGTACTAAGCCATTTTTGACTTCGAGGCCTAGCCACTGGTATCACTTCTTTCAAATATGCCAAAAGTTTCGATCCAGCTGCTGCGATATAACGGCTATTACAAGGTATATTATAGCACGATATCTCTTTAGCAAAAATTTTGTTTGCCTGTCGAACATGAATATATTACACGAGCTAATAGAAAAAAAAATCATTCTAATCATTATTTTTATTGGATAGATCCTAATTGATTTCAAACGAACCTGAAGTTTTTCAACAAATGCTTTGATAGATTCTGCCGGTCCGCTAATAATTGAACTTTCAGGTCCCTTGTAACATTTGACGTTGATATCAGGAGGACACAAATCTTTGATATCTTCATAACCAAGTTCTATTGTGGCCATAGAATTATGAGATACTTTGGTTTGTATCAATCCTCGTGAATACGCTGCCAATATCATTTCCTCCGTAGTAAAACATCCATCTGCGTATGCACAACCAAGTTCACCAAAGGAATGTCCGATTATGTAGTCCGGTATTACGCCCACAGAAGTTAAAAGATTTACCAAACCAATCTGTTTCACAATTATGTTTCACTTTATCAGATCTTATCGAATGAATGCGAAACTCGAAAATGGCAAAATATTTGTCAAATTTACCTGAATCGCAGCAATTCCGACGAACGAGTGCAAGATATTGTCGAACATACTATTGTCTTTTTTAGTTAAAATCTCATAAATATTGAGCTTACGCGGTTTTAAAACAACGTCGCATTTCTCTATTGCTTTGGCAAATATAGGAAATCTCATTAGAGCTTGTCCTAATAAATTTTTTATTCCATTTAATCATTGCAATAATCATTATTTTTATAGATTTTAATGTTTACAAAGAAACATTGAACGAACGACAAAAATGTCCATACCCATTCCAGGCCACTGCGATCCCAATCCAGAAAAGACAAACCATATTGGCTTTTTGATATTAGAATAATTTTCAATCTCCCTTATTTTCTTATCAGATTTTCTAACGCCTGTTATCGTATATCCTCGATATAAATGACCTGATATTTCTTTAAGATGAATATCATGAAAAAGACGTATAAATTCAACGTCTACCGGTCGATTATCGATCTATGGAAAAAGATGTTGAAATTTTATTTATATGATCCTAACAAACAGTATCTTTGTTTCCTCTATTAAGAAGTTATGCGTACATCATTTAATATGGTTACTACTGCTTCTTCGGTACGTCCAGAAACAGCCACGAGCCTGGGCAAATCATCATTTGGTAAACCTTTATTGATCTTTGTTTTCGGGTTTGATTGGAGTAAAACGTGAGCATTAGCACCGCCAAAGCCGAAAGAATTAATGCCTATGTATTGGCCATCTAACGGAGTTACCTCGGTAACGACCTTAATTCGCCCTTCTGTAAAACATTTTACGTCTTTGCGTGGCTGATTAAAATTAATATTTGGCGGTATTAGACCAGACTCCATTGATATTATTGCCTATAAAATATCGAAGAAAGATATAAGAAATTCTCTCGTGTTACGCTTCAAACAATCTTTACCTTAGCAATAGAACAAACTCCACTGGCTGGTTCGGTATGACCTAAATTTCCTTTAATGGAACCAATTTTAAGAGGATTAGTTCTACCTTTAGTGAAGACCCGATCTATGGCATTCAATTCTTCAGGATCACCGACTTTCGTTCCGGTACCATGAGCTTCGATGTAATTAATAGAATTCGTTGGTATATCGCATTCTTCATAAAATTCTTTAAGAAGAGCACTCTGCATTTCGCTAGAAGGAAACGTTATTCCCTCTTTTTTATAACCATCGCAATTTGTTTTCGCATGAAATACCGTGCCATAGATTCTCTTGGCATTTTTTGCTTTTTGCAAAAATGCTATAGCGACGGATTCACTACGCGTGTAACCAGATGCATCAGCATCAAAACATTTGCAACGACCATCCTGAGACAGGACCCCTATTAAAAAGATCCATATATTGAATATTATTGTAAAATACTTTTATATGATGATTTCCGAGAAAAAAGGAAACATTTCTCAAACGAATTGACATAATCAATACCTAAACGGCTAAATTGCAGAGTTATGTATGGATGAAGGCAAAGATTTGATCCACCGACTATCGCGTAATCGCATTGTCCGATACGTATAGCCTTATAAGCGTGTTCCATCGCGTAAAGACTTGAACTGCACGCTGTGTCGACGGTATACGATGGTCCGGTTACACCCAACCAATATGAAATTTTGTTAGCCAATATACCTCTGTTGCAGCCCGTGATACCATAACCATGTATCTAAAGTTAAAGAGACGTATATTTCGTCTTATCCATTCACATAAATAATCCTATCTATCTGATCTATAATTGTTGATCATTATATTTTGCCTACATCGAGTTTGTCGTAGGACCAAATTTTCTCGGTTTCGGAGAAACATGAACCTATGAATACACCTGTCCTTGTTCCATGCATATCTTCTGGATTAATTCCAGCATCTACGATAGCTTCGTAAGCATGTTCGAGGAACATTCTGCACATAGGATCCATTGTATGGGCTTGCTTATAATTAATTCCAAAAAATGATGCATCGAATTTCTGAATGTTGTCAATTTTGCCACTCCGTCGTGGAATTTCCGGATGTTCTTATGAAATATAACAATAGAAAAGTATTAATTTTAAATTAGCTTATTCTGTTAAATAAAACAAAATCATCTACGTAAAATCGATACCTAGTTTCCAACGACGATCGTCTTCCGTGATACAATCTTTGAATTTGAAAATATTTTCTTTTAATATCTCTACATTATTGGATTCTGGAAATCTACCAGCGAATCCAGAAATAACAACTTCTTCGCCGGGTTCTGGTTTAGCATATTTGAAGAATCTGTAAGATTCTTTTGGTACTTTATACTCGCTCATGATGTTTCTCGTTTCTCTATATCAAAATAGAATATAGAAATTTGAAATGAAACTGATACTGTGACTGAAACGAATTGTATCTTCGCATTTACTGAAATTATCAGCGATGCATTTCTTTTTATAACATTGTATTTCCTTTTATCCCCACCAAGAAATACATCACATCATGTTATATGCCACGAATTTCTACTAAACTTATTCAAATGAAAATCAATTTAAAAGTGACCTTTAAATCCGCCTCTCTTTCCTCTATTTCAATTAATTGATGCGATCATATTTAATATATGTACTTGCTTCGATCGATGACCTTTTTTTATTTCTTTCTCTTTTAATATTCAAAATATTAAATTTATAGCTAAACAAGAAAAGATCAAATTAAAATAAATTTTATTATAATTAAATTGAAGAGAAAATAAATTTGTTCACGCTTTCGTTTGATTTATTATAAAATTCTATTATTTATCATCATTTATTCATAATTATAAATTCAAAGGATATAAATTGAATGATTTAAATTGTCGGCAAAGTAACAGCATTTTTCGATGATAAAAGAATGTCAAATTTCATCTGTAATATCTTAAATATTTGATAACAGAAAATTTTTAATTTAGATTTTACACCATTTATCCGGCATCATTCGCATTATAAATATCGTTATAACATGTTTATTATAATAATTATAATATTTATTATATATATATAATAAATAGTAAATAGTAATATTATAAATTTAAAAATATTATATTGAACATAAAATATCTACATTTTTTTTCTGTTATAAAACAATTCTTAATGAATAATCGTATATACATCTATATTCAGGAGTCAAAGGTTGCCGGATATCTCATCACTTTACATAATGCATATAGATTAATTTTATTATCTATCAAACTATTTACATTTATTACATATTTTTAGATTCATTTATAAATAATACTGTATTTATTATATTATTTGAATATTAATACATTTCAAACAACTGCATTATATAAAAAATGATTGTTTATAAAATTGAATTAAAATATTACAAGAAAATTGGTAATATAAAAATTAAGGACCGAAGATTATTCAACATAATAAATGATCTTATAATAATAATAATGAACAAATATTATATTTAAATAATACATTATTAAGAAAAAAGAAATTGCATATATACAGTATTTACAAAACATAATGAATATCTTTATTATATCAATAGTGACTTACATTAAATTACATTAAATTACATTAAATTATAAAATTATAAAGTTAAGTACTTTTTATTAATGTGTAGTGTCAAAAAAATATATTATAGTTATTATATTTTATATATATATATATAATGTATATATATACACACACACAACACGCACAAATACACACATATATATATTCATAAAATTATCGCAAAATATCTTTAGTTTTCGTATATAATATTTAATTAAATAGTACAAACAATAATTATACTTTTTTTACTTTGTACTCTTTTAATACGTGTTTTGTTAACACATGCGCCTTTTGTTAACATATGCGCCTTAAATAATACCATACTCTATAGCATTTATAATATTAAATTTTTATGAAATGAAATCTATAAACAATTGACAGTAAAGAGTATTATTTAATTGGTCTTCTTTAATAAAAAGAATTTTATCTTTTCGGTATTATTTCTTCGTTACGTCAAAACTATTATATATCTTATAACGATCAGGAGAAAAAAAAATAATAATAATAATAATAAATGAACGCAAATAGTGTCTTATTTTGATAACCAAATAGTAATTAATTAATGATGAATATACAATGTAAGTAAATATGTTGTATGCTATCCAGACTTAAGATATATATGTACGAAGAATGTATGTAAAAATAATAAGTAATTATTCAATAAAAGTTCAAAAAAGAAATTTTAATGCTTAGGCACATCAGCAAAGTGCACTTTCTTCCCTTGACCATCCAAAGCTTCCATAAGACTTGAAGTAAAACTGAATTCTGAAGTACTTTCATCGTCTTGTATTCTAAAAAAAAAATAAAATAAGCAAATCATGTTATAAAATAAAAAGCAAACTACTTATAAAAATATTATAATTACATACAATGTATCTAAACTTGTAATACTGCCATTTAGATCAGGTATATTGAAAGAACCTTCTATTTTCAATAACTGAAGGAAAGAATTAACAGATGCAACATAAATTCCTTTCGAATTAGTTACACCTAAATATCGTATACTTGAAAGTTCGACTAGAGTCCTTTCAGGACTTTTAGACGATAATGTATAGGCCTCTGCATCTAATTTTACTATTTCAATTGATGAAAAATGTATGATAAATAGATATGGTTTTCGATAGGCTGAAAAAATGAAATACATTATAATTTCTATGAGTATATCACAATAAATAACGATATCAAAAATATATATATTTTATTACCAAAAGCAAATGGTAAATGATTCCACGTTGGATCAATATTTCGTGTTCTGTGACCATTTTCATCAACAAACACGCCAAATTCATTGTAACAAAGCAAAAGTTCTATCGTCGAAGGCTTATACGATACATTTAATACACAAACTGGAAAAATTCCAAGTTTTGCAACACCAGATAATGCTTCTTTAACTGAACTGTCATCTTGTTCTGGAAAATCTGCATAATCGTTTTTAATTATATGATAAATATAAAATGTATTTCCGTCAATATTTTTCTATGCCTTACCTTCGACATAATAATTATTGAGATCGATTTGAAAGAATTTATTACATCCAACAATAAGACGATGTTTGGTAAATATAGCACAGCTGCAAGGTTTAGGTGTTTCGAATTCACGAATTCTAATGAAACCTTCACGATCTTCTTCGACAATCCATTTAAATAATCTATGTATTAATAAAATCGAATAGTAATAACAATAATAATAATAATGATAATAATAATAATAATAAAATTTATCATATACGATTCACAGAACGAAGCTTAAAAATTAAATATAATATTTGTAAAACATACATTATGTATGATGCAAATGCAGCACAAAGGAATAAGTCTTGTAACTGATAGAAATGACAACTTTCAGAACCCGTCAAAACAGCTTTCGTATTTATCGCTGGTCTAGAACACTCGGCTGCAAGCGAATTACTCCTTAATTGTCTCAAAGAACAATAAACCAATTGTCTATTTTCACCAGCTATCATTATAGCTATATCTAAATGAGGATGTAAGGATAGTTGATGCACTTTTTTTACACCACGAATTGTTGTAAGTATTCTCGATTTTGTACCACAATATGAAAATAATCCTTCTTCTGCGCCTAACAAAAGAACATTTTCTCCCACCAAATCTACTACACAATTTATGTCCAACTGAAAATATATATGAAACTTGTGTGAAACATGGATTCAGGATAAATTTAATAAGTATAAAAAGAATAATACCTGATGTTTTTCTAGTTTAAGTATTGTTTGATACTTTTCATTTTTTATTGTTTTAACAGATGAACATTGACTAGTAATAATTTTTAAAGCTTTCACCCAATTCTTTTTATCAGTCTGACTTAAAGCCATAATATCAAGTCTAGATGTAGGCCAACAAGTTGTTAAAGAATTGGATTCTATTCTAAAGATAAATGGTAGATCAGACTTTGCAGTTCCAATTACTTCAGCTTGCTGTATATTCTCCAGAATATTAAAACCATCTTTTTCATTTAGATTTAAACTATGCATCGGTACCATTCCAGACGAAGGTTGATGATCATATATACATAAACGAGATTCTTCTAATCTCAAGTAATTTCTTTCCCAGCAGGATTTTGATCGTGCCGGCATTTTTATCCAGCCTTCCATTGAAATATCATTATTATTATTCTGAACATTGTGAGAACTCTATAAAACATATAATATAATATTAGATAAATCTATATCTATTTTTTTATATTAAATTATTTAATAAATTTTAATACTTAGTGAAGTATCTACCATATCAGGTTTATCTGGTTGATCTATAGATAATGTTTGAATGCTACCGCCCAAAGATGATAGACTGTCTTCACTATTCTTTAAAGTTTTACTAAATTGTTTAGTGAAATCTCCAGGAAGACCGCATGTTGCAGGAACGGATAATGAACATTTCAAATGTGTCATTATTTGACATTCGCTACAAATAGCTGCACGTTTTCCAAATTGAATAGAATCAGAGCACGCAGTGCATTTTCCAGCACGCATCGGTAATGCAACGTTAAATCTATGTGGAATATTATGGCCCATTCTCTGTGGTGACAAACGTTTGGTTAAAATGTCGTTCGTTGTTTCCATAACATGTACCATAGGCCTTTTTATATCTGGAGAAGATGGTGAAGAAGGTGCTGATGCAGATATATGCATAGCCTTATACGCTAATAACTGATCCGTTAATGACTTCACCTTCGCTCGTTCTTTGGTAAGTTGATTTTCTAATTCGCGATATCCAATAGGCATACTTGTACTGGTAGGAGGAATATTCTCCTTTTGTTTGGTACCAAGAATTTTGTCGCACATAGTTTTCTTTTTCTTACCACATTCTTCTAATTTTAATTGCAAATAATCGATTAATTTCGCTTGTTGTTGCCGAGTACTCTCTGCTTTAACTTCTCTCTCTTGATAGAATTGCCTCATTTCAGCTAAGACATTTTCCAATTCTGTGATTCTGTATCTAAGATCTTGTCCTTGATCTATGCTATTTTGTAAATCGGCCATCAGCGAATAATTCACTTCTTTTAATTCATGTAAACTTGTTAAATGTTGACTACTTTCTTCCTTAACAATTATTGCTTCTGCTTTTGCAGTTTCTAATGCACGTTGCATTTCTGAAAAGTCACATTCTAAATCACCACATTTCATACTTAAAGATTCAACCTGTTCAGTTAATTCTTGTACCAATTTTTTATATTGATCTCTTTGAGCAATTAAACTATTCCTTTCGCTCTCTATATCATTTATTTCTGTTTCTAATGTTTGAACATTGCGTTCAGCAGTCAGCTTTAAATTTTTTTCTTCATTATGTGCTGTCTGTATTTCACGTAATTTTACTTCCGCAGTTTCTAAATCCTTTTGTAATTTCATTTTATCTTGAATTAACATATTTTCTCGAGTTTCATGATCACTCGTTAATCTTTCATAATCCGTTAGTTGTTCCTCAAGCACAGTACAAGTTTCCTTCAGAAGTTCGATATTAAGTTCATAACCATTAATTTCCTGTTCTAATTTTTCTATTTTCACTTCTAACTCTATTTTATCTTCATTATGTTTCATACTAGATTGTGATAAGCGTTTATTTTCTGCATTCAGGCTATCTATACGATCTTGATATGCTCGCATTTGTTTACGTGTTGCGTCTACTTCTCTCCGTAATGCTGCACTCGTAGACTGAAGTTCTTCTATCTCACGATTAGTTTGCGTCAATGCCTGCAATTGCAAATAATAATATGATCAAAATTTGAATAAATGAATGAATGAATGAATGAATGAATGAATAAATAAATAAATAAATAAATAAATAAATGCACCCACACACACGTATATGTGTGTGTATACGATCGCGAGTGCGCGTATGCTTGTATACATGTGATTTAAAAAATTTATAGTTTTACCCTTTGCGCTGAATCTGCTTGCTGTTTATTTCTAGATGCTTCTTTTGTAATCTCTGTTAAAGATGTTTTTGCGCTATCCAATTCTTTCAATAATTTTTTTGACTTCTCTTCATCTTCTTTTGTCTTATTATTTATTCTATCTAATAACTTCTGCTTTTCTTCCTGCAATGTTTTTATTTTTCCTTCAGCCGTTTTTACTTCTCTTAATGCAATTCGTTTATCCAAATTACAATCTGACAATTCTTTTTCTTTTTTCCATAAATTCATTTGAGCCTGCCTTGCTGTTTGTCGTTCAGCAGAAACATTTTCTCTTAAGGCGTCCAGTTGCTGTTCAAACTTTTGTACTTGTTCTTGTAAATGTGTATTCTTTTCAAGCAAGTTTTCTGAAGAAATTACATTGGTGCCTGATTCCATAAATCCAGATTTTTTAAGGCTAGCATTTTCGGCTTCCAATTTAGTAACACTCTGCTCCAAGCGTTTCAATAGTTCTTCCAAATTGCCAACTTTACGTAAATGTTCCTCTAAAGTAAAACAAAAAATAAAATGAATAATGTAGATTCTTTTGTTTTAAAAATAATTAAATCATACCTTCTTTATCCAAAGAATCTTGTAGTCTTTTCTGCAAAGCAACTTTATCTTGCGTAGCTTGCTCTAAGTTTAAAGCAAGAGTTTCATTTTGTTCCAAATTCATTATAGTATCATTTAAATCAGATTTAGTTGCCTAAAAAAATAACAGGTGTAAACAATTCATGTAATATTGTAAATAAATAAAATTCATATAATAACTGTAATTCACACATATGAAATAAAAGAAGATATAATTATTTAATTAATATATTATAATTTAAGTAAATTCTCACTTCCAGTTGTTTTTTAAGTTGTTCATTTTCTCCCTTCAATCTTTCAAGTTGTTCTCGCATATTAGCAAATGTTTGTTCTGATATCTGTGCATTTTCCAATTGTTTGGTTCTCTCTTGCAACTGTTTCCGTAAAGTTTCTATTTCTGTGTCTCTTACAGGTATTGTAACTTGTACCGCACGTAATTGCTCTTGACAATCTTTAAGTTCATTTTGGGCTAGTTCCAAAGCAACATGGAGCCTTGACTGACGACAATGATTAGAATCTTGTTCATTTCTTAATTTTACTTCTAATTCCGTATTTTTAGCTATTTCAAAATCTAATTTTGCACGTAATTCAGATATTTGATTATGCGAACGATTTGCTATTTCTTCTAATTTTGTTTCAACACCTTGAACGCTCTGTCGATTAAGCTCTCGGGTTTTAGCTAAAGATTCCTTGTATTGTGTCTGTTAGAAAAATTATATTATATTATACTTTCTTTCAGTCATATGTGCATAAAACACAATAAACATTTTAAAAAATATTTTTAAATTAATTTAGCTTATAACTAATTCTACAATATATATAACTAACCTGAAATAATCTAAGTTTATGTAATTCAGCATTTGCAGTTTCAAGTTCACATTCTGCTCTCTGTAATCTTGAACTCATTTCATTATTACTTGTACATAATTCTGTAATGCGTGTAGTTTGGGTTTCAATGTGTTTGTTAAGTTGCACAATTTTTTCTTTTTCTGCATTTTCCCATTTACGCTTAGCATCTTTTATAAGAGCAAGAGCTTTATTCTCTAAATCTCTCCTTTCTTGACGTTCCAATTCTAAAGAATTCATTATGATAAATTATGCACAACACAATAAAAGATCATATATCTACTGTATCACTATATTTTCAAAAATGTTTTATGATTATTTATATCATAAATAACAATAATAATAATAAATAACAATAATAATAAATAATATTTATAATTATATTTTACAAATATAATTATATAAATATGATGCAAAGATAAGTATATAATCTTCTCTTGTATTCAAAGTATTATGGCAACTTTGTAAAAGTCACAATGTTGCCATTATTCTATCTATGACTAATTCATAAATTATGTACCTAATGTCCTCTTTACTGCTGCTAATTCTGATCTTGTTGTAATTAACTCTCGTTCTAGTTTATCCCTTTCTTTATTAGAAGCTTCCAATCGTTTTACTTTTTCCTCCAATTGATGTTCTAACTGGACAATTTCTCGAACTTTATCTTGCAGTTCAAGAATCTTCTTTTGTTTTTCTTGTATTTCCTTTTTTTTATAATCTAATTGCATTTCTAATTCCATTTTTTCCTTTGAACATTTATCTGACTGCAATAATGGATGCTTAGAATATTTAAATTCAAAAAAAGGTCCTTCCGAACTGTGTTTAGATAAATGCTTAGTTTCCAATTTAGAAGATTTTTCAAAATCCATTTGATCACCTATTATATAAATATGCATAGATATACATATATATATATATATATATACATATATTTAAAGTACATAAAGCAAAAAAATCAAAATGCTGTCAGATAGATTTGAACCACACATACTATCAAAAATTACCTAAATTTCTTTTTGTTTCTACCAAATCTTCATTTTTTAAATTTACTAATTCCTGTTTCAATTTACTAGTCTCTTTATCAAATGTTTGTAACTTGCTTCTATGTATCCTCTTTTCATTTCCATTTTGTGAATTAGAAGGTGACTTAAATTTTTCATCTGTCTTATCATTGGACGCTAACATCTTTGTATTCTATGGATAGTACTTATAAACAATATCATTATCATCTACTCTAGCTATTTATAATATCTAACAAAATGTTTCTAATTCAATTGATCAAAAATATATATCCTATATATATACATATATATAATTTCTTTACTTACTATATTTTAAATACTTGTTTTAAATAATTGTTATGACAAAACCAAATGTCTTCCCCATTTGAATATTTTTTTCTTTTTCTCACAGATATCCATATGCACTGTTCATACTGTAATATGATCACTTAACAAAAAGTTAATTTTTATCATAAATAACAATGCGATATATATCACTACATTCAAATAAATAAATAGTAATCTTTTGCCGGATTGATATAATTACATAATGAACGTATCATTTATATAAGAAAACAACGATTTAATTGCATTAAATTATGATTAAAATGAAACGACCAAACGATTGCAATTCGTCATTTATAATTTCACTGCAACTTTCAACAATACACTATTCATAACGGTCGCGCTACAAACTCCATAATGTTAATATTCAAAATTATCTCTCATAGGCATTACAGTGATTCGTTTTGGTCGACACATTTCTTAATCTAAATAACCAATAGAAATGCAGATATAGGTATAACAAGACATCTTTCCATTAAACATCTTTAACAATTTTCAAATAATTCGCTCATAAAATGGCGGACAGAAGAAGTTCACTGATTGGTGAATATTTTTCTGATTAAGCTTAAGTTTGATGATTTTCGAAGTAAGATTAAATGGAAAGGTTATTATCCAATAAAAAATTCTATTATTTGAATATATTTACAAATTATAAAAGCCTTATAAATAAAGAAAACTGAAGATCATCGTAATCGAAACTAAATTAGAAAGTGTAGATATACACGTGGAGAATCATGTAAGTAGTATGTCTAAGTTGTATACAGTATGTTTCGTGCATGGAGGATCTTACAAAATATAAATATTCTCTTTTTAACATTATAGTGAAGAAGTCTATGAAATGAAGAAAGTGTATCAAAATTAAGAGGACAGTAATTTTATAAAATATGGAATTGATTACAATAGAATTAAGACCTCGTCTTCGATCTTGTACAGTTTTTCTATTTATGCAAAAATCCATAACCTTAGATAAAGTACAAATTAAACTCTTGGAAGCAAGTATTATGTTGTCAATAGGAGAAAATGTAACATATATCACATTACCAAATATAAAAATTGTACCAACATCGTTATCTTCCTTGAGTGTAATAGATAGATGGGTGTGTTTTCGTTTACATACACAGCCATCAGATTCAGAATTTGGATCATTTCAAAGAGAATTTATTATAGATACAAAAACACAATTTAATATGTTAAAAAGTAAGAAAAAAATAATAAAAAATTCCAAATGTACGATATTATGTACATGTTGTAAGAATGTATTTTGTAACAAGCTTTATTTTCAAAGAGTTTTACCACTTCCTAGTGTCGACTTTGATCCATCTGAATGGTTCTGTAGTAAAAAAGACATAGATTTCATGTCATTATTACATCCAAATGAATTAGATCTTTTTTATGGTCCATTCTTTTCAATAATAAATAGTAATGTCTTTTATAATTACAGAAAAAATAAAAAAGATATTTTATGTAACAGATGTTTGTCAAATGTAGGAATTCAAAATAAAGATAGTTCATTTAAGATTTGGGATTGTTGCATTAATTATAAATTGGAGACTGATGAAATAATTATCGAAGAAGTATCTAATCCTCTTCATGATTTTATAACAATCATTAAAAATTTCATTAATAATAATACATTTGGTGAAATTATTCTAGAATGTTTATTAGATAAACAATCGCATTACATAGTAATTAAACCAATGGATATAAGGTTAGGTATACTTACAGAAGGAAATATAAAATGTAACGATGACAAGATTAATCTAAAAGAAACTTTTGTTACTAAAGTATTGTACAAATATGGAACAGACAAAATGATTTTACCTAAAGATTCTATTAATGCAAAGAATTATGAAGTTAGTTTATCTATGATTGAAGCTGCATTTAATTATTTATTATTATCAACAAAACGATTTCCAAAACATTATAAAACCATTGAGGATTATTATATTGGTTATATAAATATAGAATAAAGTAATTACCTGTTTTGTTTGTAAAAAAAAATGTATATGATAATGATAAAAAAAATATATCATTTATCAAACGACTTATTTTTTTAAATTTCATGTATCATGTTATGCATGATATAGTACATACAACACATATATACATATATATATATATATTTTTTTTTTGAACAAATTAATAACATTTTATTGAATCATCGATTTACAGTTTTCTTAACTTATTTCCACTACTATGCTACTAGGCTGTATTGTACAGTATTAATTTCCTATATTCTGGCACTATATTCCAATTTTATTTAAAAGTATTACCACTGCTTTAGATATAGCAGCTCTAAAAAATTAAACATAAATTATATACTTTTATAATTTTTATTACTTTTTAAAGTGCCTATTATTTGTCAAATTAAATTTGATGCAAGAAAATATAGAAAGATAGAAAAAAGAATTTGTATAATATTAATGTATACATATAATTAAAGTGCATGTACGTAATTGTCATTTTCTCTCATAACTTTTATCGATTTACATATGTATATGTATAATTTTACAAACATCAAGAAAATTAATGTTGAAAATGCTAATAAAACTATCTCCATATCATAAAAGAGAAACATACATTTTGAATTGCTACTTTTTCTTATTGTTAACATTTTTTATGTATTTGATGCAACCAACATATATATATATATATATAAGTTATAGAAAAGCTTGTGAATTATATAGTTTATACTTAAAAACTTTCATGAAAACAATGTTTTATATAAATTTTTACGAAAATAATTAATCACATGATCTTTCATAAGTATTCATTGTATTAATATTACTCTACAACTGCTGTTGTACTATTAATAGACAATGATATAAAATATAATAAATATGCAGATTTTAAGAATCATATGCATTAAAGATTATCATTTATAATACTTTTGGAAATTTAATAATCTTTGATTAATTGTTTTAATATGAATTATTTCAATTTTAATGAATTTTCAAAACAGCAAGATATATTATTTTATCAATTATTTCAGAATGTTTAAAATTATACATATGTAACTTGAGTTATAAATGAAATCTTAATCATAAATAAGTTATAGCCTATATATTATAATTACTCTTACATTCTTCTTTAATTACGTACATTATACAGTATAAGCATTGAGTTGTATTGTATGCATCTATCACTGATAGTTCTATAAAAATAAATCTTTAAGACTAATTACAATTAATATAAATAATTTCAATTTCTTGCATCCTCTATTTTGTTTGTATAATAAAAAATATACCAAAATTATATGATCAATTAAAATAAGTCTTAATTATTTGTTCTAATTATATAAATTCTGGATAACATAAGTATATAATATTTTGGACATTAATGTCACTAAATAAGAATTTATTAATTGTAGTTTTCTTTAAAGAATTAGGCCACAAACATCATACTATACTGCAATACTTACATTTTCATTTTGTAATTAAGCATCATGTGCATCTACGTTGCACTTGTTTCATTGTGAAAAACATGCAATCTTTCAGATAGTGGTGCAGTATAAGCCCAACCATTGTCTTTGATCTCTTTAAACAGCTATAAAATAAAAAAGTGTACATTTTATAAATGGTATCACAAAGTAAATAACAGTTCTTCACAATATAGAAGTATTATATTTACTTTTGTCTGCCATGTTTCATTATTCTCTTTGCGTAGACGGGCTTCATCTCGTTGTTTTTGTTCAATTGCGTATTTTGCAGCTGTGGCCTTATCCATATCATTAATACGTAAACCCATTGTTACTTCTCGCCACACTTTTCGTGATTCATATTCTTCTTGCTCGCATATTGGTTTAACTAACTTTTTTTCTATTGGAAGTTCTCTTACATCAAATGTTTCAACTCGCTAAAACAATAAAAACAACATAATTATAATAAATATATATATGATTATACAAAAAAGCACATAAAATATTTTATATTTACTCCATCGACCCATTTTGCTTCCATAGCACCATTCCATTCTCCATTTATAACAAGAAATGGTTTTTTATCTGCTGGTTGAGTAACATGACAAGTAACTCTATTACGTTTCCCACCATAAAAAGGTTTTGTTAAAAATTCTACTGTTGCATGATATCCAGTTTGTGCACAACTTATAGTGGCTGTTCCTCCTAATTCTATCCAGGGAACAGTAAGAATTGATCTGCCATAACCATTTGGAAAAGTTAAAACATATTCTTCACCATGTTCTAGTACATTTACCCAACCCTTTCCAATATTATGCACTCCTATACTGAGTCCCAAAAATTTGCTTTTTGTCCAAACATGAGCAGAAAAACTTATTTTTTTTGCATAATGTTCTGCATAAAAAGCACTCACTACAACATATACATGTAAATATTTTTAAATAAAAAAAAAAAAAAAAAAGATAAACAAGAAAAAAGAAAAAAAATAGGTAACTATAAATTATTATAAATCATACAATGTATATACCTGGAGGATGATGGGAGACTTGTTCAGCGATGAATGATAGTTGATTTTCTTTACACCATGGAACCGGTCCCTCTATTACATTCTTTGTATCAATATTTACATCATCTGTACAATTTTCATTAACAAGATTCCAATGACATCGGAAAATTTCACCTAATATAGGATTGTATGGTTTCTTAGCTACACCAGATCTACGACCAGCATGAAAACTGCATAAATACCAGCGTACTACTTGTACCATTCTTTCTCTAGGTGTAGGCATATCTGCAATGCTATAATTTATATGTGTATACATTAATATTACTTTATTTTATAAATATTTTTATAATATTATTTTTCAGACAAATCATATTTACCTTACAAATTGATCAGGATGAGTAAAATAATCTGCATACATTTCAAGAAGCGATCTACGTTCCAAAATAAAGGTAGGCAATGCAACTTTTGTTAAATCCATACCAATTTTTACTTGTGACAGAAGATGTGTCACAACTGATCCATGGCTTTCCATGGAATCCACTAAAATGAAAGATAATAATTTAAATTTAAAAAAGTGTTAACTGTTAAATATACGTTTTAAAATTTGAAGATACTAACTTTCTGTGTCGCTCTCTTCCTCGTACAAGGCTGTAGATACACACATTTTATCATAAAAAAAAAAAATAATAACACGATTGTAATATTTATACATTAATAGATATTTTCTTATTATTTTGAAAATAAGTCAACGATCAGATTTGTATTTTTTAATATTTATTATCAACTTAACCTTGCATTTTGAAAGATAAATGCATAACTTACTATTTATATCTATGTTCAACATATTGTTTTTGTAGAATATACCAACTAGTATCCATTCCTAAAAACTCTCACTTCTGTCAAAATCAGCTATGGTTGATGCAAAATACTTTGTTGTACAATAATTTGATCATATATTGAACAAACATCAACAAAACTTTCATATAACTCTGTATGATAGTTCGTTATCATGTTTTGTAATATTCCAATATAGATTCAATTGTTCTTTCTAAAATTAATTATTAAATTTCTCAAAGAAAATTGACTATCCACACAACACAGTGCTTCACATATTATGTGACATACTATCTAATCAATAATCACAACGATCGGTAAAGTCAATTTCGATAAATCTGTGTTATCGACATTTAAAACACATTCTAGAGGACAGCATATTCATTACAAATTTGATAAGAGTTTTGGAAAAAAGAAATCTTTACTATCCTACTTCTTTAATTTTTACAATATATAAGAAAAATTAATAATAAAATATTTTAATAAAAATATAAATAAAAAAATATAAATAAAAAAATATAAATTGTATATATATATAAAATATATACATACAACAAATGAAAAAAAAAATTTATAACTTATCATTTTGTTATACGATTAAAGTGCTTTACAGCTATTCTAAATACCATTTTATTTCTTTTTATTATATTGTAGGGAGATAAATAATAATTAATAAGTACTTACCATCATAGTCTACAGAACCATCTCCCTTTACAGGTGGTAATGGAGATTGTTTACGCATATCTCCAGCAATTTCTCCAATTGATTGAAAACGATCACTTTCACGTCGTCTACTACACAGTGTGTTAATGCAGTATAATATTAAATAATGTATATACATATCCTCATATTAATTTATTAATATAATGTTAATGTTTGTAAATATTCGTTAATATTTCATCCAATTAAATTTATCACCAATCTTGGATAAAAATATGAAATAAATATACTTACAGTGTGATATGATTTTGTGCTGTCAGGGGAGGTGACAATTCATCAGCAGCATCATAATAATCTTCATCTTCATCCGACGAGGAATATGAAAACTGAGGTACTGGGAGATCTCTATTATCTACAACTAAAACATAATAAAGTACATTTAATAATTTCCATAAATCTAATAATTTAATATTTTTTATCGTAAATAAATTAGAATATCAACCATTAGATAAATTAGGTATTCTTGATTCTGTACATTCTGAACCCAACTCAATACCAGTTTGCACTGTTGATTCTGGTTCTGTAACTGCAACTATAAATATTTCATAAATCAATATTCGAAAAACCACAATAGATTTATATAAAAATAATCACATAAATACCATGATTTATAGGTGGTGTAGCATTCATTGTATCAGTAGAAGGTCCTCTATATATACCATTAACAGGTATAGCTGTGTTCTAGAATCATTCACAAGAGAATAATAAGTTTGATTAAAAAGAATGAAGTATATAATATCTATAATACCTTTGCAATTTGTAATTGAACAATGGTATGCTTAACAGAATTCAGCATTGCATTTGCTTGTGTCAAAACTGCTGCATAACTTTCTTGCTTTTCTTCACTTTCTGTCTCTATACTTTCCTGTTTTGTTTCAATTAATTTTATTTGATCAATTAACAGTTGGAGATAAGCATCTGCTTCTGCCACTTTACGATTGAAATCTTGTTTGGGTGGTGATTTTTTTGGATCCCATCGCTAAATTCCATAAATTCCATAATTTTTCTACATATCTGTATGAAATAATATATTATAAAAAAAAAAATAAAATGATGTGTTTGTAGTCATACCGCATGCGAGTGACGCAGTATTGTATCTTCTAGAGCACGGACCCAACGTTCACGTTCCTCACCATTGCGCGTTTGGAAATGAAAAGTTTTTGGATCATCTTTGTATGATGATGTAGTTATTGTAAATGTACTATCATCTTCATCATCAATACCTATAATTGCACCTCTTAATCGTACACATCCTCTACGAGCACCACGCATCATTTTCTCTTTACTCTAAAAAATAAAATATGTTTATATTTCAGTCTTGTCAATGCTTCTTATTTAGACATAACTAAGAATTATTGAATGACATTTATATTTACTAAAAACTAAGAATCATATTAATTATTTATTAAAAATACATTTCTAATATAAAAATAAATTATTATTCTTAATTATACAAATTTTGATTTTCTTAAATTTTTCGATTTATGTGATATGCAAAATAAAGCAATTTAATAAAATCTTAATTAAATTAATTATAAAAGCCGCGAATTTGTGACGAAAAGTGTAACCTGTAAAGAATGTTAGTATATTTCATAGATTTTATGTAAATTTTCAACGATACTCACAGTATAATATGATAATAAGCCAGCATTGTCATCTAAAACAAACCACCGATATTGCCATCCATTAACAACATTTGTCCATTTACTAAGCGAACCTTCCATCGTCGACATTATTTGTTGCGCTCTTGCTGATTATGACTGTGTTAGAATTTATATAAAAATCAGAGTGGAAACTTACAAATATAAACCTTGGAATCAAGTTCTAATCTATAACGAACAATTTCATTCGCAACACATATCAGGCTCGATCGAATATATACACACACATGTATTTACATGTGTACAATCCAATGAGAACAATCCAACCTAACAAATATAAAATAATTTCAAATATCAAATTGCATTTTTTAAATATTTATTGTGGCCCCTCTTTCTTTTTGCACTTATACAAATCGTAGATATGAAAATAATTTTACTAAAATGTATTTAAATTATTAAAATCATTGAAAAAAATATATACAAATCCACCTATTATTTCATTGAATAATATTCAACTATATTCTTTTGTAAAGATCGTAATTTTCTTTTCACGTTGATAATAATGCATTTAAAGTCCATATTATTTTGAACAGATTTATAGATAATTTTTTGTAGTATGTAATGAGTCGCCATCTATAGAATACATACACAAAGAAAAAACTTGGTGAACTGGCATTTGCCTATTCAGTCAATGATGCGTGTTATTTCAAATAAAGAAAAAATAATGTAGTATAGAATTATTTACTTTATTTCGAAGCATTAGCCAGTTCATGCAGAAAATATTGTTTTATTCATTTAAATTATTTAAAGATTAATTCAATCATTTAAATAAATCATTATGAGTTCAGAATTAATACTAGACATACGATCGAATTCATAAAATTTGACAACTATCAAATTACGCGACATTAATTTAAAAAATAGAATAGAAAATTTAAGATACAAGACTGCGGCAAAAGTTAATTTATCCAAGGAGTCATTTGGTAAGAAAATTAATTCATTTTTATTTTAGAGAATTTATTTTTCTAACCTATCTTTATCATTGAATTTCATACCTTTCAAAAGTTTATTATTTAATAACGTGTTATTAAACAGAGCTTATATATTGTGGATGTATCCTAGAAGATGAACTTTAGAAGCTTGTGGACTTAAAAGTAGTGCAATGGTGTATTTTTTAATGAAAAAGGAAGTAGAACCTCCAGTACCAATAAAGTATATATCATAAGTATCCTACAGTTGGCTTCTACGTTCAAATCTTTTATTGAAAATCTTGCATTTAGAAATGCTTTACATGTAATTATCAATGATACAATATACTTTTAATTAAATATATAAGAAAGTAAAGTAAAGACTCTTGTATAATGTATTTCAGCGTTTAAGTAAAAGACCAGAAGTTATAGATAATATCATTTCATCATCTCCTGGATTATATGAAGACTCTGTTGCAATTGCTATGTTACAAGATCGTGATCTAATGGGTCATTTTATAGATATAGATACTATTAAAAAATAAAATTTTTATCAACATATCTATACATTTATCAATAAATCTTTATTAATATATTAGATTGCATAATGTTAGTATTTTTATTATTAAATTATTTAACTGTATTACAGAATTGCAGAGTTACATCCAGTATTTGTAAAAGATGCACAAAATTTAGTTGCTGCTGTACATGAAGAAGCTCATAACAATGATACTGCTGGTACTAATTCCTCCACGTTGAATACACCATCTACTACATACTCTTACAGTTTAGATAATTCGAGCGATTTTATTTGCATTGAAATATATTGCAATATATTGAATCTAAATCTAAATTATATAACGCAAGTACTATCGGATGAATGGCTCCATATTTCAATGCATTTCCAAAAACTTTTGGATCTAATTCTTAATAAATATTGATGTACTTATGTTTTACATTAATCATACTTCACACATTTATCATACTTCAATAAATAAATAAATTAAATATAGTAGAATTGTAAAATAATTTCTTAGAGAAACGCATTGAAAAATTCTATTTGTCATAATAAATAGAATATATAGCAGTATAAATAGCTATCTATATGAGTAATCAATTAGAAACAAAACATAAAGTTTGTGCAATTAACAAACACTGCAATTAATTTATTTTCAGAGAAGTATAATCTGGTATATGATTTTTTCTTGCTTTTGTCAGATTCATTGCTATTTTTGCTACATGCAAGAATTTTTGTGATACACTAACTCGATTGTTAGATCACGCGTGAAAAGTCTATTATTTATATAAGCTTATATACCGATAGAACAAGCGCATAGTGGGAAAACAATGTTGCCCTATTGTGCTTGTAGTTTGTTTTATCCATTTGTGCGAAATCATAAATTGGAATGTAAAATATTAGATCATTATTTTCATGTATTAGTATGAAATTTCTTAATAGTTTTCTATCATACCTTATCATTCTGTAGGAAACCAGAACCATATGTGCGGTCCCAATCAACATAGACTGCCAGATCTAATTGAGAAACACTAGGACGTACATTTTGTAGAGCTTCTTTAAAATCATCAAATGTTACCGATCTAATTTCTTCAGTTTGTATATTTTCTAGTTGACTAAATGGAATACTTCTAATAGGTCCCATACTAGCTTCCTTACATAAATTAGTCATATCAGCACCTGAATAACCTTCTGCTTGTCGAGCAATATCAATAATATTTTGCTCTGTAATATTATTTGGTACCGATGTTAACAAATTATTTACAATTTGTTTTCGTGCTTCCAACTCTGGTAAAGGAATGTAGAGTCTTTTAACAAGACGACGACGTGCTGCTTCATCTAATTCTTGCGGTCTATTTGTTGCACCTATTATTAAAATGCGATCATCTTCAGAAGTTGCTGCACCGTCTAGTTGTACTAAAAATTCGGTTTTAAGTCTTCTTGAACTTTCATGCTCTGTCTCTGATCTTTGACTAAGTAATGAGTCTATTTCATCTATGAAAATAACTGAAGGTTGATGTACTCTAGCTACAGCAAATAATGCTCTAACCATTTTTTCTCCTTCACCTATCCACTTTGAAGTTAAAGAGCTTGCTGATATAGAAAAAAATGTTGATTTACTTTGTACTGCAATGCATCTTCCAATCAATGTTTTACCCGTACCAGGTGGTCCAAATAATAAAATTCCTTTTGGTGGTCTACGTAAGCCAGTAAAAATATCAGGTCTTAACATAGGAAATACAATTACTTCTTTAATAATTTTTTTAGCATATTCAAGTCCTGCGATATCATCCCAAGAAACTGATGTTCGTAAATCCATAATTTCATTTTTAACTAGCTCTATCATTTTTGGATCAATATTTTTCAACCTCTCATCTTCTACTTCTGTCGAATTACTTTCATTTTCTGTTGTGTTACCTTGGCAATGCATTACTTTTTCTTTCTCACGTTTAAACGGACACACAAATCGAGAATTAATAGAAGATTTACCACCTAATGTCTTCTTCTGTGCTGGCCTATTCCTTAAACTTTGTTGAGCACTTAATTCATCTCTAGCAGTTTTAAATGAATAACCTGGAGTTCCTAAGTTCTGAAATTCTTCTTTATTAATCTAAAGAAAAAATTTAATAATTTTACTAAATTTTTATTAATTGTAAACACATTATATTTTAGCACACAACAAATTTATAACTTACTTCTACACGACTGTTTTTGTCATCATAATATCGTGCAGATGATGAAGCAACATTTATTTCATTTTTCTGGAAATTCTTATTTATAAGAGAAAATTTATCATCATTTGCCTGAATTGTTTCATACATTGGCCGTGTTTGTACATTACATTTCCTTCTTCTTGTATCCTGTGTCTTCCACATATCAACAATATCTTGAATATAACCATCATTAATAATTCTTTCTTTGCATGATGAAGTATTCTCATCTTGACATGGCAAACATTTTACGAAATCAACTGCTGTTTTTACATCGTTTAATCCTGATTTCCATTGTAATGGATCATTATCACTTTCAGCAATTTTCATTTCAACTAAATTCCAATAATTCCCGCTCTTTTCTATCTGTTGTTGATATTCTTCTAGGCCTTTTTCGAGCAAACATGTTGCTACATCCTCAAAGCCTCTGTAATTCAATAATATTTCAACTAATGTGACAAATTAAAGAATAAAAAAATAAAGACTCGAAGAAAATAAACTCACGATCTTTTTGCTGTTAAATATTTCACAGCAAGACAACGTCGTTCAATGTCCAGTATTTTATGTTGATTTTGATTAAGTTTTGAAAATTTTAATTCTTGATAAGCTGCCAAAAAATTATTATATTCTTTGGTAATGTCCTTTGTATTACAAAAAGACATGATTTTGTAACGTTGTTTTTAAATTGCTTCTTATTTCTTAGTTTTTATTTGTAAATTAAATTTAAGAATTGGACGAACGACGATATCACGTGACCTTGAATTCTATTCGACTACTGTTGAGACTTCTAGCGGCGAAACATACAAACTAATTTTATTTTTGTCATAAAATGTGATTTTCAAGCATTTTCGAAAACAAAATTTAAAAATTGTGTGTACAATTTGATTTTAAAAGAATAACAATAATAATAATATACATAATAATAATATACGACAATTTAGAAATGCAGAAACAGTAAAACGATAACAAAATTGAGTTAATACGCTATACGTAAAAGAAGCTTGTAGAATTGTTTTATTTATGCACTATCGAAACATTTATTTATTAGTTTAAAGGGTTATAAACTTGTACAACTTTTTTTTAATAAATAACGTACTTATACGATAAAAAGTTGTTTTTGACATTAATATTTTATTACAAAATATTACCGAGATATAAAAAATATAATATATATAATAAAAAAATGCATCGATTACGTTTATTTCAAGTGTCCGTATTCATTAAAAAAGTTTTGTTACTTAGATTTATTATAAATTCATCATCTGATTCATCTATAATTAGATTTTCTGTATTAGGTGTTTCTTCATAAGACACATCATTTTCAATAAAATTATTGGATCGTTTGGAATACTTTGAATGCTTGCATGTAAATATTGCACCTAAATTTATAACTGAATATGCATTACACTTTAAGAATTTTTCAGTAGTCTCTCTTAAGGTTTCATATGCTGATATTACTTCTCGTGAATAGTTGCTTAATAGAGCTAATAATTGAAAAATATTATGTAAATAGATACTCTTTAGATTATAAAAATTAAATAAATTGTTAATAGTACTTACATTTGTATTGAGGTTGGTTTATGTCAAAAATATGATGATAAAAACAAATTTGATTATACAGTTGCATATCTGAATACTAAATCAAATGAATGCTTTTTAGTATTTACATTGTCCTTTTAAAATCGGTAACGAAAAAAAATAAACCGTGTACTTACTACTCTATGCATAAAAGCATCCATGCATTTAGGACATTTAGGATACTTTGCATTAAAAGTTAGTGGTAATTTTTTAGTTCTGTATGAACAAAGAGGATTTTCACATTCCAGCCAACTTTCATAATAAGTATCTATTAGAGATCTCAAAGCGAGTTGCAATTCGTTTTGTATAGCCTTAAGATATTTCCATGGAGGCATTGTACATTCTGGATTAGGACACATACCTAATGATAGACGATTACCTTCGGCCTGTGAATATATAATTTCATATTTATATTAGAATTTAATTCTTTAGTAAATCAACTTTTTTCTTTACTCACAATTAGGGATGTAACACCATTTAGCGTAACTTCAGCTTTACATTTTTCATTTTTACAATTGAATTTTAAAGGAAAACAATACTTAAATCTGTCTTCATTTATCAAAATTGGTGCATTGAAATTATTTTGTTCATTAACTGTTGCTTTCGATTTATAAACATTTTCTAAACCTATTTATAATAAAAAAAAAATATATATATATATATATTATTCTAAAAAATATTATCTCTTTTCATTACAAGTACCTAAATTTCTCGCCAATAATACATCGTCTATTCCTTCTATTGGTTCACAAATCCTTAATACAACTGGGAGTATTTGATTCATCAAATAATAGTTAATGTCGATTTTTAAATTATCCTTTTTCTTAAATTCATCAATATGATAAGCTCTTTCTGTAGCAGACTTATCTGTTCCATCCTAAAATGATATATTATAACATTAAACATAGATCTTTAATTATTTGCAAAATAAATAAATGTGAATAAAAACCTCGCATATAATATAGGATATAGTATCGCCAACTTTCCACATCCTACCACCTTCTTTATTTAATCTTAATGCAACTGAAACATGCGCTTGTTTTCTATCAGGATATTCATGAGGATTTTTAGAAAGTTGCTTAGTAACAATTAATGAAGACAAAGGTACTTGATTTTCTCTGACACTTTTTGAAACAGTTTGTAAAATACTAAATATTTCTTCCACTCGAGTGTCATTCGATTGCTCGGAAAATAGCTGATTCAAAATTCTCCTACAAAATTATACTTACTTTATTAATTCTATAATTACTAAAACAACAAATAGAGAATATGCATTTAATATACAAACTTTCCAGTTTCACAAGCTAATTGACACCAATCTCTTCTTACAATATCCAAACCTTTGTGTTCTTGATTTAATTGTATCTTTCCGTTTGGTAATTTAGTCATAGTAACAGCAGCATATTTCTTCTTTTGTAAAAGTAATAAATATCGAAATACACCATCAATATCCAATTCTACTTTTTTATACAACTTGTTCACCTCTTGTTTGATCTGTTTCATAAATATTCATAATTAAATAAAAGATATAAAATATATGTTACAAAAATATAATCTAAGCTAAGATGAAAACGTCAATTGTACCTTTTTTCCAATAGAAAAAACCTCATCATAATCAAGAATATTAGTTTTTATCATTATAGAGTCAGTATCTCCATAAATAACATCGTAATTTAATTTTTCCACCATACGTTTTGTATCTTGCAATATTTCTCTACCCTTTGCTGCAAAGAAGTAATTATCTTGTAATTTTAATATAATAATAGCAAACTTGGTTTTTTTATGAAACCTACATGTTATTAAAGCAGCTAATCCTTTAGCATAAAATCTGCAATGGGTTGCACCTAAACATCCATACATTGAATTCGCTGTAAGTTTCAAAGCCATTTGTCGTATATTGTATTGTACTTTTAACTCTGATGAAATATTTGGTGCTTTCATTAATTTTTTAATCTCAACTCTACTTTCCACGAGTTTACGTATTTCTGTAGGTATGACGCCTGGTTCTAAACTCGAATCTGGTATTTCCAAATCCTACATATATAATTTATATTAAATGAAATTATACATATATAAATTTAAAAACTTATAATTTTCACCTCATAATCAGCATATGCTGCACCTGGTACTGTGGTAAAACATAAATTGTACTCTTGTATTATACTAGGATATAAGGAATTAAAGTCCATTAATAAAATCAATGTATCATAAAAGCCTTTTTGTGCAGTTAATACTAAACCACCTGCATAAGCTGCCTTTTTTCTCCGAGGATTATCTATATATATATATATATATAGAAATATATTAAAACATATCCATAAATATATGTATGCGATATTTATTTATTAACTCATTATCATCATATAACTTACCACCCTCAATATCTTTTTTTAATTTTCCTTGCTGTTTATCTGGCGTTATGTAATTTTTTAAATGAAAAGCATGTAATAAAAGATATTCATTTCTTTCTGCTCGGCCAGCTGATAATGTTCTGGATAAAATATTACCTGGAAACATCGCGTAAATAAATACTACATCTTATAATTAATATTTAAAATCAAAGTTCATATATACCAGCTATAGAAGTAATTTGCAATGCAAGTGGTAATATTTCAAGTTCAAATGTTATAGACAAAATATATGATGCTTCCATCAAAGTACGTTTTATAAGATTTTCCATTTTTTCTACTGTATTATAAAATAAAGGGCATTCTCCAGGTTTTAATTCTTTGTACTCATTTTCATTTTGTTTTAAAACCTAAACAGTACAATATATGATTTGTACACACTTTATTCTTCACTTAATTTAATTTTAAATAATTCAATAAATAATCTAAGAATAATATAAATCACTTACTGCTATGCAAAGTGATTGCAAATCATAACTCCTAACTTTTAAATTTAATTCTTTTGCTGAAATTTGTATATCACAAAGAGGACGACCAGCCATTGCTTGACCTATATTAATTTTTCCCTAGAAAAGATTTATTTTATCAACTAAAGTTTTATAATTGTTTTTTTTTTTTTTATAAATATAAATAATATTATACCTACCTTAATAATAGGATGTACACTACGTTTTAATTTCCCAATTCTACTCCAATTGGATACTCTAAGATTAAAAATCCTATGTAACAAAACATCGAATTGGAATCCACAATCATAACCAATAAATAAATCTGGATCTACATTTTCTATTATCTTAAGCAATTCTTCAAGTAAATCATGTTCATTTTCACATCTTATTATTGTAGTATATTTGATTTTTGACAATACTCCTTGTACTTGTCTTGGCCATGGAATATCTCGTGGCTTAGTTATAACTATTTAAACAAATTAAGAAGACTATATTAGCTATGTTATTTAAGTATACTTAAATAATATATCAAGCACACAACATACGACAAAAACTTTGCTTAAATAAATGTGGTGGTTTAGGCCGTTCTTTGTCAATATTATATTTATGATGAAGAAGAATTCCAACCATTACAACTTCATTTTGTTGTGATTTTGCATGTGCAGATACACGTACGTTTAACGTTGCTATTACCATTGGAGGTATTGCTAAATTTTGAGATTCTGAACTAACAGAAATATTTTCCATTTTCATGCATGTTATCTGTTAATTAAATATTTACAAGATTAAATTAATAAAAAAAATCGTTGCTAAAGAAATAATTCGTACTAAAACATACATTTAATTTACACCAACTTGTTTGGATTCCTGTAGGAATTGCACATTTGACATCTAACCAGCAAGGGCCCTTGATATTTCTTTCTATAAGTAAAAGTTCTAAACTTTTTACTGTAGTTCCAAAAATTTTTTCTATAGCAGGTCCTGAATACCCTGAATCTATAAGTGGATAATTTGTAGAATATCTAACTTCTAAGTAGTCAGAAAATTTAGGTGTATCTTCTTGTTCGAAAGCATAATATTTAGAAACTTGACTAGATCTGAATTCTTTGATCCCTGATTTATTAGCAAATTCATTAAATTCTTTATATACATCATGTATGCTAGTTTGTCTTGGTTCTGAATCAGAAGAATTTTTTATCTAAAATTTATAAAAATTTATCTAAAATTATCTAAAATTTATTTTTTTATTCTATAATAATTGTGATTCATAATTAAAATACTTCCTATTTCTAATATTTCTCAAAGAAAGTAAGAAAATATTTACTTACAAATTCTCTAGGTAAAAGATAAATTCTTCTTGGAATATTTTTTACTGTAAGACAGCAAGAACAGTATGTTTTAGTAGATGGAACATAAACTTTTCCAAATAAGTATACAATGCCTGGTTGCTTAAAAGAATCTTCATATGCATCCCACCAGTAAAAACGAAAAATTTGTTCACCAGCTGAATTTTTTATAAATGGTATAGATACATCTGCATTTTCTGCAGAAACTTCAACATTTGTTGCTTGCATTCCAAAATCATCATTCCATATTTGATTAAAAATTTCAGAATTTTCGTCTAGTATATCAGAATCTTTGCAGAGTGTTAGAGATTTAGTCTTAGTATGATTCTCAGGTTTCGAAATTGTGGATACTGATCCTTTCAAATGTTCATTTTCATTTAAACTTGAATTTTCAAAATCTACTTCAAACAACTAGATCAGAATTAATAATCTAAATTAAGATAAATACTTGTATGCATTTGTTTATACAGAATATTAAACAAAATTAAAACTCACATCACCAACATATTCACTGATGTCTAAACTTTCATCTTCAATTATTTGACTAGCTGATACTTCTTTCACACTGCTGCATTTATCTATGGATAATGATTGGGACTCATCACTGACATCATTAGTAATTTCTTGACTTGTACTTTGGGGACGTGCATCATTATTTGATGTCTTATTGATATTTATTGATTTTTTCTTAGAATCTATTTTTTCTAATGTACCAAACATTGGTTCATCATTATCACTATCATTAGATATGTCCATACTTAAACATATATCATTGTCACTTGTTGTTACTTTTTTCTTACTTTCTACATCTTGGTTGCTCCTAATATCAAAGACATATATAATACCTTATATTTATTTACAATATAAAATTATATAAAATAATATATTAAATTATTTTTAGTATTGATTATATCATATCTTATATAAAATAAAATAAATTACTTACATATTATTTATACAATATGTTTTACAAAATTTAGCTCTACCATCGTTTGAATCAGATACTTTTTTGGTATCTTCCTTTTTAAGTTCACTCATTAAGTCTCCTAAAATATCATCTTCGACAGTATTATTAACTTTTTTATTAGAAGGCATTAGCATAATCATATCTTGAATACTCTTTTTGCTTTTAGTAATATTCTTTTTCTTCTTTCTAGGTCCTGAATTACCATGCTTCATCGCATGTTGAATACTACTTTCATCTAAGTCATCATCAAAGATTTCTCTACCATCTTCTATATATCCGCTTTCACCTATTTTTAGAATATAACAATGTAATTTTATCTATATACTCATATCATATATTATAAGATTAATTACCATCATCAACAATCCAATCATCATTTTGACGTTTTATAACAGTTTTACTATATTCCTGTTCATCAACCTCCTCATAAACATTTTCTAATTCGTCAATCTCATACTTGTGCTTACTACCTTTTAATTGTTTCAATTTTTGTAATGCTAAAAGACATGCACTTTTTCCAGATTTTTGCCTTCTCGTTCTACCTGAAGGGGATTCTAATTATAAAATACAAAGTAATAAAAACATTAGTATACATTATTGCCATTGTTTTAAATTCATTGTAGCCTTAACAAAGATTTTACATTTGATCGATAAATATATCCATAATATGATTTACCTTGTGCTTCGCTCATTATTCCTTTGTTAATATATTACTTGAATAAACAATTATTACAAGAAACAATATCAGATACTATAAAATATAAATGAAACAAAAGAAGCAGACGATAAATAGGCATCCAACAAACCTATAACATTTTGGCGGGAAATTTATCGTATACTATTTCCAATTATTTCGATTCTCTTGAATCGAAACTAATATCTTCTAATAGATAAGACGTATAACGTAGAAATAAAGAGAAGAATAAAGCACTAGTGTCCTCTTACAATGTTCAGATGAAGTTCTGTTTTATCGATAAATCGTTCGGATTACTAAACTAATGATAATTCAAATTAAATATGTATTATTAATTGTAGCTTAAAGATTCCAACGTCTATATAAAGATATCAGATGAATATCAAAAAATACTATCAAACTTTATTATGCCACATGTCAAATGATCTATTTACTTTTTATTTTAGTATAATTGATACTTGAATAATTAAATCCAGCTAATTCGACAATATTTGCGTTGTATAATAATATTCTAATAACATGTTATGTCATAGACAATATCAAAAGCCTATGTATTATCATAAGAAAATTACTATATATGAAGATCCATGAAGGAAAAACTTATTTATTAATAAGTAACAAGTATTGCCATCTAGTCCTCATGAATAAAACTAATTTGAACTAGTTTATATCATATATTCATTTTTAACTAAGTAAAGACCTTACATAGATTTTGTACATCCATATTTTTTTTTTATCTTCTCAGTGACATTACTATGAATGTTCGAATATATATTAATGTTAAAATATTATCAATAGATATTTTAAAGTATCATACAAAATAAGATAGTAACATAAGTGCATTTTGCACAAAAGATAGCGATTTTAGCGCACCTATGGATAATAAGAGAATAATTGATATCCTTTACTTTTCTACATACGTTACTTTCCCCTATAACGTACATGTATAATATTGTGTTTTTATACATTCCATATAGCCTTTATCCGCATACAAAAACCTAATCTAACTTTTAACATATCGTGGTAATACGTATAAATAATAGTGAATACCGATGTCTTGTCAAATAAAAACAATTGGCAATTTAAAAGACGTGAACAAAGTCAAAGAAATACTTTCTGGAGATGCTGTTACCAGACGTGAGTTCCTTTATTATTCGTTTCTTATGGAAATAAAAACAATGGAGAATGTTTTTCTTTAAAATTCAATAAATATCTTGCCTTCTTTAGCTGAATTTGTTGCAAGTCATGAATTACCTTTACAAGATTATTTTGTCTCACTTTCATCTGCCGGTGATGTTCTTGCACTGGCACAAAATACTAAAATGATCATATTAATATGTAAGTATAATAACAAAGGAGGAAGAAAAGATAATTAAGAAAGTATCTGTTAAGTAAACAAATTATATACTTTTAGCAAAGTGGGATTCGCAGGAACCAAGTGAATTAAAAAATAAATTTCACATTGTGTGGAATGGAATAGTTGCAGAAAATCAAAAGCAAGTATTTAATATAACAAAAAAATCATATTTCTGATTTAAAAAAAAAATAATTAAATCATTTATTAAATCATTTGTTTAGCGAATGGGTTACTTCGATAATATGTTTACCTCTGATATCACTGGGTAAAGTAAGTGCAGGTAACAATCCTGATTGGACATGTATAGCAGTAGGATTCAATAATGGCTTTTTGAGATTTTATACAGAAGTAAGTTAATAATGTTATTATTGTTAATACAATTTAATTCAAATTTATTTTTTATATCTCAAGACAGGTGCATTACTATTAGAGCAACAGCTACATAATGAACCAATTATTGGAATAAAATGTCAGTCATCTTCCGTTCATAGGCATTCAATCAGTAAGCAACCATTGGAAGAATTGTATATAATTTATAGAAGTATCATATGTATACTGCAGGGTTTTCCATTATTTTCAACTTTACGAGCATGCAGGAATCATTTAGCTAGAGGTATATATTATTGAGTCATGTACATTATATTTGTAAAATCTCTTTTATTAATATTACTTCAATTGCAGTGCAAGCTAAATGTAATGATATATCTCCAGCTACTACCTTATCATACAAGAAATGGGAATTCAGAAATCAAGATATCACAAATGATGTTGAAATTATTGGTACAACATCTGTGAGCAGTTTTAATCATTTAATGACTGCTTCCTTATGTGGTGGATATAATGCATTATATAGATCTAGTGCTCCACAACATAATTTGGTTATGGCTACTGGTAAAAGACCGTTCATTGGTTTTCATTATGCATTAGAAGGTGGCAATGCTCCTGTTTTATCTGACGTTGCTGCTGCAATGGCCAGTAAATTAGTAAATGCTATTGGAACTGCTGTTCCGTAAGTATTTAATGATTCTACAATATTGTATATACAAAGTATAAAACAATAACTTATTCTATGAATAGTTGGTTTCGAAGCAATTCAAAAACTTCTACATCACTTGAAATCTCTAAAAACAATAGTCAAGAATCTACTGAGACATTGAGCTGTAGGTACAGCATAAGTGATCTAATGAGAGAAGGTGATTCCATTGTTTGTAGTCCAAATAAAATGTTATCAGCTGTAACAGATGCAATCGGTAGAGTAACATTAATAGATAATAAAAGAGGTGTTGCAATAAGAATGTGGAAAGGATATCGTGATGCACAATGTGGATGGATTGAAGTTGGAGAAGACAAATATTCTGGAATACATAAGAATTCTAATAAAAGTGTACGCACATCACACGTTCGGAACACATTATTTTTAGTTATTTATGCTCCAAAGAAGGGTGTAATAGATATATGGGGAATTCAGCAAGGTCCCAAAATTACAACCTTTACTGCCAGTAAAAATGGACGGTAAGTAATTTAAATTTATTTCCTGCATTAATTATTGCTCTTAAAAATATTCATACCAATACTGTATTTATAATATATGATTATAGATTGCTGTACATTAATTATGGCCTGCTAGGTATAAATGAAACTACAAACTTAAACAAGAATGAAGCACAACATACTTGTGTATTTATGGATCCCCTTGGAGGATTAAAAGAAATAATTGTTCCATTTCATTTTGCACTTAGTAGTAAAAATGCTAAAAAGGCGTGTGATATATATCTTCTTCGTAAATTGAAAAATTTTCTAAGAGAGGAAGATTTTGATAAAGAAAAATTAATTACAGAAGTTTGCAATGTGTGCTTAGCTATAAAAACAAATGAGGTCAGATTGCAAACACTAGAATTATTAATGAATACTAAGGATATTTTACCTGATGCATTACTAGCTGCTACAAATTGTTTCGCCAAAACATTTGATGGATCAGGTATGGACATTTTTTAATTTAACAAAGAGAATTAAAATTTGTTCTAGTACTTTATATATAATGTATATGGTAAAAGCATTTTATGAAGAATGTATTAGCATTAATATATTACATATATAGAAAATATAGAAAACAATTGAATTGTAAACACAAAAATTTATCTTTTTTATTCTAGATCTGAATGTCATGGAGTCAGCAGCAAAAGTTGTATATAAATTAACTGTGCAATTACAGAAAATAATAACATTTTATATGTTCATTATTAATTCTGATTTAGAAAATACAGTAAAGTCAATTGAATCGTCTGATCATGAAAATTCAAATATTGAAATGCTAGTTTTAACATTATTAATTTCTGAACATGAAGTTGATAGAATATTAACATTACATAAAACTATATATAATATAGAACATGACAATGTTAAATCTGGGTGTAAAGTGAAATTTAATGATAATGAAAGAAAATTTTTTAACTTCTTGATGTGTTTTGATTTTGGTGTATCAAATTTGGCAGTTTTACAGAAAGACATTAAATTAGAAAAGAAATATCAAATTTGTGAGTATTGAATTAAAATACTAATTAGTTTTCTATTCCTATTCATGCAAATTATCTTGTTTCATATTTTATCATATATAACTGTGTATGTTTTAGCTGTATTGATTTTTGAAAAGTGTATGTCTTTTCATGAAACTATTGAAACATGGAAAACTGCTGCTGCAAATAGTAATATTCAGCCACATGTTTTTATGCAGCTTGTATTAATTTATTGGATGTACAAAGAGGGTGATAGAAGATTAGAATCAACACTAATACAATTTACACGATTATTGCATGTTATTTGTTCATTAAATAGTAAGTTCCAACGCAATCAATGAAAAACGAAAACTATAAGTAAAGATTTTTTTAATAAACATTTTTTGACTTCAATAGGTATAGAAGAAATATGTGTCGACTGTAATGAGAATTCTTTATGGTGGAAAGATGTACGTACTATTTTAACTGAATCTTTAAATCCTCTACATGCATATACTGCAGCATTAGCATGTAGAGCAGTTGCTGTAACATTAGAAAAGTATAAAGATAAGACATATAATACTACAGAAGAAACTTATGATAGCAACAAAAATGATGCTGATGATAGTAATAATGATTCACAAGCAAAAGAGAAAATAAGTAGTGAAGAAACTAAACATGAAGAAGTACATAATTCTATAAGTGAATGGGAAAATGTTAGTAAGGATACATGTCAATTTACTTTACTTATAGGAAACCTTGAAGATGTTATGGTTTTAAATGCAGTTGTAAGGTAAAAATTACAAAAAGATATATGTATAAAGTATAAGCATAAAATAACAATATTATATAAAAGTATCTATTATTATAATCAAATATTTTAGGCAACAACCTTTGAGAGATCAAACAACTGACTTTTTTAAATTACCTTTTGAAATACAAAATATTTCCTTGGGAATGATTTTATCTAATGGAAAAGGTTCTAATTTAATTACTTTTCTGATATAATGAATATTATTGTAGAGAATATATATTTTCATCTATGATTTTAGGTTCCGTTTCTGAAATTGTTGCAAAATGGTTAAGTTCAACAGGTGTTCATCCTGCACAATTGGTAGATATGGCTGACATTGAATTTGAACAATTGCATTTTGTAGAAAATGTAGTACCTGAGAAAGAAGTATCTGGTATTAATTTACAAGAAGATGCAATAGATGATACACCTTCTTCATCTGTAGAAAATCAAACAGAGCCAACTACAAACACAACAGCACAAGCGTGGGTGCTAGGCAAGATATACTTTGCAAGCAGTAAGATTTGATGTTATAATTTAATCTTCAAGTGACATTTTTATTATTTCTAGAAAAATTGACTTTGTTGAAACATCACTTTCCATATAGTTTAACAAGCAGCGTACTTCTTGCGAATTTATGTTGGGAATTTGCTATGGCTTGGAATAAAAATGTCTCAGAGTTAGAAGGTCTTGAAGCAGCTCTAACTGTTTTGCGTCATATACCTATGAAACAAATGCAACATGGTAAAAACCATTTTCACATTATATTATAAAGATTTTAACTTTACATGTATATATATTTGAATACTGAAATGATAGAAATTATACTGATAGGTGTTTGCTGTCTTTTGTGGACATTACATATAAAAAAGAGGATGGAAGCAGCTGGAAAAATCATGAATAAGCTAGGTAAACTACCAAAGGAGAGATTATCTATACAAGAAACCGGACTTTCTGACAAGCAATTAGTTACATTCTTGCAACATTGTGTTACATTCTTTGATATATTTAGTGAAGTAAGATATAACAATCTATTTCATATTATAAGATTAAAATTTATTAGTAATTTCGATTACAAACTTTATTTTTATTTATTAAATGGTGTAAATATTATAGGCTGAAATACTGCAAACAAGTAATAATATATTACTTAAATCAGAAGAATTATGGGAAGGTCAATCATCTGGACTACAACCATTTGCACTTTCAGCTCTATCACAAACACCAGCATGGTACGAATTAATTATACTACATTTGCAGATAACTAATATTTTATACATGATGGCATATTTCAACCTAAAGATATCAAAGCCTCTGAATAATTTATTTGAAGGAGTGGTAAGAATAATATACATGAGAATTTTGTTTTTAATATCATTAATAGTTAATAAAAAATAAATAATTATGTTTTTATTATTTTTCAGACTCAACCATACTTTTTTCAAGATATATCAGATAAAATAATGTTTACTTGGAATCATGATGATAGGAAAGATAATTTACGTTTAGAATTTTTACGTCATGTAATTACAGCTTCTATGGATTTCATTCATCAAGAAACTGTAGATGGGAAAACATTAAGTTCTACGCAAGCTGTACTCTGGATGAGCAGATGTCAAACATTGGGTTCTATGTGGAAATTAAATAGTGATGAATTAAGGATTCATCAAGTTTGTCAACTTTATATTAATGGATTTGATAGATTAGCAGAAGAGGTAATTAAATAGTTTAAACATGTTTATTTTCTTGTTCTTTCTCTGTAATAACATTTTATTATAACACAGTAAATTACTACCTTCAATATTTAAAGCAGTAGGTAATTAAAAAGACATTTACATTGTGTAATCATATTCAATTAGGTTGCTGCAGCTGTGAACAACACTGAAAAATTAGCAACAGATTTATTGCCTATAGCTGGAAGAAGAATGATGGCATATCTTTCAAAATCACCAGATTTATTAGAAGAAGTTTCACGAATAAGTACAACACTAATTAAATATCTTGAAAGTTTAGTAAGTTCACACATTAATATCATATATTAAATAGTTAAATAGTATTGCTAATATAATTTGTATATATTTTTTTATAGGATATGTCAGAATTAATTCTTACGAACTGTTCCAACAATGATACCATAGAATTAATCCACAAAATATCAAGATATTTACCTGAAACTCACTGTGAATTTCATGTAGTACAACGGATGTTAGATGCTACTTTTATATATCAAGATAAAACGTAATGTTAGATAAAATATATAGATTATGTATAATTAAGTTATATTTATTGGTTGTTCGTATTGCAAATTTTATGTCACTTTGTGTTATATACAGCATAAAGCAAACCTAATGAAGCTTATATATTATATTTTATTTTGTATTATATATTACAGAAATAAAATATTAAAAGCAGTAATTTTCAAAATAATAACATTATGTAAAAATTTATATTATATGGATTATTGTGTATAATTTACTGATTAAAATTTTTCAATAGAAATAAATTTTCAAACCTAATAAAAATTTTCAGTATCTAAAAAATATCTCTAAAATTCGATTATTAGTAAAGATTCAGATAGAAAAATTTTATATAGAAGATTTTGAAATATGAAGAAACATTATTTGTATAGAATAAAATAATATAAAATATAAATTACTTATTCATTGTATTTGAAACTCAAAATAAAATAAAAATAAAGTCAGAATATCTTCACTTGTGATATTTACAAATTTTATTTTACATTATTATACAAAATTGATGCCAATATATACATTTTATCAAAATTTAATTATCTGAGAAAAAATAACATATTTAATTGATTTATATTATAACTCACAAGATTTTAATTTTGCATAATCTATAAATGTAAAAAACTGTTAAATTCAACATTACAATAATATTTCTTTAAAATGTTGAAATATATTAAGCATAATATGCTATATTCACGTATGTTTTAATACAAAATAAAATAAGTCTTGGCGATAAGTATTGCAGAACATAGTATTAAAGAATCTTTTATACAAGGATACTTTAATGTGAACTGTTCAATCAAAATTTAAAAAAATTTTACTTGAAAGCTTTAAGTAGATTATAAATGTTAACATTATATAATTTATAAGCTAGAGAAATTTAAAATTTGTTATTTTTATTATTGCTTTTTATTTTACATATGTAATAGCGTCACATTAACTTTTTTTTGTTTTCTTTGAAGTATCAAAAATATACTTTAAAAAAAACAAAAATCGACAATATGTTTGCAGAATAGTAAAGATAGAACATTAAAAAATTTTTCACAACTGATATTTCAAGACTAATATAGACCTTATTAACAACTGTTCTATATCATATAAATAAAACAGAGTTTTTTGTGTAATACATTTGCAATCTATAAATTTATAAATAACAGAAGTAACTTTAAATTGTTTGTTTCAAAACAATAAAGTTATTAAATATTTTTTTGTATCCATCGTAAAGCATTTCTAACATTTGAGAGAGTAACTCTACCGAGAAAACTGGCAATTAATTGATATTCTGGCATTGTGCGTCTTCCAGATGAACGTGTTGATAACAATTGTCGATAGGAACTTTGTTCATTTTCATCATTTAGTGTTTTTCTTAATAACAGTGAACTATTACGGCCTTCACAAAGAACTTTGGTTGTCAAACACAATAGCCACTCCATGATCTATAGTAAAAATAAAATTTTTTAAATATTAATGAGATATAAAATTCGTAATATAGATAAAAAATATAGAAATACATACTTCATTACTAGAAGGTACTTTGCCTTCAGTTCTAAACCATGAACTAGGTGCCCATAAATACAATTGCATTATTGTTGCTGCCATTTCTGTAGTGTGTCTCTGTAATCAAAGAGTATAAAATATATATTATACCATTATATTTTTTTGTACATACAATTTTTTAAACTTTAGTATTTCACAAACCTTAGAAAAATTTCTCGAAAGCATATTATTTATCAAAGCAACAATAATATTTGGAACATCATTTGAAAGTGAAGGAAGATGCTGCTCTTTATAACAATGATTTTTAAGTACAGCCTTTTCATTAGAACTTTCAAGGAATGGATTCTTTTCACCAAAAATTTCATAAGCTATAGTGCCAGCCGTCCAAAGATCTGCTTTAGTATAATTTATACTTGTGAAAGGCCCTGGTTTTGCTGATATAACCTCTGGTGCCATTAGTGCTATATTGCCACCTTTGTCAATGTTGTCAGTATTATAAGGCATATATAAACTATAAGTTTTATCGGCTAAACAACAGCCAAAATCAGTGATTATCAAAGAAGGGCAATTATCACTCTCCTCTGATAAATCAAGTAGTATATTATCACTCTTGAGGTCTCTGTTGTATCATAGAAAAAAAAATGATAGATAAAGATGATTAAATGCATAATAAAATAATAATAAAAATACATAGTGTATTGACATTAATATTAACAAAAAAAATTATGACAAATGATATCATGATTCATTCTTAATATGCTTCATATATCTTATGAAATATCAAATTACTTGAACAAAGATATAATTTTAATAACTTGCAAAATGAATTTAATTTCAATTACAATTGGATACCTGGTAATGAAGTATAGAATCATTTATAACAAGATATAGCAGTGTACCTGTGTGCTATGCCATGAGCATTTAAGTGTGCAATTCCTTCCAATAGCTGAGCTAATAATAGTATTGATTCACGTATATTCACAGTGTGTGTAAATAAATATTCTTTCAAAGTAGTGTCATATCTAAAAGGAACAATTGTCTATGTTCAATAAATTTTACAATATATAAAATTCTATTTAGTTTATTTTTTGGAATAAATACAAACCTTTTCATCAATAAAAAAAGGCTCATATTTCTGCCAGATCCATGAGGATTAATTCGTGCTGGTAAAGCATCAGGATATATTACCCATGACTCTGGTAAAGCTGGGACTGTATCAGTAAATACAGAATACATTACTACAATATTAGGATGAGGAGGTAACACAGACATATTTTCAGCCATCCTTTGTTCCCATTCTGCTAATTCTTCGTTGTTATACCGATTCCTGGCAGGAATAGTTTCACGATACATAGCTCTAAGTATTATTGTTGCATTTGATTCTGCATCATAATTGAACATCATTTTTAATGCCAAAGGAAATAAATGTACATCTTTATTCTTGCCATTAGTATCTGATTGAATGACGTTTTCAATATGCGTAGTTTCTTTATATCTTGCTGAATATACAGCAGCAGAGCAACCTTTAGCAATGATAGGACCAATTTCAAAATCTTTCAAACTTATACCATCTTCATCGGTTTTAGTTATATTATAATTTTTATCATTTTGAGGCATGTTCCATTGCAATTTTGACATTGCTTCCTAAACACATAGAAATATCCATAGTAACATATAAACATATATTTTATTTAATCTATAAAATTTATCATACACGAATTTCCCAGCAAACTCCTTCCAATTCATCATCTTTCGTTAATATTCCACTTCCTGATGCTAACGATGTACCAACAAGTGCAAAAAATGGAGCAGAATCACCGAACACAAGACGTCTAGCTGCACGTTTTCGTAAATCAGCAGCAAGCCTACTTGTGACTCTTTTTAAAATATTATCAACAAATAAACGTCTTGCATGGGATCCCAAGAACCCAAAATGTCTACCTGTTGTGGAGACATTAGTGCTATTCCCTTGGGGCTGATGGCCCTGGGATTTGCCTAAATTTATTTAAAAAAAAGAAAAAAGATTAAGATGTTACTAAATACTATTAATAAAATGTTTGTAAGTATTAGTCATTCATTTTAAATTCTACAAAAAAATAATACCCATAAGAATTACTTTTCTACATACTATTTTCTGTTTTTGATGCTATACATCTTGTTGGATATGCACATAACATATACACAATATATGGTATACTTATAATAAAGTATTAATAGAGCTATATAATTATGACCATAACAGTTCAAAATTTTAATATTTTCTTGTCAAAATCTTAATGACCTTGATAGAGCAGGTTTAAAATAAACAAAAAAAATGTTTTCGTGACTCACCTACTTGCACAACGTGTATCTTGTTGAGGTAATTCTTCGGATAATCGTTAGAACATAAATTTTCTTTATTTCTAAGGGTACGTAGTAAGACCCGACCATTTTGTATGAGACGATAAGTTGCGGCCCGAATCGACATCTCTCCTGTCTCTTGGGCCGAAAGAGCCCAACGGGCTAATCCGTAAGAATACACCTTCACGTTAATAAATCAAATTTTTATAATAATCAAAATTATTTTCTAAAGGATTTTTATCGTATAACGATAAAGTGTGCCAAAATGTCACGTTACATTTCACGGTTCGTTCGTTACGTCTTTATTACGTCGTTGAAATTGAAGAAAGTTCGATATACCTATCACTATATTTTAACATATATAGGTGTATGTAATTAACTTAGGAACGTATTTATAAAACAAAGTGCCACAAGAACGAAGAAACACACTTTATTTATCTGAAAAAATTTTATTTATCTACTTTTGATTATAATGTATAATTTGATTATAATGTATATTAGAAATTTAAAATATTGTTATTTTCATACAAGGAAAAAAAAGAAAGACAAATTAACATAATGAAAATAATTAATATCACTTACATTATTGTTGAAAACAATTTATATTATTGTTAAAAGAGCAATATTGTGACAGTACCGCCATCTGTACAAAACTAGTAACTGCATTTATAGACGAGGTATTAATCATTATATTTTATATTTTATTTTTCATACTAATATTTATTCGATTATTATTGAATATCAATTATTAAATTTATTATTATATATTATATCTTTTTATAATTATTTGTAGTACAAGGTGAATACAATTTTTAATAAAAATACTTTGTTCGGCACTTTATATTTCTGAAATAATTATAACATTACGGTGCGCGGGATTGTGGCACGATATTTGAATTCAAGTTAATACATATACATTTTTTATTACGATATAGAAAAAAGTAAATGTAAAATTATATCTGATATTATTATATTACGTTTTTATATGTGAAAATGCATAAAAGAAGCATCGAAATTATGAATGAAAATATACTTTTAGTTTTACATCATTATTCTGCATTTTTTTCTATTCTTTTTTTTTTGCACATTAATATTCACATAAAAATCCCGTTCGATTCAATAGGAGCTATACCGATTAGACTTTGCATAATATGCAGATCTACTATCAATGGGATTGCAATTAAAAAGTGCATCACCCCGTGTTCCATCAGGACAAGTACAAACAGCAATATGACGCCTTGGCGTGCAAATGGCATTTGGTCCACACTCATAACCAGTACATGGATTTTGACAAGTGAAATCTATGCAGGCTCGATTATCGGGACATTCATTATCGCTAAGGCATTCTCCTCTTTGACATACTTTTAGAGCATTACCAATGTAACCAGTAGGACATGTACAAACTGGCCTTTCTTTACCTGTATTATCATGACCAGGAGTACAAACAGCATCTACACCACAAGGATTTGGTTCGCAAAGATCTCCTGAAAATATAACATGTTAAACGCTTATATTAAAAAAAATATTTTAATGATAAAGCTTTTGAAACTTATTATATACTTGGTTCAAAATTTCTGCAATACACAAAAGGATTCCCTGTCATGTGTTTTGGACAACTGCATACAGGGGTAATATCACGTAAATTACAATCAGCATTTACTCCACATACTCCGTCACAAGGATTTACACACTTTTGATAGAGACAAGCAGGTTTGCTACTTGGACAGTCAGAATGAGTAGTACATTCTGGATGACATGAAAGATATGGATTTCCTAACCAATTCTATAAAACCATAAAATACATAGATAATGACAAAATTAATTATTATTTCTATTATAAGCAAACTTACATGCGGACATGTGCATTTGGCAAGATGATTGGTAACATCGCAATTAGCATTTTTACCGCATTTACATGGACTTTCACATTTAAATAAGGATGAACATGCTAGATGATTAGGACATTCATCGTCATTTTCACATTCATGACGACATCTAGATAAAGGTGATCCTTTATAACCAGGAAGGCAAGTACAAACTGGTATTTCATTAATTACCTCACACTTTGTATTTTCTCCGCATGGACTAGGTTTACATGCTGCTTCTATATATTAAAATGAAAAACATTTTATCAATTAATAATAAAAATATTAATAAGTATACAATTATTTGTTGCTCTTGATTATATTCATATACATACGGGGATCAGCAATATGACAATTGCTAGAAGGATTGCCTGTATATCCTGGTGGGCAATAACATCGAGGTATATGATTTTTAGTCTCACATGATGCATTTATACCACATAAACCAGGGCATGGATCAACACATTTATTATTTATGCAAGTTTTAATCCCATCACAGTCTTCATTAACTAAAATTGAATTTATATTTTAAATACTTCAGAGTATTAAAGAATTAATTAAATATAATAAAAACAAAAAAATATCATATTTTTCAATTCTGGTGATTTTTTGTATAAAAATAAAATTAATAATAAATATAATATAATAAAAATTAAACTTATTATATTAATGTAATTCTTGAATCATATACTCACTTAAACATTCAACACGTATACATTGTGAAAGAGGATCGCCCATATGAAGATTAAGACAGGAACATACGGGACGCCCACGACTTATTGTACATTTCGCGTTGATTCCACAAGTGTAATTATCACAACCAGCTTCGAAAGAAGAAAAGAATTATTTTAAAACATGTTTTAAATATTATTTAATAAAAAGAAAGAAGAAAAATATAAGAGCTTTACCAGATGAGATTATCCTTGATTGCAAGTATTGTCTGCCGTTGACCATTATAGCGAACACTATTAGTATTAGAATTCGAAAATATTCCATTTTTTTAATTTATTCTTAATAAATTCTTTAATAATTTATACAAAATATACAGTAATTCTAATTGTTCTAGAATTAAATATAATATAACATAATGAAAATATTAAATTAAAATTCGATGATCGATATATAGATCCTTTATAAGATCCGTGCACGATGAGCAAATACAGAGAATTGACGAAATGACACAGCGATCGACTCAGGTGATGAAGGTTTAAAATGAAAAGCCCACTTTCCAGAAACTTTAACACAACTTCGCCCGCGCATAACCCTGACGTACGTTCGTGAAATGAGTATTGAATTAGCATAATTTGTTCCTGTTATACGCCTACAATTTTTTTCTTAAATATCAGTATTATATTAATCATACAACCCACTGATGTATCCTGCTTAACATATGACAAAACAGTCTAAGAATTACAACTATTTGAAGTTGTTCGTTTATTAGGAAGATAACTGTTTAATGTTTAATTAAAAATATAGTTTTAAATCTATATTGTCTATATTCCTGCGTTATATATATATATATATGTATATACTGTAGTAATAATAAAATTAAATTTGGGGAACTAACGTGCATATAAAAAACATATATTTCTAATAATATTAAATATAATTTCTAATGGTATAATGCAACATTATAAATTTTAATTGGTATTTTATCAAAAATATTTTCAGAGTTTGTATTTTTATATTGTAATTGTCAATAAAATTATTCTCTTTTTCTTAATAATTCATATAATATTTTTTTAATACGAAAATAATTACTTATTCCTCTCAAAGTAGATATTTATTATTATATTATGGCTCGATTCCTTAAAAAGCAACTTGCATCAAGGCCGCGTTGAATCATTTCAATGACGCATTTTAATGTGGCACAGGAAAATATCAGAGGAATAAAATTTCTTTTAGATCAAATTTTTGCTTTATTGTAACTATTTTATTTATACCTTTTATCAAGTGGTAAATGGTAAATTATTTTTCTTGCTTGTTTTCTAAAAAAAAAATATATATGACCAAACTGTAATTAATAAATATTTAACATATGTTCTATAATATATAAGTAATATATAATATCAAAAAAATCAGATTTATAAAGTTAATTATTAAATTTAACTAAATTAATTAAAATGAGTTGATATACTCTATTTTATAGAGTAAAAGATTATTATATCATACATACATTAAGTATTATCAAAATTGTTGTACAAATAGAATAGAAAAAAAAATAGATAACAGTTACCTCTTCAACATTTTGAATAATTTTAATAGTTATATGTATTAAATCTATACAATATTAAACGTTTCAAAGCTAGTCAACGTTTTTGGTAAATCATATGACTACTGCATTTAAGCCCATTTTATAAATATTCAGAGACAGTAAGTTGTTATCTTTCAGAATTATTATATAAATATAACATAAATTATTTCAAATACGTTAGGTATAAGCTTATACCAAAGGATTAAAAATATTTGTATACTAATATTTATAGAACGATCATTATTAGTGTTCTTGCATACTATAAATGTTCTTTTTTCTTATACTAACATTCACTGATGTACTTTATTTTCAATTTTATTGGGTAAAAGTTTCAAAAATTCTTCATAAGCAGTAGCGAACGACTCGTCGTCTTCATCTTCCAATAATTCTTCATACTCCTGATCTATTTCTCTAAAATTTCAATTTAATACAAAGTAATTATTAATAAAATGACTATATTGCGAAAACAGCAATAAATTAAAATTTTTATATCAGATCAATTAATACATACGCTTGTTTTTCAGAATCACTAGCATCTGTTGCTGCATCCTGTAAGAATTGACTTTCTTCAGCAGATAGTACTTTACCATCAGGACCATACAAGACAAGTTCATTATATTCATGTTGTATTTTAGTTGAATGTATAGGTTCTGGTAATGAATTTTGACTGGATGAATTATGACTATCTCGTCCCCAATTCCCATTACGCAATTGATGTACACTATCGATCATGCGACCCACACTTGAATCTGCTCTTCCTTCTGTGACTAATTCTGTTAAAGCACGCATCATATTTTCCATTTCTTTTCGGCTACCTCTTTTATCTCTTTCTAAAGTATGTCCTGCCAGCTAAAAAAATAATCGAAATTAACATATTAGAAATTAAATAAATATTAGGACAGCAATTATTATTAATTATTTATAAATTAATATACTTTAAGTGCTTGGCATATATGTTTAGCAGAATTTGATCCTGGATTTTTCAATACAATAGAAATAAGTTGTATTAACTGTTCTCCTAATTCAAAAGCAAGCACATCCCCCATTTGGACAACTAATTCTGCTAGGAATAATATCAATCCATGGCATTTCATCTGTTCTTCTTCTGTGTGTTTGTCATTTTTTTGCCAAGTAGAAGCTTGTTTCTGTGTTTTATCCTTACATCTATTTAAATTATAAAAATAATAAAAATATATAATAAAGAAATTAAAAGTGAAAATGAGTTAATATTAACAAATCTGTTGTTTTATATTTAGAGCTATTTTAACTTAAGGTACGGGAAAATATAAACTTGCAGTGAATGTAGAATTTCTCTGAAAGGTTTTTGTTCTTCTCTTGTCATGGCTGTATCAAGACACATAAAAATACGAGCACCGCTATATCGGAAGTTTCCTTCATTTATACTCTAAAAGAATTAAGTCAATTGTAAATAGTATACATTTATGTGTATGAGCATTAGCAAAAAAAAAAAAAAACAAATAAAAGTATTATATACCTGTACTATTACAACTTCTACAATTTCTTGAAGTTCAGTAGGAGATTCACAATGAAGCTTGATATTATTGAGAAGTGGTGGTACTAAAGATGCAAAACTTCCAGGATTCATAGTTAAATAATGCATCACACTACTTAGCTGATGCATTGTATTTGCTAAATTTTGTTCCTGATTATCTAGCCGTAACTCCTGATTAAAATAATAAAAGATAATAATAATAAAATAATACAATAACTTTTTTCAATTCTAACTACAAAGCAACCTTAAAATACATCTATACTATCATAAATATATGTATTATAATTTTTAGAATTTTGTGTATTGGCATATTAATCAATATGTTGTTCAGATGTCTGTGATATTCGAAATTTACTTACTTCTTGTTCTTCTAAGTGACGTTGTCGAGATGAATGTATGGAATCAGAAAAATGCTCATAGTGTTGCCTCTCTATTATCTGTCTATGTTGTAATTGTGTTTGACCTGGTAATTGATGAGGTAATTCTCTTGCTAATTGAATTCTATTTTGGACAGAATGTTTGGGCCAAATCATTGATGATGGTTGCTGCTTCAAATATAATAAATATTGAAATATAAAAATACTATCAAGTAGAAAATCTATTACAAATGAAATTAGTAATTTATTATTTATATATATATATATATATACATATATACCATAGGTACAACATAACTCTGGCATTTAGGAACAAATTCAGCAGCATCTACCGATAAGGTTGAATTTTCAACAATACTGTTAATAGATTCTTGTGATTTGTTTTGTTCAGAGCAGTTAGTCACAGTAGAACCTGTATAAATTTTCTCATTGATAAAAGAAAACAACATTTAAAAATGATATTATGTATAAGATAAAAAGTATTTATATTATAATACGAAACGAACCGACAGCTGGATGTGCACTACCGGCATAATGTGGTCTTCTTAATATCTGCTGTTCTTGCGTATTTTTTGGCATTGGCACCCAAGAACCACGACCTCGTCCTCGGCCGCTTACACGTCTTTCCACATAAGAATTGCCAGTTTCATCTTCACCGAGACGATCCATTTCGTTCAACAATGGTTCTTTGCTTATACTTTAAGGTTAACAAATCTAACCTTATTGGGACTTAAATGTCTCAGACGTATTTAATCTTCGGCATCAGGCTTTAAGTTGTACGACTCATATCTTCGTACCGATTGCCTGACGCAAAAAATTATTGTACTTGATATGTTAATGCCGTTATATTTGATAAACGTGCATAGACTGACAATCAGAAGACTTCCAAATCATAGCTACCAAATACTATAAGACCGCGTTCGTTGTTAAACATTAAGGCGGAGATTCGTGAGACAGTAATATAAACTTTCTAATATAAAATGATGCGATAAATTTGGACCTATGAATTTTCACAAATATTTTCAAATCGTTGAAAGTTCATTAAAAAAGATAAACTTTAAAATTAAATATTCTATTAAATATTACCAAAATGTATGCAGATGTTGTATCTTAGTTAACCACGAAAATACATATGCTAATAATTAGAGCAAAACGAAAAATTTAATGAGCACAAAAAATAATTATTACACAATAGTTTTTAAATATACTTTACCTTAAGAAAACAAATAGAGTTTATGTATATGTTCCCACAGAACAAGTGAAAAGTATGTTCTTTTCTTATTCTGCCACAACGCGAAGTACTTGAATCTTGCAACCTATAATTTTCAGATGACTGAAAAAATGCAAGATCGTATATACAATATTATAATAAAAATAGAATTTATTGAATATCACTTTTATTCAATATGATATGAAAAGATAAAAATTCAATATGATTATTTAAAAGAATGAAAAAGTATGAATAAGATGATGTGAAAAAGAAGAGAATTTTACAAGCGGTCCCATGGTGTAATGGTTAGCACTCTGGACTTTGAATCCAGCGATCCGAGTTCAAATCTCGGTGGGACCTTGGTCTAAAATTTTTTTTGTTACTTTTACATTAATATTATTTTATTCAAAATAAAATTCATAATTGCACGCGCATATTAAATCTCTACGTTAGCCGTAAAATAATATATTAAACTAATCATAATAATTTTCAAAACTTGCAAATAATATCTATGGAAATACAACTGCAATAAATTTATACCCTTACCTATCTCATCTGTACGAAACATTATAAACATATCAAATAAAATATATCTAAGATATTTTTTGCTATTATATTATTCGTCAAGATTAATTAGAAATACGATTATTTAAGGTGAAGGAAATTTTAATAATGTGAATTGCTTGAAATCAAATGAAATATATCTATAGAAATTTAGTAATGGTACTAAAAATAAAGTAACTGTAAAGAGGAAGAAAAAGAGAAATGCAGCGCCAAAGAGGAAGAGAAAGAGAAATGCAGCGCCAAAGAGGAAGACCTAAAACTAAAAATTTCAAGAACAGAATATGATAGCGGTTATGTTTATGTTATTTCAATGCTTACTTTACCAGATGGCGCGATGAAATTAGTGAAGACATACAATATAGTATTAATATAATAAAAATTATTAAAATTATTATGCTCGTTCAGCAGACTGATATTAATTCCAATCCACAAAGTGTATGTTATACACCGTTAAAACATCAAATTTTGGTTGAAACAAAACTGCGTTCTCGATTTTGGTGTCGTCCCAGTGTACCCGAAACGTTTGTACGAGAATTTCTATCGTTTTAAATTCCCTTTTATCCGGCTGACAATTATCATACTTTCTTCTTTCTTCTCATGAATGGTGAAAAAACTTATTTATTATCAAATGTACTTTTCCGATTTACTAATTCCAACGATTTCAAGAAATAATTTTTGTCTTCCTTCAACGAATGAAAGAAGTCATCGATGATAGGTCCGATTGTGCATACATATATTGAAGATGGAAATCTCATTATCAATGGCGATTGCAGAAAGAACATAAGATCACATCCGCTGGTTATGCGAGCTAAAATATTTATAAATTCTGATGTAAAATACAAGATGGAAACGGGGTCGCTAACTGATCGCGCCTGGCTGGAGAGAGTCCAGAAATCAGGCAGAAAGCGCGGTGGGTAGTCGGCGTTATTGAGGTTGTCGATGGAAATGCAAATGGCTGTCATCATGATGTAGTCGGGTCTTATTTTTCCTTGCCTTGAGACACAAACAATCGCGAAAATGTTGAATACCCTTAGAATACGATATTCGTAATGGCGCTACGGATGAAGGTTAAGCTTGCGGTTTTGTGTGCGTGAATTAAAGGCGGGGTAAGTGTACAAAGTACGCGGGAAAATCTTCCTCATGGCTGGATACACGCGCCTTCCAGTTAAACTCATCCGGTAACTGATCCGAAGTACGTAAGCGCAAACAAATAGCAATTAATCGATAATACGTATTTCTTTCCATACGTAATCAGTTAACATAAGTAAATCTAAGGTATTTCCTGTACGATTATTAATTAAAGTGATTTATGCTTATCGTAGTACACTAATAATCACGAGCGGAAGATAAACAATAGTGTCTACCGTGCCGCGTGCTTTCGGGCTTAATTACACCATGATGCGTTCTTATTCAGTTTTCTTGAATATATATATTTTTGTGTATTTCTATCACCTTTATTGGTAGATTAAATTTTTTTTTACTATCGCGTCGGTTACAAGTGCGTAGATTATTCGAAGAAACCGTGCACGTGTTTCTTTAACCGATCTGATACATGTTATTTCACGTTGCGATTATATGTATGTATATTCGAAATGTTAAGGAAATAATTGAAATCAGAATATAAATTCATATTTTGATAATGTTCAATGATCATAATGTAATCTGTGTAGTACGAGTTACTGGATTATTCGAAAGCTGAATTAACCTTTCTAATTGAATATAAGTTAGTCATGTATAACAATGTATTTATGAAACACATAACAAATGTTTTATAAAAAGTTATTATATTCATTAAAATAATCTTAAATCGTAAAGCTGAACAAATTTAAACCGTTGATCTTGATAAGATAACATTGATAATAATGCTTATTTGACCTTTCAGATTTAGTAAAATATCATTTGAATTTTATGAAAATTGTTTTTAAAAAATATTACACAATATATTTTTATATAGATTTCTTTACACTGTATAATTACATCTTGTATATATATATATATATATATATATATATATATATATATATATTTTTCTTTTTTCACAGGAGTTTATCAAACAATAGAGAATAAGTGGTAACAGCGATAGTTATGCCAGCTGTAAGTGTTTACGATCCTGTTGCGGCAACACTCCGCCGTACTTTAGAAGGTAACCAAAGGAAAGGAACAGAGGAGCTATCTACAAGTTTACTTGTTAGCGCATCAAGAATTCTTCAAGGAGAAGTTCAATATAAAGAAGTCGATGATTATCAGGCAAAAATTTTGGATCAACTCAAAGCTAAATATATTGTCTTGAGTTTACCAAATTCAGATAATCTAGAAGATACAAAATCTAAAGATGGTACAACGTATGTAAAAAAAAACGAAGGTATGAGTAAAGGTCCTACATTGCCAGAACCAGCTGTTACTTTGTATTGTTCCAAGAAAGTAAATCTAGGATGGAGAGGAACATTTCCAGTAGGTGCTGGCATGTATAATGTTGGTAATACTTGCTATTTAAATAGTACACTTCAGGCATTATTTCATGTGCCAGCACTTGTAAATTGGTTATTATCGGATTCACATCATACTTCAAAATGTGAACAAAATGGTAAGTTCTTTATGTATTAGTTTTAAATAATACATTTACAATTAAAACTAAACTGGAATGTTATAAATTTTTAAAACCTTAATACCACTGTTTTGAATGGTGTTTTGATAATAGGATAGTTTTAGATGGAGGTGGAGAGTGCCTTACTTGCGCAGTGGCTAAGACTCTACAATTCAGTCACCAGAAGTCAGGATGCGCCATCAAACCATTCTATATATATAATAAATTAAAACGTAAGCAATATAAAATGTTTACTTACATAATATAATGTTTATAAAACAAAAATATTAATTAACATTGATTGACATGATATACGACAATGTTTATAATTACAGTTATCTGTCGAACTATGGTACCAGGACAACAAGAAGATGCTCATGAGTTTTTACGTTATTTATTAGAAGGAATGGAAAGAGCTTATTTAACAAGACGCAAAGCAGGAAAGTTAGACAGTTATTCTAAAGAAACAACACCTATCAATCAAATATTTGGTGGTTATATACGCACTGAAGTTAAGTGTTTACAATGTGGTCATGTTTCTACTACGTTTCAACATTTTCAGGTAAGCAGATAACTACTCATTCAGAAAATAAACGCATATTAATGAAAAAGATATAATAAAAAACTTTCTTTATATTACATAGGATTTATTGGTTGATATACGTAAAGCAAGCACATTGGACGAAGCGTTAAATAGTTATTTCAGTCGAGAACAGTTGGACAATAACGACTATAAGTGTGAAGCTTGTAAAAGAAGAGTACCCGCGACTAAACAATTTAGTTTAGAACGAGCTCCTAAGGTTTTGTGTGTTCAGTTAAAAAGATTTAGTGTTTTGGGAGGGAAAATATCTCGTCATATAGATTTTAGACAAACAATAGATATGGGTCCTTACCTATGGAGAGAACCAAACGAACCTTTGCTGCAGCTTACTTATAAACTTATGTCAATTGTTACACATATGGGCCCGTCAGTAAATTGTGGGCATTATACAGCAGTTGCACAAATTTCAACTGGTCAATATTACTCCTTTGATGATTCATGCGTAAGTATAAGTATAAATATTGCAGTCATAAATCAATAAGTAAGTATATAACTTTTCAATAGTATTATGTTTCTTTCTTAATTCGTAGGTTCGTCCAATTAGTCTTAGCAACGTATTAAATACAAATGCATATATAATGATATTTGAAATGGAACCTAATCAAGGTCAAATAAATAATCAACAGGCAGTTAAGATGAATGGCATGTCATCTGAAAAAAGTGTATTATCCTCAAGTCCTTCTAGTAAATCTGTAAATCCAAAAGCATCAACATCTGACATATATAATGGATCTGTTAACGGTTCGCCTATCAATAAAAGTGGTATAGAAGGTTCAAAGATAGGTGCTCAATTATCCATACAAAAGAATATAGGACTTCAGCTTCCTCTACAGAAGTGTACAAGTATCAGTGGAACACAATTATCACAAAAGTCACAAGACAAATCTCAACCATGGCTTGCAGTGCAGTTTAAAAAAGTATTAAGTGGAAATAGTTTAGTACCATATGATGGATCAAGTGATGAAGAAGAGATAAATTCTTCTGTATCAAACAAAAGTCGTGTAGTAACGAATGTGTCTACATTGAAAACAAATCTTTCCCTTACTGTAGCTAATGGTGCACAGAAGGCATCAACAGTAAAAGACTCAATACCTAAAACAGTTCCTACCTCAAAAGAAACACAAATATTAACAATGAAACAGTCTAATAATTCAACGTCTTCAAGTCAAAGTAGTTCCGTTCAGTGTACGAAAGTACAGAATGTTTCTAATGGCAATAGTTCATTAACTGCCTTGAAACATCAAAATGGTAAATCAGAAGTAAATGGTAAGATGGAAAATAGTAGCAAGGAAAAGTCTTATCATCCAATTAGAGTAAAACCAGGCCAGGAAGAGAAAGTACTTACCAAAGCTGCAAGTAGCAGTATAAAGGGTTGGCAAGTATCAAAGGATGCATTTTCTCCCATATCAAATGCAACCCCAAATGGATGGTCTGTGACTGACAACAAGTAATATATTTTTATTTGATTAATTTTTAATTGTATATTAATTTTGTATCTATTTTAATGGTGTCTTTTAAAAAGATTAACGTGTCTTTTCAATAAAATATAAGAATAAAATTATGAATTAATTTACATAATTTATTATATTTGAATGTATTTTTCAGAGAAGATTCAACTAAATGCAGTCAAAGCAATATAACGCCAAGTGCTGCAGCATTGAGAGATTTTAATGGAACAAATCGTTCGGACACTGTCTCAAATTTATTAAAAATGTCCCATCGTGGATATGGCAGTACCTTAGGTTTGTATAATCTAATAATAATATTAAGCTGAAGAGATGAATCGTAGATAAAATGAAAAAGTTCCAATGATTGGAGTGTATAAATAAATCGAATTTTCTTATTATTTTTTTTCATAGTAACAAATTGGCGTGGCAATAGATGTCATTTAGAACGTGAAGTTGATAATGACAGACGAGAAGAGCGTAAACGTCACATTAATGCGGACGATGAGGAAGCAGATCGAGGTCGAGTAAAAAAAGTTAAAGAACATAGAATGTTTGGCGATAGAATAAGTACCGGATATAATTTATTCCAAGAGTATCAAAATGGGAAAACTTGGAATCGATCAATTAGCGGTTACCATCGAGAATCTTATTATAATGCTTCCAATAATACGCGGCTACGACGTAATAGTAATTATAGGCATCCTCGTTATAGATACCACAATAATTCTCGCGTACATTGGCAACGTGGATAAAAGAAAACAAAAAATTCTATAAAATAGCCTCTACGACATTCTGATGTTATGGGAGATATGGTATTAGTTCGAAGTTGCTGATCGATACACAGTTTCACTGTCTATTGAAAGTAAACTGTCAAAGCCTATGTCTCAGCGCTGATTTAGATTATTAATTCATAAAGTATCTCAGTGTCAGATATATAATGTGGTTCTTTTATTGCATTTTAACTCTTGCATGTTCCTAAAGAGTTCATAATGTGGTTTGATTTTTTCTTCTTTTATTTTAAAGATGATATATGACTAATGATAAGGAGGTTGAGTATCGATAATACATATATACCAATTTTGTGTTCAAAACAAATGTAAAGAATTCTTATCATCATTATTATTATTATTATTATACATTTTACTATATGAATGCTTGAGTTTTACTTTTATGTGATATTTAAGTATAAATGCATTTCATAAAATTTGTATCATTTAAAAAATGTATTATTTTTGTTTTCTTTTTGGCTAAATTGAAGTAGCTTCATATATAAAAATAAATTTTAATTCGTATAATTTATAACTACAAGAACGTAATTGTTTTTTCTCAAGAATTCAATATGCTTATTGTTGATTAATAATGGTTAAAATATAAAATGATCTTGAACTTATTTTTATAATATATATTCATTTTTTGAGAAATATGAATTTTAAAAGAATTATTACAAAAAGATAGCAGTTGGCTGAAATAACACTTCTTTAATATTACAGATATTACATTTAAATACTAATGCAAATAAATAATGCTATCCGTCCTTCAATCTTTACCAATGATACTCATCTCCTCTTCTGTAATTTATATTTATGTGCAAAGAGATTATTTAATGTTTTAGTAAGAGACACACCAATCTGAACAATTGCTATTTCTTGCACGATTCCTTAATAAAAATTAAAAATTCCTTAATAAATTCTTTTTTAAAATAATTGTGGTATCTATTTCGTTTAAAAGTAATTTTGAATCAATATCTGTTAATATTTGTGTGTAAATTGTTTCTCAAATAATAAACTAGACTCAATATTGAAATAATGTCCATAATGGATTGAACATATTAAATATTAGCTTTAAAAGTAATCGTAATAAAATATTAGTTCAAGAAAATTGTAAATTACTTAGATTCGTAAGTATAGGACTTTTTAATGATAAGAAACAAGGATTAAGATTGCAAAACTATAGAGAATTTGTTAAGTCAAATGTGAAGTAGATCCTGTCTGCTTTCACTTACAATACCTCGTTACATCATTTTACGAATTAAATACTAGCCAAAAGATGTCATTAGTATCTCATATTGTAAATCGCCGTAGAAATAACGATCATAAAAAAAAATGTCAACTTTATGTACAAGATATAAATCTAAAAAAAAAATTCATTTGTATTTGCCATTAGAATAATTTACTGAAATAAAACAAAAGTATCTAGAAAAAATTGATAATCGTATATCTTCAACTATTATCCATAGAAACACAATTTTTTTTTCTCTCTTTTCTTCTGTTTTAAATGATCTAATGTACATTGGATGAAAGATACTAATCTGATGGAATCTCAAACAAATATCATTAAAAATTCAACCAATATACTTTTAAAAATTCTTAAAAAAAATGTAAGTACTTATAAATTACTTATACATTAAGATATGATAATAAACAATAAACGATACAGTAAAACATTACTAATATTGTAGTATCAGTTTAGTACAATTTCGTTAAGATTGTTTACATTAAGTTTATTTTTTAAATAAATTACAATAAATAGACATGTTTACTGCAGGTGACAATTCTTAGAAATGAAATTGATTATGGAATACAATTAGATTATGAATTAGAGACAAAACTCGAATGGTTTAACAAAATAAGAAGCAATTTTGCTGATAAGCTCAAATCATTGTGGAGCTTAGCAGAAATACATTGTCCAGTAAATGATGAAATTAAAAAATTTGCAAATCATATTTCTAATTTATGGACGATCATGAATCAACAGGTAATTTAATTTATATCATATTACTTTCTTATTTAATAGTATAAATATTATTAGATGCCTTTTTATGATACAGATTTGCAAACAATATTCTAAAATTCAAATCATAAGTCACACACTACCAAATATTTCATTGTCTTCTCTTCTTGATAAAATTAGAAAAGAAGCCATTATGGTAAAGACAAAATTACAGACTAATGAACTGATGTGTAATTTAAATGATGTAATAATGGGATATAACTTGTTTAATGAAATTGTAGAATTATTAAATAATCTTGAAAGATATGATAGTAAGGTTGAGTATGCAAAAAATTTGATGTTATAATTGTTGAATTGTGTATATGATTATAATGAATATATATGTAATCAATTTTAGGTGCAACAATATTTAATAATGTCAAAAATGGTCCCGTATATTCTTAAATTAGAATCAACAATTGACAAATTTGTATCAAGTACTGCATTATTACCAAAAAATCAATTAGTTTCCTCAGAACTTAATGTTTTTTTATTTGTATCCAAACTATTGACTGGTGAACTTATGGGTAATGAAATTATAAACCCATATTATATATTAGCAGAAAATATAATAAAAAAGCCAGTTTTTATAATAAAAAGTAATAAACGAAAGATCGATGTACCAGTTTTATCCACGGTTAAATTGTTAAAAAGTACTATATAATCTGTAATTTTTAATATTATTCGAAAGTTGAGTTAAAAATTTAATAATGAGTTTTTTTTATAAAATAAAAAATATTAATTTCGTTATATTAAAATGAAGAATAACAATTTTTGAACTCTTCTTTAAGATTATATATTTGGCAACATATTAAATATACAGCTGGATAAGCCAATAGCCTTTTTTGAAATAAAAATATCTATGTCCTATAGATATTACGAAGAATATATGCAATTTAATAGTTTACACTTTATAAACATATGAAAACTAGTATAATATCAGTAATAATGCATGATAATAATTGTAAATACACTTTAAAATGTGATGAAACTGTATTGTTACAGTTTTTATCTCAAAAATAGTCATTAACAATAATTTAAATTTAATATTGTATTTCGAGAAATATAATAGTTCAAAGTATAATGAATACTTCAGAAAATGAGAATGAAAATAGAAAGATGAGGCATAATATATCAAATCAATTATATACTAACGTTTGTTTAACAACAAATAAAACGGTCCTTATATACATGAAGTTTTCACGCATTTATATCAGTATTTATATTAAAAAATGCCTTCAAGATCAGGAACAGAAGTCGGTGGTGCAAGACTTAAAGAGAAGTTTTTAGTACGCATAAATTCTGGTGGCAAAATCTGTTTTCTTTCCTACAATATAAAAAAAAAAAAAAAACAAAACAAAAAATAACAGACGTATGTAATAAAAGATAAATATATAGAAAAAATATTTATATAAATAGTTAACAAATAATAAAAAGATGCGAATGTTTTAAACATAATTTCTAACGAAAATTTAATAAATGATTTTAACATACCAGATGTGAATTACTGGTCCGTATAATATTAGTAACAACAGGTGCCCATCCTTTGGCATTCAAACATTTATAACAAGATCTGGGTTCTCCCAAACAGTCTAAATGATATCCATGTCCACATTCAAAAATTGCTACGTAATTCGTACTTTGGCATAGAATTTGTCTACATATAGGACAAATAAGGGAAATGCTTGCACAAGCTTTTCCTGCATCTCTGCACAAACAATAAATTTCGATATTAAATAATGTTATATTTATTGACATTAATGTAACTAATGATTAGTTGATTGTATTAATACCTCAAAGATGTTTTCAATGCCTTATGGAGTTCTAAGCTAACCAATCGTGCAGTAGTTTCAACCAGAGTCTGTTCATACTGAGAGTGAGTTAGTACTCCCTCGAGTAACTGACGTATATCACCTATCGTTCCACTTTTTGATAGTGGATGTTTTAAAATTTGTTCTAGTACAGTTGATAGTGCTGTTGTACCACTAAGTGATTCTAATATAATTTTTAACAAATTTCCACTCAATTTCTCAACTGTAATTTGTTACTTATTATTTTTATATTGTCAGATAATCCAGATTACTCATAAAATGGAGAATAAAAAATAAAATGGAGAAAATTATTTCAAATACCATTTTCATTGATACTGTCTGAATGAGTTTTCAATACAACTTCTACAAGTGGCATCCAACTCAAGCTTCCAGCAGATCTCCTGCACATCCCTGCTAATTGCATTGCAGTAATAATAGCTTCTTTCTCAAAAACTTTGTCCTTACAATACTAAGAAAAAGAAATTTTTTATCCATATAAAAAATAATAATATAATATATATTATAATAATAGTATATAATAATGTTATTGTTATGATTATTTATAATAAACATAATATTTACTATTATTATAATACTGATATTATAATAAATACCATATTTAAGTGATTTTTAAATTGATTTAACAAAAGATCAAAAGCTTCTTGATAATTTCCTAATTTTTCAAGCATTACTGCTTCAGCATCTATATGATTTGATTGTTTTACTATTTTTAATGCTTCATCTAATCTACAACCATGTGGTCCATTTATATGATTGACTACCTGTGTGTGAAACAAATAATTGAAAATAATCCTCTGACATGGTTATTATTTATATCACACTTACATTTTCTGGTTCTATCTTACACATCAGTGTTAAATATTTTTCCAGAAGTTCAGTTGACAATTCTGGACTAGTTTCTTCTTCCTTATATTGACTGAGTTGATATAGAGCTCCTAGGAGAGCATATTCTAAACTTATAGTACCATCAAATTTTTTGAGAATTTCAGGAATTTTATTTTGCACTCGATTCGCAATAATAAGAGCAAATTGTGTAACATTTATTGCCACCAGAGCTGAAGCACTAGTTACTAAGACCGGATATAATGAAGCTGCAGGAAGTCGCTCCAACCAAGGCCAGATATCACAATGTCTAGTAGGATCAAGTATCATGCACTTGCAAACTGCTACCCAATCCTCTCTGGCAGTATACAGCAACTCTGCGACTCGCATACTGCAACATTACATGCTGCGGTACAAATTAATACATATAATGCTAGTAGTATCATTAGATAGCTATTGTAAATAAACGTAATATTTTCCAAATATTTACAAGAAAAAAAAAAATGAAAAGAATTTCTTGAATGCTATATCTCAATTTGACCACATTTTTTTGTTAATAAAAATATTAAATACATTTTAATATATTTATACAATTATTAATAACTAAACTATACATTTTTACTTACAAGTTAGCTTTCTGTGCAAGATTCAATAAAGTAGTGTCTGATATGTTGCGCAATTTCTTTGAGTTTAATAGTCCTAACACTGCATTCTCTTTTTCAGATTTAAGATCCCTAGATGTGACAACAGATGAGCAATCGCATAATACTTCTACTATTCTAATTAACATATTTGGTTCCAAATTAATTGTATCTCCTGCTGCTTCATTTACTATAAATATTAGAACTAAAGTCCTTTGTTCATCCGTAATATAATCTGAATTCATTGGAGTAAGAGGTGTACTGGGTAGAACAATGCTCAATAAAATATCTATGAGTCTTTGTCGTTGTCTAAGACCCATTTCAGAGGTAAATTCTGGTTCTTGAAAGGCAATGGCGATTACATCTAAAAAACCTTTTGCGTCAAAACGAAGCAGCGTCCTCAAATAAGGATATTGTCTTTCTGCATCACTTGCTAGACTGGAATGTTGAGAGAGAAGTGCTCTCAATATATCTGTTTTTGCCCTCTGTGACATAACCTCAGGAAGTGTATCTCTAGGGAAACCGCGTCCCGCAAGACAACAACTAGCATAAACCAAAAGTGCATTACCAAGTTGTAGAATATCTCGAGATAATGATTCTTTGGTATTTGTCAATGCATTTTGAAGAATAGGCACAAGCTGGTGTATAGGTGCTGTAAAATCACCTAAAGCTGCTGTCTGAAGATGTATAAGAGCTTCCCATAAACTTCTTCGGCGACAAATAGTTGTTATCTGTAATAATATAGTTAAAGAATACAGAATTTAGTTGATTAGAAAATGTATTCATTTACCTGATGAATATCTAAGCAATCTATATCTAATAAAACGGCAATTGTTTGAAGCGAATCCACTTTCCCTTCTTGATCATACAAGATAAATAATTGTTGAACTATTAAAGGCGGTAATCTTGGATTGAGACTTCCATTCAGCAATGGACTTTCAAGAGCGCACAAATAACTTGATTTGAGCCCTTCGGTTTCAGATACCAAATCCCATAATCGTCCAAATAATAATTCTGTATTTTCCAATTGTATACAGTAATCCACACAAATACTGACTATATCAAATTCTGTATTATCAGTCATAGAGGAATGATTCAATTGTTCCATATATTGAATCAAGACCTGACAAACTGTGTCTCGAACTATTTGTTTTCGCCGTTGTTTCGAGCCTCTAAGACCAACGACAGCTTTACCTTTATCTTGATAGAAGGAAAGTCCTAAGGCCAAAGCTTCTGGAAAACGACCCTAGAAAAAATTGTATTTTATACAAAACAAAATTTTAAATATTTTTTGATAAATATACCTGCATTGTTAGGTGCTGCAATCGTTCTGTCCATGTTCTTATGCATACTGCATGTAAGCTTTTTGTACCTAATAACAAAAGTTGATTTCCAAATGTTATAACAGTATTGTAACAAGCTCTTTCACCAGCTAATGCCATTGCCTGCCAAAAATAATTATATTGTACAGCAGAAAAGAAAAATTATTCTAGCAATTTTTAGATAATTATAAACAAAACAAATTTTTACCTTAGAAACGTTACCACCTGTACATAATCCTTTGAAATGACTGGAAGCATATGAAATACAAACACGGCTCATATCCAATGTTTCTAAACTATCTTGCGTTCTTACATCTAATAAATGTAATCTTTCTTGAGTATCTAATACAACTAAAGATCTTGGATTCAACCACCGTAAATTGCTTATAGTATATGGAAATGACATTCTGCGAAGAGGAGATAACTTCACTCTGGTACCAGCTTCAGTAGATACCTTGGTAATAGTTATATTTTAAACGTGAAATATTGGATTAAATAAATAAATATAAAATTGTTGACCATATAAAATAATAGTACTTGGTAAAAATGTACTACATCATCCCGTGCAAGAGCCAACACTGGATCAACTACTCGAGATGCATCAGCTGCTTGTATTACAACTAACTGCCAAGAAAGTTGTGGAGGTGCAATTGCAGCACCTGATAGTGAATGTGTTAGAAGAACTCTCATTCTGGGTCGTATGCAAACAACAATCACCTATAAAGCTTCATCTTATATAATGAATTCAATTTATAAATAACAAGTAATAAAAAGAGAATACTAAAATGAACAAACCTTAGATAATGTGGCCATTGCTACTAATGTGTAATTTTTTAATGGATGAGAAGGTAAATTATTTAGTAATAAAGGTTCTAAAGTGCACACTTCACCTCTAGAACCACTAAATAAGCATCTACTATCACAGCCTCGAACTCCCATAACTCTTGTAAAATTTAATTCAAATACAGATCCACCGCTATCGCTACAAAGTGCAACTTTTGAAGAATCTGTAAACTAAAATAAAAATATAAATTAATTATAATAAAAAAGTATCCGATCGCAGAATTAATTAGATAAATAAGCAATGTTTACTTTAACATGTAATACAGCCGTGTCAAGTGGATGAACTTCGGTAAGTGTTCTTAAAACTTTTCCATCACTACTATCGATCATTAAAATAAGACCTCTAGCAAAACCAGCCAATATTCTACTTCCATCGTGATTAAAACACAATGCAGAAACAGATCCTTGATATCTGGCTTCTTGATCACACCATCGTAATGTTTGTGATGAATCAAAGCTTAATATTAAACCATGACTAGTACCAATTACTAACATATTTCCACCAGCAGTAACTGCACTTGCTAATCCAGCATTGACTCTTTCCTGAATCATTTTTTTCTTCACATTAGATTTTTATATTTAATATATATTAAAAATACTACAGATTTGTTTTAATACTTACACTTGCTGATACAATTTGTGCAGAAATACCCTTTAAAATTACGTGTCTTAAAATAGCTCCTGACGGTGGATGCTGTGAAGCTTTGGAAGATTTATTGAGTGAATTCAAAGATAAATGACTGCCAACACTGGTTGTCTCACTACTACCTAATTTCTCAATCGATGCAGCTCCAAGATCATCGTCTGTTCCTGACAATGACGTACAATCAGGCTCTGTTAATATACTTTCTAAGGAGGGTAATTCTTCCACAGTTGGTATGGCATATTCTGCATGATCTAACTGAAATATAATTTTGATACTGTATCAATCTGTACATCAATGGAGGCAAATCATTAATACTGTACAGTATTAGTAACTTTAAATACCTACAAATTTGCTTATATATAGTACAGTAGTAAAAAATCGCTCTAATACAATAGACGAATATACATAAGAATAATTCAAAATATAAACTAAGTAATAAATAATCAAACATTGTAAATACAATTAACCTTCAATCGCGCTTCATACAATATAACGTATTTTTTATGCAATATAAAAATCCTTTCAGTATATTACATATTTAATAACATTTTTTTATAAATATAAATAAATTCTATTGTTTACCTCGATAAAATCTAAATTAATAGCTTCTGTTGCAAGATACTCTTGAGATCCAATTTCAGATCCCAACCCATTTTCAGCCATTTTTATTTTATCTGTCACTTTACAACAGATATGTAATCTTAAAATGATTTAGCGCCATCTATTCTATAAAAGCACAGAACTATTAATGCAGTGAACGGATATAAATACAATGTACAAAATTATGAATTTAACATATATAAAAAAAGAAAAAATAGATACAAAAAAATTTTCTTTTGAAATACTTAATGAATTATAAAAAATAATTGAGGTCAATATATCTCATGGATAACTAATTTTTTATTAACTAACTACTTATGAAGTACTTTACTATTATATACAATGAAATTAATGGGTATATTAAGATCAACGTTTTATAATTTTATAGACAATATCATCTAATTACAATTATTTTATGAATATATGCACGATATATTTTGTAAATATATATGCTACAATAAATTATAAAAAGATATTTATGATTATATAAGATCCTTTAAACCAATAATCCTTCTTTGCTGAGTTTTCTTGAATACGTCTTTTTGTTGATCTAAATTAGAACGCTTGTAAATGAATTCAATTGGCCTGGTTAAATGAGATTCCAAAGTCTGTAAAAAATAGTACATTAAGATATTTTAGTTATTAATAAATATAAAATAACCACTACAACTGTTACAATATTTTTTTTATAATTACCTCGTTTTCTATATGTTCTTGTACCTTCAGAAGTGAAATTAATTTTATTATTGTTGGTTTAAGATCATCGTCGATATTTTCCAAATCTTCTTCAAGTTTCTGAATCTAAAATTTAAAATTATTTTAATTAATATTCTTATTTTGTATTTTAAAGTCAATTAAAAGATTATGAATAATTTAATTATAGTATATACATACGACGTCTGAAAAATATCTTTCTTGGATTTTATAACTTCCTTCAAGTGAATTTTTCAATATATAGGCAACATCGTTGTATCTGTTAAGCTTACTGTATGCAAGAATTCTCAAACATCTACTATGAATATGACGTGCTCTTATTAATGACATTAATTCTAAAGTAATCTCTGGAGAATTTTGTTTTAATGCTAGAGCTGCTAAAAATGTTATAAGTTTACGCAAAGGTGGAAAATTATATTCAGACAATTCTTTCCAACTTTGTAATAGATAATTGTATGATTCTAGGGTATTCTAAAAAAAAGATAAAATTTTAAATAATTAAATTTTTGTATCTTGTTATAGATAAACCATTAAAAAAATGTACAGACCTCTTGATAACAAGCAGCAGCAGTAACAATAGTTGGCAATCTTGGAAATTGTTCACTATTAAGAGAATTTTGTTTATATATATCAAATACTTTCCGTACATCACTGTACATTTTATGGTTATACAATGATGTCATCAATACTGTGTAACTCATGCTTTGATTAAAAAATGATGTTAGATTTGGATCAAGAAATGTAGACAATGCTAAATCTGGTCTGTTCACATAATTAAAAGCTCTCATTATTACAGGACCGAATACGTAATTACCAAACCTTAGCTCTTTGTTTTGAGAATTAAATTTATATATCATTTTAACAAATAAGTCTAAATCATCAGCATTATCGGTTACTAAATGCGACATAGCTTTTAGATCTTCTGTAAAAACAACACTGACTTCATTATTAACAATTTCTTGCATTTTTGTACGAAATGAAGCTTCTACATTTGTAAATTGCTGACGCATCTGTGATCTTATATATTCATAATTGTTCATGCCTATTGTTTTATCCGTGAAAATAGAACGATTTATTCTGAAATAGACAGCTCCTAAAATAAAATCACAATTTAATTAAAATAAATTTTAAAACCACATGATATAAAATTTGAGGTTATTGTAGCATTATATACCGCTTAAATTATTTCTTAATGTAGATTTGAAAATAAGTGGCAGATTAAACTGAAGAAGTCTTAAATTTAAAGCCATGATTTACAAATATTTTCTATATAATTACAGCAATTCTTTTCTTTATTTTTAACTTTTAATTATTAGTATCGGATAAAGTAAGATTATAACAAACCACACACGCGAAAAATACGAAGGAAAGACTAGAAAACATTTCCCGGAAAGACTCCGTGAATATATTGTAGTTTATTAAATACTATATTTACTACAATCAATTTTATTATATTCATGTAAAATGATAAAATCTATTACAATAAATTACAACTTGTATTTTAATATTTGTAAATTATATATATATTATGTAACTTTGTACGAATAAATTGTTTATTTGATCAACGAGATATCTCTCTGTTAACATAGTCATGGAATGCTTAAATCTTATTGGACGATATCTGACTATGTTGAGAATAGAGTGTATATAATAAATTATATCTCATTAGTTCTTTTTTTTTAATAAAAATTATTGGTAAAAGAAAATAATTATTATTCGCTTGCGATCACGATTTCTTTAAATAATATAAAAACATTGGCACACATATCAAATAAACGAAAAAAAAAAAAAGTATTATTCACTTTTATTGATCTTTTCAGATAACAAATTTTAAAATTGATAGAATATAAATAATATTTTTCCATGTGTAATAATAAAGTTACTTTTATTCATGGAGAATAATACAACCTGTGTTTTTGTTCGAGATAATATACCGCTCAAAGATTTTAAGAGGTTTTTAATTCCTTCGGAAAACATTCATCACCAATATTCAAGTATATATTTTACAAGATTAAACGCATTAAGGGATATCGTAATACAAAAGGCAAAAACAAAATGGGGTAAAGTACTTAAAATTGATTCATAATTGAAGATAAATATCTTTTAATGAGCTCAGAAATGATATAGATTAATTTTAATAAAATCAAAGATAGGAAATATGTATGTGTATAATAAAGGAAAGATAAAACATGTTCTTTAAAAAAATACGCATCTTTAAAAGAAATAAAAAAAAAATTTTTCGTTTATAGCTTTTGTACTAACATAATTTGCTCTTTGCTCATATTTGTATTTATCAATAAAGATATTGTCAGAAAATGATTAATTAAAATATATAAAGCAGACACAAATAAATATTTATAAAAAGAATTTCTGTAGATCTTTGTTATTTTATTTTAGCTCCGTATAAAATAATAAATGTTTCAAATCTTATTGAATTTCAAGAAAATGAACCCTGTATCATCACAGGAACTCTTTATAAGCATCAAGAACTTAAAAAGTCTGCTTTGCAAATGCTTTCAAAAGAACTGCAATTTTGTCCACAACCATTACAATTTAATTATGAATCATTTAAGAATATCTTATTTTTGGAAGATGAAACATTAAGAGTAAAATTAACTGGTAATCATATGAATATACAAAGTATCGTAACTGGAATTGTTTGCGCTATGCTTGGTCGTCGACAAGAGAATGGAACATTTTGGGTATTATGAGTACATATTAAAACTATCATAAATTATTTGATTTGACCAATTAGATTAATCCTATTTTAGGTAGAGGATTGGTGTTTTCCTGGTTGTTGTTCAGCCCCTTCTACATCTTGTATATCAATAAGAAAAAATAAAATGATATTATTAGTTTCTGGATTATCTTTGGTAAATGATATAAATTCATTTGGATTGACTCTCTTATCCGAATGGATTATAGGAATGGCTGGAAATTCGTGCGTACAAAAAGAAGCTGCACATATTGCACATGTTATTATAGCTGGTATTTATGATTACTTTAATTTATATCAATTAGTATTTATTTGTATGATTAAAATTAATAAATATATCTCTATGATCGCTTAGGAAATAGTGTAAAAGGTTTTATTGAAACATTTAATCATCAAAATTATTCGAAAAAACAAAAATATAATGAAATAACGAAGGAAACTAAGGTGGCCACTTATAGACTTGATGAATTTCTTAAATCCATCGTAAAATGCTGTTGCGTAACATTAATGCCTGGTGAATTCGATCCTGCATGTCATACATTGCCTCAACAGCCATTACATCCTTGTTTATTACCACAAACAATAAGGTATAATATTAAACCTATTAAACACAATTATGGAAAAAATAAGGAACTTACTTTACGAAAGAATTTACAGATATAAGAGTTTTAATAGTGTTACTAATCCTTGGATTGGTTCTATTGGATCTCGTATTATAGCTGGATCTAGTGGACAGCCTATACAAGATATTATGAAAATTGCTAATCTTATAGAAAATAGTCCTTTAACGTGGTTAGAGAATACGTTATATTGGCGACATTACGTACCAACGGCTCCTGATAAATTGTCATGTTATCCATATTTTAAAAATGATCCCTTTATCATAAAAGAATGTCCAGACATATACTTTGTTGGTAACATGGAAGAATATGATACAAAAGTGATATCTGGTAAGATCATGATTAATTTATAATAGATAAAAAAAATAAATAAATTATTTCAATTTTACTAAATATTTGTCACAGATGAAGGACACATAGTAAGATTAATTTGTATTCCAAACTTTTCAAAAACTCAAACAGTTATTTTGCTTGATTTGGAAAGTCTAGAAACGTTTCCTGTTTCATTTGAAGCTAATTTATGACATTGAGCATACTTCTTTATATTTTATACTTATTTTTATACAATTTTAATTGTATCATATCTATAATTGTATTATTAATTGTATTGTATTATAATGTTGTATTATATATATGTATATATGTATTGAATTGTAATATATAGTTTTTAATAATTGTAATTATTGTATATACAATTATTTTTACTAAATAAAAAATAAAACATAAAAAGAATATGAAGAACAATGAATTATTATTAACAAAAAAATATAATTTTTAATCGACATTCGCAAGGGTATTTTGCATGTTTCATATTTGTATGGGTTATTATATGTACGTAAAGTTTTAACCGCTAGAGAGCGCAAAGAATCTGACGATATGTGAACTATATAATTATAAAACTTATCTTGCGTAAGTTGTGTCGTTTATACAATCTATGATAAAACCATTCGTAACGTTTGACGTGTAAATAGGTGTTACTGTAAGCAACAGATGATGAATGGAACGCTTTACTCACTACTTCTTAGCTGCCTAATTACTTTGGACTTCGTGAATGCATATATTGAACAAAATGAAGGTTGTCTTATATCAGTTTTTTGAGTCACTGTTATTGTTGTCATCGAGTTTGTATTTTTTCTAACCTATTCAAAAATTTGCATCGCAAATAGAATAATTTATAAGTAATGTGTGTATATACATATAAGCGCGCAAACATGTGTATATACACACAACGTATACATATATATATAAGACGCATAAAATCAAAAGATATACCCGAAGATTGGATTATACAATATTTTAGATTCACGTGAACAATCAGAAATAAATTTCCTACAACTGTTTCGGTCTTATGGAGAACGTGAAAGGGAAAATCGCAGGAATATTGATAATGATTTGGAAACATGGACAGGGAGATGGATGCCAGAAAGACTAGGCGATCCTACTCCACCTCCTAAAATATTACCTAAGAATGAATATTCGCATGATGATTATTCACAGAATTTTATACATTCAATGCCTATGGGTATAGTATCTACACAATGTGATGATGCTAAGGTATATTGATTTATAATAAAGTTTTTCTTTTTAATTATTTGTTGCTTTTTAAATTTATAACTTGGATCTGTATTATAGACAAATTTAACTGTTGATTGGGATGGATCGCCAGTGAATTATACCTGTTACAATAAACAACGTATTATGCCTAACATTGAAATAAATCCTATATTGTACTGTGAAGATGTTCCAACAGCATACGTGGTAAGATTCTATTATTATTATTATTATTTTTTTTTTTTTTTTTTTTTTTTATATACTTTTTGACAATAAAAATTGGATTTACTAAGGTTTTTGTTTAAATATCAATTAAAATATACTTTATTTCTATAAACAGGCTGCTCATAAATGTATGAATGAGAAGATAGAATATGATGATGATATACCGATCTAGTAAGTATCTAACATATAAAAGAAACATGTTTTATTGTCAATATGCAAATTCCCTTTTCCAGTGGAACGCATAGAGCTTTATGGCCTACTTATGGAGAATATAAATTTTTACCAAAACAAAGATGGCTTCATAGTATGGAGGTAATTATATTTTTATTAATTACAATTCGCAAAGTATTTAAAGATTGATATTTCTTTAGCATGGAGCAGTTGTTATGTTATATCATCCATGTGCTAATCCATTAGAAGTAAAGCGTTTGAAATCTTTAATTAAGGGCTGTCTTCGGCGACATATTATAACACCGTACAATCTTTTGGACGAAGATAGAGTAAGTTCAGAGTTAAAATTAATTTCAACATGTAATCTTATTAAATAATCTTATTAAATATAATAAGAAGAAATGAATAGATTATAAAATAGATTCGTATAATACGTGATAATAATTTTACATATTGTTTAATCGATAATGTATCTGCATATTGCAGCCTCTAGCATTATTAACATGGGGTTGTAGATTGACAATGTCGTATGTCAATCCTACTATAGTAAAACACTTTGTTCGTGTAAAAGCTCTACGTGGTCCAGAAAGATTATCGAATGATGGATATTTTCAAGATCAACTTCTTTCTAAAGCAGAGCTTGTTTTTGATAAAGATGATTCCATACTTTGTCCCTATTAAAAATCGACATGAGATTTTTTATGCGATTACAATATATCATTCATTTTTGACAGTATAATATGTGCGACTTTCTAAATGTTTTATATTTAATATTTGCCCTTACATTTAGGATTCATTTTCATGTACTTTCAGCATTTTAATAATTAGGCTTTTAGGATAATAAAATTAATTTTAAAGCGCTGGTTGTGTAATAAAATTTATATTATTTTCTTAATAAATTGTTATACATGTCTAACGAGGCATTCCTACTTTTCCTTTCTTAAGATAGGAGCGGAAGAAAGAAAAGGCAAAAAAATGACACCTCCTATTCCCGATATATCATATATTCTTCACCGTTTGAGAAGATCATTAAATACATTGAACATCGTGTCGGTTTTTGAAATTTTTTTTTTTTACGGGCCGTTATCTATAATTGTATAGTAATTTCACTGCAGTGCTGACTATAATTTTTGCGGATACTTATCTTTAATTATATATAAAATTAGGGTAAGATAAGTAACGCTACTATATATCAGTAATGTAAAATATACTACCCGACTACTCAATGGTAAGTCGTTAACGTAAAAGAATATAATTGTACAGTAAACGCTTGGCTTATTTTTTCTTTTTTTTTTTTTCTCTTTCGTAGATGAGTGGCCTGAAAATTATTCTTACATCGTCGGTATTCTTCGGATGAGATTATACGAGAAGACGAATCCAACGAAATCCTTTGGAAAGCAAATCAAAATATCGTTTCGCACAAGATTATATTTACGTTTGAATAAGGATCTTTATTATTCATTCATCTCAGATAAATGCTATATGAGAAAAGATTTCGATCCAAAGGGGGTATGTTGGATTCGTATTTCGTTGGTCGACTGATCGTTATCGCGCGATCCGTATCTCTATAGAATCGGAGATAAACGGACTAGAGGCCTACCGTTATACTCATAGAGGAAACTTTCCTTTGTGCTTGATTACACGATGAAAGGGCACATTCACTTGATCACATATTAGCTCTACAGCAGTAATAATCGTTACCTGCTAATTGAAACCACCCTTCGTGATCGTTCGAACGCCCCAAAGCCGCGAAGAGTTTCTCGTTTGTTACGGCAAGTAACGATTATATAGAAGAGGGTATTCTTAACATTATTGCCAACTTTGTACAGTGTTAATAATAACATTATAATAGAGAAAACGAAAACGAAATATATTCGTATCATTTTTGTTCTTACACGAGAGAAGTCTATAGTGCTCGTCTGACATAAAAGTACGAGACGTAAATACGTATAGGCAGAAAAACACCGTTGATTCATTTAATATAAGTGATCATTAATACAATACCTTTATTAATTTTTTTTTTTTAATTTTTTTTTTTATGAATCTCACCTATGAAATACCTACAATAAAAAGTATTGATATCTCTGTTACTCTTGCACGTGCTATGTGTTGTTGTTTTTTTTATTTTTTTTTCTTTTTTTTCTTTTTTACTTTATATATACTTCGCTCGCTCTTTCTCTCTCGCTCGTTCGTTCTCTCTCTCTCTCTCCCTCTCTCTCGCTCTATCTCTTTCTTTCCTTTTTTTTTTTTGTTTTACTTCAATAATTTAAATTTATCAATATAATCTCACTTTTATCGCTGAACGATCGAGGAATCGCCGGCGTGCGACTCTCGCTTTGTCGTCTATGACTTTCTTTTTTTTTCTTTTTTTTCTTTTTTTTTTTTATTTTGTTTTCTTCTTATCGTCGTTTGTCGCTTCATTTGTTCTCTCTTTTTTTTTTTTCCTTTTTTTTCTCTACGTGTGTTAATATTTTCGCATTAATTACGATTTACATTTGAAAGTGGAATTGACACTTATAAGGTTATTGAAATAGCCTCTCAATATAATAATTGCACCAACGTGACACGATCTTGCTTAGACTCTCTCTCTCTCTTTCTTTCTCTCTCTTTCTTTCTCATACATACTTATACAAAGCACACCCTTTCGATCTCTATTTTACTGTCATTCATTCGACATTCGCACGCAATTCACGAACATTCATTTACATACATTGAACTCTTTTCCATACTAATCTAACTTTTCTTTCATTTTCTCTCTTTCTCTCTCTCTCTCTCTCTCTCTCTCTCTCATCTTCCACACGCGCGACTATTTATTTAATTATTTATCTATTTATTCTTTTATTCACCCCTATTTATTTTATTTATATATTCGGAAATGGCTGATGTAAGTACATGAAGATCTCACTTCTAGATCAATTAATCCCGCGTCACTTCTCTCTTTTTTTTTTAAATTTCTCGTCGCCGTACGTGACGAACGACGAACAGACGAACGGCGTTTTAGAAATAGACATTTCCAATATATACGCATGTATATTTTTATCGACGAAATAAAATGACTAATAAAGAACTCGTCAAATGACTAATATAATTTTTCAAATGCGTCGAAAGTACGCTTCATCTTATTGCCGCGGAAATATAAACTTTCTCATAAATTCAATGCAAACGTGAAAGATTCTATTTAGGATAGAATTAAAAAACCCTTAAAACGCTTCGTCATCTTTTGATCGTCAATATCGTCGGTCTTCTTCTGATCATATTTTCGTTGCATTTATTCCCGAAACGAACTCGTTCTCCTATTTTCCCTTTTTCTTATATTTCAAATTGGAAAGATTTACGTGCGCTTTATGAATGAGAGAACGCGCGGAGTTTACCTTTTGAATTCTAAATTCGCTAAATATAACGACGACTTTTACGGACTTTGGATTTTGAATATCGATCGTCCTCTTGGCTTTTCGACCTTTTTCTCCTTCTCTTTTGTGGCTTATACGGATGATATCGATCGCAAGGACGAGCTCTCGTTTTCTCTTATTGTTAGGCCAAACCCGTGCTTTGCGCGATCGATCGTCAGCGTATCGATAATAATAATGATCGATGCTACGTTTACGTCGCAGAACTTATATAATACATATATTTATATATATATATATATAATAATAATAATAATAATGTGTAACGATAAGAAATAAATATATATATATATATATGTATATGAATGTATATATGTATATATTTATACACATACACATGCATATCTTATATCATTTCAATTCCTATTATACGAAGATGACCGCTACACGCTGCGCGCTGAGCTATAATCTCGAGTTTTCTTTTATTTTCTTTTAATTTTTTTTTCTTTCTTTCTTTCTTCTTTAAGGCTTATGAGAAGATGTTCTCGAACTTGCCGACATGTCGAAAGTTTGAATGAGTCTCTTAAAACTTTTCATCGACTAATCCCTTCCTCTGTTCTCTTTATCTATCTAATCTATCTATCTATCTCTCCTTTACTTTCTCTCTCTCTCTCTCTCTTTCTATTACGCATTTCAAATCATTCATACGGATCCTCCATTCGTCGACTCGTTCGAGCAGCAATAACGAGTTAACTCGGCGTAATTGTGTATATACGTACGATGATGATTGAAAAGAGGACGGTCGGATGTCGGTGACGTCCTTGGCGATATACACATGTTTATATATATATATATATAATATATAAAAAATATATATATATATATATACACGTATACATGTGTACATTGCCAACGAGAAAAGTATGTTTCTATTTTCTCAATTTGAAAGAGATCGATGAAAAGAGCTTATTCAAAGTAGACCATCGCCAATGAGACGCTTCGAAAAGAGACTTCGATCGTACAAAAAATTGACCATTTCTTTTCCTCTTTATTTTTTTTCCCTCCTCTCTCTCTCTCTCTCTCTCTTTTTTTTTTTTATTCTTTTTATTATTTCCTTGATAGCGCGTATCGCATAAGCGGTAAGATAGAAAAAAATCAAATTCTTTTCGTTGTTCGTCTTATTGGCAAGATCTATAAGAATTCGGACGAAGCATCGCGCTTGCGTGACGATAAGAAAAATTATAAATTTTTGTTGTAATACTAAAGAAATATTTTCAGTATTTCATCGGAAGTCAGCATGATTTCATTTTATTTCAGACCTGAATTCCGAGGAATTACTTAATTATTAATAAAAGGATAGAACCGAACGAGGTTCCAAATCCTTTCTTTGCATTGTGTTATTAATGTCTTCATTATAACGGAGAGTATCGTTTGGACAACGAGTTTTGCATCGGGTCTGTCGGATTTTTCTGATCTTTTCTCTTACTCTTTCTTTTATCTTTTTTTCTGTGTGTGACAAAGGGATTGCCTGGTATCTCTCCTTTCTCTCTCTCTCTCTCTCTCTCTCTCTCTCTCTCTTTTTTCTATCTAATATCTTTCTAATCTCTCTCTCCATCTTTCTGCCGTTTCGTTTACTCGCATTTGGATTAACTGGGTAAATAGATTATAATGCGGCTACCTAATAACTAACAATTATTATGTTTTCTGTACAATGCAAGGTGTGATCTTAATAAGAGCAATTATTCACTATTCAATAATCAATATTATTATCGTTTATAGTTAATATTATCATTATTACAGAAACGCGCACGATATCGTTTCTGCATTTTATGTATATATGTATGTCATAATTCGCTTGTCATTATACCATTTGAAACATTAACCCATAATCTTCTGAATGTATGTACTTCAACGTTCATATAATATATTCAACAAAACATTAACATTAACGCCGCTCGCTCCCCGTACTTCTTTCTTTTTGCCGCTATAAGATATATGCTACTCTTTTCTTCTCTTTTTCTCTTTCACTCTCTCCCCTTTTCGTTTTAATTTCTTCGACGTAATTTACTCAGTTCGCCGGTGAGAATAGCAGGCGTTTTAGCGAGAGATGATCGTTATTTAATATAATATAATATAATATAATATAATATAATATAATATAATATAATATAATATAATATAATATAATATAATATAATATAATGTAATATAATATATTATCTTCATCGCGATCGTGTCACCTAACTATACTTATATGCATGTATGTATACACTTTGCTTGCATGTACGATTTATATGTCGCGTATTATGCATTTTTGCGGTAGTACGACGCACGAAAAGTTAAAATACAGCTCGTCAATGGGATTACCTTGAGTTAAATTTTTTCTTTTTCTTTTTTTCCTGTCTTTCTCTCTCTCTCTCTCCCCCCTCTCTTTTTCTTTTTTTATTTTACTGAACTTCTTTTGTAATACTTATATTTGTATTATTATTGCTGCAGCTTAATGCCATCTTTTCTTTCTTACAATAAGAGAGTCCACTTCGGGATTGACAGAAAGAAGAACCGATGGACCTTTCGCATTTTCTCTCTTTTTTTATATTTTTTACATTATTTATTTATTTATTTATTTATTTATTTATTTATTTATTTATTTATTCCACATTTATTTTCACTCTTTTATTCTTTCGATTGTGTTATACTGTAATTATCGCCGTCGCATCTAAGAGTCTCGCGATTGAAATGACGTATGAGTGACTGCCAATAAGAGTTTATTTCTTATTCTTTTTTTCTTTCGGAGCTCGATGATTTAAGGCTCGACGCGTATAGGTCTAATTTTTCTCTAGAGTTTTCACGTGAAACTCGTTATTTCTCATCTCTTCCGACTTTCTATCGTCGTCTTTTTTATTTAGCCATGTACGCGATGGTAACGCACGCAACATCCATGCACTTAACAGTAAAACGGAATGATAATTAAAAGATAGAGTTTATGGTGAACGACATGGCTCGGGTGCCCTTCATTAAAATTTACTCCTAGTTATACTTTCAACAACGTAAACTATTTTTAATATATATATATAATATAATATAATATAATATATATATATATATATATGTATTGTATAATATATATATACGTATATTTACTTTTTGTTTCCCGTAGAAAAAAGAATGAGAGGAAAATTAAAAGAAGCTTGCTTTCTTTCTTTCTTTCTTTCATTCTTTTTAATTTTTCACTAAAGCTAAAGAGATTCAGCAATGGCAATCTAAACTTCTACGCAGGAAACGAAAAACACGAACAATAGCAGTCTTAGCCGTATTACACAAGCGCCCTTTTCCAAATGCGAATTAGAGAGCGTTTGTTTGAGAAATGCAGTACGTACAGGTGTGTATGTATGTATGTATGATGTATAATAATAATTAGATGATTCGAAGAGAGAAGCCAGCAAAACGATGATATCTAAAACGGCGTTGCAAAAAGAAAGTTGCAATTGGTTTTTTTCTTTGTTTGTTATTATTATCGTTTTTTTTCTTCTTGGTTTTTTTTTGTTTTTTTTTCTTTTTTGTTTTTTTTTTTCGAAGAACAGATCAGTAACTTTTGGAAATGCGAAAAATCATCGTTCTCGAAGGACGATCGCGTTCATTCGATCCCTTAGCAGACAGTCCCAATACCCTAATGGCGTTTTGTGCAACACGAAATGAGATCAAACATAAAACATTTGTTTTTGTTATTTTTGCGATAGTGCACAAAGAGTAAATCTACTAACGAATATCTCTTACGACTTTGATAAAGAAAAGAAAAAGGAAAAAAAAAAAAGAGAGAGAGAGAGAGAGTGAAACAATGCACATACGTTTCTTTTCCTCTTTTTTTTTTTTCTTTTCTTTTAAGTACATAATTAATAATTTAATATTTATAATTAATCTAGATAATAGCTCTTCTCGTTCGAAAACTATCTCGCACACTTGGAAATTCGTTCGCAAGGATATCGGCCACATTCTAGAATCGTTGTGCTTTTAAGGGCACGACTATATCCTCTTTCTCTCTCTTTCTCTTTCTTCTAAAACTCATTATTATTGCCCTTATTTTTATTCTCCTTTATTTATTTATTTATTTGTTTATTTATTTATTTATTTATTTATTTTTTTAGCTTTTTTTAAGTTAACCGACTACGCATGCTAATCGATTAAATATATCGGAAGTATTGATTGTATCCTTTTTTGTCTGAACACCTATTGGTCTTGACGTCTCTTAATCATCGAATTATCGTCGCTTTGAAACACGGAGAAGAAACGACAAGGAACGTTAAAACAAAGATCAAAAAATTTACGAGCGCCGTCTAAATTGGCTCTTATGTATTTTATACGATAATGTATCAAGATCCGCAAGGTAACGACTTCCTATTTCTTTCTTTTCTGTTATCGACAGCACGGAAATTCGTTTACAATTAACCACACGCGATAGGGTCGACGTGTCGAAGTAAAAGAAAAAGAAAGAAAGAAAGAAAGAAAAAAACAGAAAATAAAAGAAAAGAAAAAAATTACAAACAAACAAAAAGAAAAACAAGAAGACAAACGTATTTAAGCGCTGGTAAGTTCAATTAGAATTCGGTTTTTTTTTCTCAATTTTCTTTGATATGTGAAGTGCATGTCAAAAAGTGAGAGATGGATACGTGATAATCAGGTCGAAGTTTAAAGTGGGAGAAGTTAAAAATCTAGAAAATACGAATAGAAAATCTTGCCGTATGTGACTCAGAATGTGACTTCTACGGAGAACTAATTCCCAAGTCCTGTCTTTTTCGTATTGTTTTATTTGTTTTTTCTCTTTTTTCATTATTTTTTTTCTTTTTTTTTCTTTTTTTTTTTTTTTTTTTTTTAGATTTAATTTCACTATTTTCGTTATTTAAATCACAGATAATGAAACATATTCGCGTCGGAATTTATAGACCGACCGAGCGACCGCCCCTTTGAAAACATTTTTTTTTCTTTTTCTTTTCTTTATTATTTTTTCCCTTTTTACCTTATCTTTTTTTTCGGATATTGAAAAAGAAAATGTTCTGCAATAGCAATTAGTAGCGAAAATAGCAGAACGTATTTCGCGTTACAGAAAAACTCCATTGGGTGTCGGGGCTCGGTAGATTTCTTTATTCTTTTTTTTTTTTTCGATAAAATCCTATGATTGACTAGCCTTACAATCCGTCGCTCCTATGATGATCTACAAACGATATTTCGATCTAGAAACTCGTAGGAGCGCCGAGAAACGAATGTTAAAACTTTTCCCCATTTTTTAACTCTCATCAATATACCGCCCCTCCTCGTTTCCCTTACCCATCCTTTCTTTTCCTCTCTCTCTCTTAAATAAATTTCGCCGCAATCTTTTTAAATTTTGTCCATCTCTTTTTAGCTTCTCTTCCTCGAGATGAGACAAGACAGATCGCAATACAACATTATGTTTTCGCCGTTCGTCGCAGGATAAGTATGTTGAATTTTCTCTCTCTCTCTCTCTCTCTCTCTCTCTCTCTCTCTCTCTCTCTCTCGTCATTCTTTCTCTAATAACTCTATAATAGAAAACAGGCGATTTTTTTTATTCTCTTAGATAGAATGCAACTAGTTCGAAGCTTGACGTAAAAAGGTATGCTTGTGTTGATGGTGATGTGTGGTAGCAGCGATGATAGTGACGATGGCGACGACCCTCTTCAAAATAACTGCGCATCTTTCCCCTTTTTCCTACCTTTCTTCCTCCTCTCTTCTTTTTCTTCCGATTCATTCACCCTCTATTTACCGAACGTCGACTCGAACGAAGAACTCGTGTTTTTGGATAAGATGAGAGAGCTTTTTTAGCGATGACCAGAACTTGAAATTGCTTTCTTGATGGTCTGCCTTGTGTATGTTCGTTTGTTGTCGGGGCGATATGCATGAAGTATGACTGCTGCCGGCGCGTTTTGTCAACTTAGATATACAGTGCCGGACGTTCGCCTTTGTCTCCTTCGTACCTTCCTGAAAGGACAAACGTGATGGATCCACCTCGGTGTAGAGATGTACAATAAATAAATAAATAAATAAATAAATAAATAAATAAATAAATAAATATATATATATATAATTATTATATTTTACGTTTGACGTATTTTTTTCGTGTTTGAGTTTACGTAGAGCTGCATAAAATAATGACTACTTTGGAAAATGATTTCTCTTTCTTTCTCTTTCTCTTCCCCTCTCACTCTCTCTCTCTATTTGCCTCTCTCTCTCTCTCTCTCTCTCTCTCTCTCTGTCTATCTCTCTTTCTTTTTTCTCCTCCCCTTTCTTTTCCTTCTACCCTCCTTCCTTTTTTATTTCTTTTCTTTTCTTCTTTCGTTACTTTACACAGCTCTCCTTCCCTCTCAACGATTTTAAATATAACGTAGATTTCTGTCGAGTACATTACAAGTGAGAGTAACAACGATTGGGAAATGTCGAGATGACATCGATATTGATATTCTATTTACGATACCTGCTTCTGGTGTTCACAGGCCGAAGTATCCACCGATGGTAGTTGCCAGGACGACGCAGAGTATGGCGAGGCAGATCATAATCATGATCTTCTTCTGCACTCGGCGGATGTTAGCAGGTCAGCAAAAATCGGATTATCGATTACAATGTACACTCCAATTTTCCTATATCTCTTAATTATCTCTCTCTCTCTCTCTTTTTCTTTCTTTTTCTCCTACGTTAATATATCACATGCGTAATTTCTTTCCCCAATGTTTTATATATATATATATATATACACACACACACACACACATACATACACTCACACACACATACACACACAGAAACATACACCCCCACACGTATATATATATATATTATATATATCCTTGGCCCTGACGATTACCAATGTTTTTCTTTTTTTATTTGCTTCTTATCTTTGCTCTTTTGTTTCGTTTTATTTTGCAAGTTTCTCACAGGTGTGCTTAGAATTGTAAACGCCTCTGTCCATTATTACTATATACGTTTTATTTTTATTTTTATTTCCTGTTTAACACTACGCTGAAACGTTTCCCCTTCTTTCTTTGTCTTTCTCTGTTGCCGTAAAAACGAACAAAAATAGCACTGCCCGGGGCACCTGAAAGAATAGATCGCGTCTGGATACGTCGGCAGGCGAGCTTCCTGAGGATGTGTTTCGTCGTGTTCGGTGGCCTGCGTAAAAGTGTCGATATAAGTACATGATTTTTTATTTTTTTCTTTTTTTCTTTTTTTTTTTTTTTTTTTTTATTATTTTATTTTATTTTTATCTTACGAGATGTACCAAGCGTACTCGAGAGTCGTGTCTTTATACGAGATTCATAAAACAAAATTTGCATAAGAGTCAACGTACGAGATTAAGTAAAATTGATCGTTTCGATAAATTGAATGAAAATTCGACACGAATTCAGGTACACCAGGTTTTACATTCACACATAAAACATCCATGTTTATCTTTTCTTTTACTCTCTTTTTTTTTACTCTCACACACTCTCTCTCTCTCTCTTTCTCTCTCCCCCTCTCTCTCTCTCTCTCTCTCTCTCTCTCTCTCTCTCTCTCTCTCTCTCTCTCTTTAAGAAAGGTATTTACACAGATATAAAGAGAACAATATGTATTAACAAAAATATGTATTTGCTTTACAAAATAATCAAACGCCGTTCGAACGGAACGGCTAAATATTTTATAACAATAATTAGCATTTAACGTGCATTTAACAAGTTTCACTAAATTCAAGTTATGCAACAATCAGGAGCAACGTGATAATAATTCCTAGCGATACTTTTAATAATAATAATAATATTAGTAATAGTAAATAGTAATAATATAGTAATCGTAGTAGTAATAGTAATAGTAATAGTAGTAGTAGTAGTAGTAATAATAGTAATAGTAGTGATAACAATAGATGTCCAACTACTTGTAAAGCTTTTTCTAAACGATCATAAGAAAGGAAAATAATTTATACGATATGCGTTAATAAAATGTGTTCGCGCGTATTTTAGTGTTGCAAATATGGAGGAAGGATGACGAAAGAAACTTCATTCAAAGTTTCCTTCTTTCCTTCATTCCTTTTATTTATCATTTTTTCTTCTAATGCATCGGCAATAATAGAGATTGGACGGTATCGATAATGTGCGTCTAAATCATGCATGATGCCGTTTATTTGTATGTTCATAGAGACTAGTGTGCATTGAACACAAATTTTCTCTCTCTCTCACTCTCTCTCTCTCTCTCTCTCTCTCTCTCTCTCTCTCTCTCACTCTCTTTCTCTCTTTCTCTCATTCTCTCACTCTCTCACTCTCTCTCTCTCTCTCCCTTTCTCTTTCTAACATATATGTACGTACGTGTAATATATCTATATATATATCTATATATATAATATATATGAATATATACAAGCGAATACTGAAAAAGATTACTCTTCGAAGGCAAAACAAATTAAGACTCTGGCGAGCATGCTCTTATTTATTATTAAAAAGGAATAAGAAAAAAAAAAAAAATTAGAAAAAAACACGGACAACAATGTATAAACTAACCTTGGATTACACCGGAGTGGATGCTCGTCATCAAAATACCGTCTCGTGCCATTTTATATCATCTTCTCACATTCTCTCTCTCTCTCTCGCTCTCTCTCTCTCTCTCGCTCTCGCTCTCTCTCTCTCGCGCGCGCGCTCTCTCTCTCTCTCTCTCTCTCTCTCTCTTTCTCTTTTTCTCAGTTTACTTTCGGAAATTATTTGTTCATTAATCGGTAAACGTCCTCGTTCTTGATATTATTCCTTGTTGATAACTCCAATATATTTCCTTTATTTTTCTTTCTTTCTCTCTCTCTCTCTCTCTCTCTCTCTCTCTCTCTCTCTCTCTCTCTTTCCTTCTTCCCTACACTGTCTTCCTATCGTTTATCAGCCTATTAACACAAAGCAATATTTTTCCTCCTTTTTTGATCTTCTTGTACATTAACACGCTTTCGTTTGTTTGTCTGTAACTTGCTGTACATTATTTGTCTTTTTTAATTACCTAATTAACGTGAACGTTAATTGACGATGAACGTTTAAACGTGAAAGAGAAAATAAGAAACATATTGTTCTTTCTATCTCTCAATATTTCTCTCCTTCTTTCTTTTTCTCTTTCTCTCTCTCTCTCTCTCTCTCTCTCTCTCTCTCTCTATCTCTTTCTGCTTTTTTTTTTTAATACAAATTGCAATTATTTACAGAATGCAATGATTCGAACAAAAATTTTCCGTCTACTTTGACGAAAATGACTTATCGCTATTTATAAGGAGTGTATGTGTATATACAATATATATATATATATATTAATTAATTAATTAAATAATTAAGTGGTCATTAAATTAAATCAAACAACGAACTCACTAATCATATTCAATTTCTCGCTCGAGGGAGAAAACAAAGTTTCAAAGAGATTAAACGTGAAAAAAAGAATGAAAAAAGAAAAGTGACATCGGCAAGATGAATCTTGTGAATTCGCGTTAATTAATTAATATTATTAATAAGCTTCGACCAGTGAGACGTGACTAAATTGTCCAGTACTTCGTATAGTACGAAATTGTATTAGATCGAAAGTCCACTTTCGTATATTTGTGTTATTTTTTGTTCTTTTTATTATCTTTTTTCTTCATTTTCATCTTCATCTATACAATGAATAATACTTATTAATCAGTTATTTTTTTTTTTTCCTTAGAAAGTCTTTTATGTTCTATCTTACTCGTCTATCGAGGAACGGTGATATGCGTGGAAAACGATAATAAAAATGAACAGAAAAGGGCAGTGAAAATACGTTCGAACACGAAGGAACGCGTCGAAATAAGTGACAATTATTCCGACGTACTTTATTGTGCATTTGGATAGTTGTAGCTATTTGTTTGTTTGTTTATTTTTTTTTGTTTTTTTTTTCCAATCTTTTTTAAATCTTTTCTTCTTCCTCCTTCTCTTCTTCATCTCATGATTTTCCAAAATTGAATCCTAGGAGATATAGGAGGATTGTTTATATTGTATATATACGTATATATTACATATATATATATATATCGAAATTCATCGAATCAGTGTGTGTTATAGTTTTTATTTATGTTGAGTAAGAAAAAATCCTGAGCTTCGTTTAAATGCTGTCTTTGGAGTGGCAACTTCGACTGGCATAATGGACTAATTTACTCTAAGCTATCTCTCCGTTCCTTCCTTCCCCCTTTTTCTTTTCTCATATGACACTGTTTGTTTCATTTAACTGTTCTTTTCTTTTGACAAAAATAACTATTGAATATACATCGCAGCAAACCTTACAAAAAGAATATAGAAAATCGAAATAAATTATTGACGAGGTGCGCGTGCGCGGACAACATTTTTATTATTCTATAATTTTCCTTCTTTCCTTTCTTCCTTTTTTTCTTTTTTCCATTTTTACTATCAAATTTCGAAGGGGGAAGGCGTTAAATGAAAGAGATTGTTTCCTTCTCCTTTCTTCTCTATCTCATCAGATGAAATATACTCGAATTCAAAAAATTGTCTTTGAGAATAGAAAGAAAGAAAAAAAAAACAAAAGAAAAACGAAAGGAAGAAAAAAAAAATAACGTGAATCATGAATCGTGATCGATTGTTACGGTGATCTTTTCTCATGAAATAGAACATTGAGAAGAAAGCGAGAGAACTTAAGGACATGTACGCGTTCTATCCAACAGTATTTAATTACTGCACGCGTTTCTATTCATCGTTGTTATACATATGTATGTGTATGTATGTATATGTGCCTAATTAGAGCCAAAGTCCTCGTATCACGGGTCGCGTTTCAACTTATAGTAAGTACCAAAATAATAATCAAAATGATGACTGCTATCGTCAAGCAGATTACGATCAGGATCAATTTCTGTGAACAGAATGACGTCTACATTATTTAATGGATTCTTATTTTTTTTTCTTTTTTTTTTCTTTTTTTTTGTTTTTGTTTTTTTTTTTTTTTTTTTTTGGAATGTTCGAAAAGCGTCTGAACAAGGACAACAAGCGATAGAAACGGAAACGAACACGCAGAGAGAAAAAGACAGGTGTCTTGTTAGATTAGGAGTATATTGACCCTCTTCTCGAGTAGAAACAATATTAATAATCAAACAAAAATAAATAAATAAATAAATAAGGAATTTGAATGAGTATTTTTCAAAAAATTATCTACGATTATTTATCTACGACGACAATAACGATGATGTTATTAAAAAAGACAATAAATTAATGAATAAATCTCGAGAAGAGCGTGCTACGAAACGCGCAATTTTTTTTTTTCAGCATTTTTAACAACGTACTTACTACGTATTATTAGCGAGGCGAGCAGTTGCAATTAATGGATTATTGCGTTAATTAGCCATCGGTTAGGGATTAATAAGAGCGTTTGTTAATTCATTTGCTTATTATTTCGAGGACACGGAGACACATTATTTGCTGTGTTACTAAAATCGACGCGATGCTTTAGTCTCCGTCTCATGATGATTTTCGTCCATACGTTTAGAGCATGTATGTATACGTGTGTGTCGCATGTATTATTATTATTATTATTATTATTATTATTATTATTATTATTATTATTATTATTATTATTATTATAATTATTATTATTATTATAATTATTAATATTATTGTTATTATTATTATCATTATTATTATTATTATTATTATTATTATAATTATTATTATTATTATAATTATTATTATTTATTATTGTTATTAATTATTTTTATTTTTTTTCTATGAGCTTCTATTTATTAGCAGTTATTTGTTTTTTTCCATTTTTTTGTTCTTCTTTGAATTTTGATAACTTGGATCGCACAGCACAAAAGATATTCATGATTTTTCTTTCTTTCTTTCTTTCTTTCTTTCTTTCTCTCTCTCTCTCTCTCCCTCTTTCTTTCCCTCTCTCTCTCTCTCTCTCTCTCTCTTTCCTTCTTTCTCTCTTTTTCGTTTCATACGCTATGTTTCCTCATGAAATGAACGAGATTTTGGACGTCATCACGATAAACGCGCCGATGTTCGATAATTTATGGAAGTATATATATGTATATACTTTTTTATTCTTCTTGGTTCTCTCTCTTCCCCGCCCCTCTCTCTCTTCTCTCTCTCTCTTTTTCTCTCTTTCTCATTCCTTCTTTCTTTCTCTTTTCTGTCGAACGATCCATCCCTCCCTACCCCCGTTTTTTTCTTCACCCCCGGGCCCTTTAGGTCCTCGGAAGGGATCCTATTATTATGCATATTAATATGACGGCCAATATTAAGACGCAGATTATGATGAAGATCATTTTCTGTGGACAGAAAGAAAAAACGAATGAAAGTCGTGGTAAGTGTAATGCAAAAACCATGAATCGTGATAGTATGCCGACAGCCAAAAAAAAACTAACTGAAAAAGAATAAAGGAGAAAAGAGATGCAAAGAATTTGCTATTTTCGGAGGAAGAATCATATCCGTTCGTTGTTTCGCAGTTTTTTTTTTCTTTTTATTTACAAATAAAACAAAGAAATGGAAATTTTTCTAAGATATTATATATCCGAATAAAGCATTATTCCTCCGAGAAAGAAATTACGAGGATAGTATATTTTATGAAATGTTCAAATACAATGACGACGACGACGACGACGACGACGACGACGACGACGACGACGACGACGACGGCGACGACGACGGCGACGACGACGACGGCGACGACGATGAAAACGATGACGAAAATAACGGCGACGGCGAAGGCGACGACGATAAAAAGAAAAATAAGTACATGCAAAGAGAGAAAAGTAGATAAATAGTGAAGGAAAGAAAAATGTGCGAAAAGAGAAGAGAGAACGAGACGCTTAACTAATCTACTTTAAACAGAAATAACAAAACAGCTCATAAGTTGTGTCCCGTATATATTTTCGTGCATGCCACTTTATAAAAAGGAAATATTTCGCATTCCCATCGCGAACTTTCGTGTCGGTTGAAAAGTGAAACAATTTTGTCGCTTTGTGCTTTGCTAGTGTAAGATACTCGGACACATAAGTTTTTCTAATTAAGGAGAGAGAACATCGACTTCAGGAGGAAAAAACACACACACACACACACATACTCACTCGCACGTTCAAGTGCGCACACTCACACTCAAGACACAGGTATATCTTAAAAATGTAAACTAGAGAAATCAAGGTTACTTGCAAAAACGTGCAAAAGTTGCGCTTCTATGCGATCTACCGTGTTGTGTGCTGTGCGATTTTATATGTTAGATTTTAAGTAAACAAGCGAAAAGAGACGACGCGATGAATCGATTCACTAATGCACAATGCCAGCTAATGAAAAAAGAAAAAAAGAAAAAAAAAAAAACTTTACCAACGATATTTACGATAGTGATTACGTCTGGTAATGCGAGCGATAAGATACGTCGTTCATCTATATATTGCCGTGTACCATCGTTTGAAAAAAGCTGATACGAACGATCTCTCTCGATCTCGTGATTATATGTCGAAATATACCTTAGAAATTCTACGAAGAAAATGGTAATATGTAGGTACGCGTGCAGGAGGATAAAATACGGCAACAATGTGATATACTAGATCATTAAACAAAATGATCGCTCGTCATGGCGAGAAGTCACGATGAAGCAGTGTTAATGCAAGGAGCGCCGTTAATATATATAAAAAAGAAAAAGAAGAAAAAAAAACCTAGCGCAGCAAAAAGGATGATAAAGCTAATAAGGTCGATCGAGAAAAATAAATGCAAACTATCATTAGACTGACCAGATTGCATGTTCACCAAATTCAAATATTTCTTTATAATTTTACAATAGAGGCAAATAATATTATAACTAAAACAAATAGAGTATATTGTGTTCATTAACAATTGTGTATATCTGGTAAGCCTAAAAAACAATACTAATAATTTTCCAAATAAATTTTCTTTTCTATCTCATGTGAGATTCTTATTTGTAACTAGAAAATTTTCATCAACATTATGCCAGGACAGGGGTGGGCGGCAACTGGCGGCTCGCGAGCCGCATGTAATTCTTTCTCCTACTTGTCTGTTTTTTTTTAGTAAGACAGAAGGAAACGATTCTAACTATTTGATACTTCCGTGCCTTGTGAGTTGCACGGCTTTTATTTTTAACAAGGTACACGGATCGGTGGCTAATGGATTTAAGTAATAGATGAAACGGGTTGATTGATGGTGAGGACCGTGCGGCTTGCAGCAGAGAAGAAGTTGCCCACCCCTGATGTAGGGGTTATAATTTCGCGATATACGAACCATAGAGGGATTCCTTTTTGCTCTCGTTTTTCGTTCGTCTGTTGCTGCACATCCTTGATGTATGAACGTCGTCGGAGAAGAAGAACTATCTCGTATTAATGTAACTTCTTCCAGTTCGTAAAAAAGCGGACAGATGTGTTCTGACGACGTTCAAAAGTAATCTTTTCGTTAGAACGTTTTTACCTTACGAGCTTGCTTTGACGTTTTCTTCGTCTTCGACGGCTCGATTCAGACTAACTGAAGGTGAAATCTTCGTTTCGATCACCTTTACTCACGAAGAACGCATCCAAAATATTAGGATCCAACGCGAGATGAATAGCGCTTCGATGACGTAATCAATTGTAAACAAAACTTTGCCACCTTGACGTGACTGGGATGAAATAATATCGTTTGCATGTATAATACACGCATACGCACACATACTAATATTATGAAAATATATATAACATCCGAATGATACACCAACAATATCCGTGTGTGTAAGTATATGCACAAAATACGTAACCGAATATCGCGACGATACACGTAACTATATATCGCCTAACTAACGTATACTATATGTTGTTTTTTTTTACATATATGTATGTATATATGTATATGAATATGGTAAAAACACATAATCATAGTGGACACATAGAGAGATTTATCTCAGATTATAAAGGGATATTATATAGACGTTGTGTTAATTGATTAATACAAAACAAAATTTTCGTACAAGTGGATGAAAACAACGAGTAAGTATAAACGCGTGTTTAGGTGTATATATAAATATAAATATATTTATATATATTTATATATGTACGCACGCACTAAACAATCACGTATAGAACGCAATTAGTTTGACAGCGCAGTTTAGTATGTATATATAGTATATAGTATGAGAGTATAGACAGAGCGTTTCATGGACAGAGGCACAATTAGCACACCTATGTTCGACAGGATAGAGCGATACAGTTAGAGATACACACAGACAGTATATAGTATATATGTATATATATATATAATATAATATATTATATAATGCGCGTGTATATATGTACACATATGTACATACATTGACTGTACTGTTATGTAGTAGTAGTAGTAGTAGTAGTAGAGTAGTAGTAGTAGTAGTAATAGTAGTAGTAGTAGTAGTAGTAGTAGTAGTAGTAGTAGTAGTAGTAGTAGTAGTAGTAGTAGTAGTAATAGTAGTAGTAGTAGTAGTAGTAGTAGTAGTAAGAATATTTGTCATGTCATCAGCGATACATATAGAGAAAAACACAAGAAAGCGTCATAGTCCTTGGATAATTTGCGTCGTGGGTAGGAGGTATCTTGTATAAGAGAGTGAGCGATATATATATATATTATTAACAAAAAAGCGAAGGTGCATGAAGAACGAGGGAAGGGAGAGCGAGGTACGTATAAAAATTATCAAACGCAGGTCAAATCAAAAAAGAGATGGAAGAGTGGGAAGAGGAGAGAGGCATCAGAAGAAAAACGGTATTGAGAGATAGAAACAAAAAAACTATGGGAAGAGAATAATGAACACATAATAATAGTAATAATAATAATAATAATAATAATAATAATAATAATAATAATAATAATAATAATAATAATAATAATAATAATAATAATAGTATCGTCGTTGGTCCAGTATAACATTTTAACATGACTTACCCGTCGAGCTTTGCTTTGATACTTGAGTGCTTTTTTGGTGTCCTGCGTGGCCGTTTGGACATAATCGACCGCATGTTCCACGTGATATTCTATACGATCTATCATCTCACCCTGTATAACATAACGACGAATTCGATTTGGATTAATTACGAATAAAATATGTAGGTTTAAAAAAAAAAACAAAAGAAAAAGAATGGTCAGAGAAATGATGTTTGAGAACATACCTGACTTTCTACCAGCATAGCCATGTCCATAAACATGTCATGCAATTCCCTGATCGAATTTTCGAGTTTTATAATATCAGCATGACGTGCCTCGATATCCGCAAGGGTTTGTTTCGCTTGTTGCGTTTCCATGATGATCTGAAGATATTTTTGAAAAGAAGAAAGAGAAACTGAAGAAGCTGATTTATCGCCGACGATACTGCTTCAACGATACTTCCTCCAATAATTATTATAATTATATTCGTGCTAAACGAAATTTCTTGGAATTTTACTTTTGGACTAATATAAGAGTACATATATTATAGAGAAGGGGAATGAGATCATCGATAAATTTTTAGGAACATACCCCTTGCGTGAAGACTGCTGGATTTCCTTGTTCCAGCATTTCTTCGAGTTCATCGTTAGTGGTCGTCCTCCCCGCTAAAAATGGAAGCCTTTATTGGTCGATGAAAAGAGGGTTGAAAGGAGGGCCAAGTAGAGCTTGCTCTTTCAACGAAAAAAAAAAAAAAAAAAAAAAAAAGAAAAGAAGAAGAAGAAAAAAAAAGAAAAAAAAAAAAATGTGTGCCTGTAATAAACGGCACTCGTAGCAAGATACATATGTGTATAAATAGATTTTTTTATTTTTTATTATTATTATTTGTTTATTCCATTCTTTTATTATTATGTTCGACTGAAAAAAGTTAAAGAGTAACGATCTCAAAAGAAAAAGCCCAAATGATCCAACACGAGACGATCTACACAGAGACACATATGTCACGTGTAATCGATATTATCGATCACGTTGCGTTCATGCGATTACTCATCGCGATTTTCTTACTTACTGATTTCAAGCTGTCGTTGTATTCTTCCCTTACACCGTTCTCTATAATCGGTTTGTGTTCGATTGTATTCCGACATCACCTCTACGAACTTCCTAGACAATGTTGAATGTTGAGTCTTGCGTATCCTCAGATCCGCCGACGATTTGTTCGTGTGCTCTTCCTGCTCTATATTCTGTTCTATCACTAAATGCAAAAACATAGAAAAAAAAAAAAAAAAAAAAAGAAAAAAAAAGAAAAAAAAAGGAAGGAAAAGCACAAGAGATAAAAGGAATAATCTTTCGATAAGTTGAACAAACTTTGATCGATTTTCAAACGACTTACCTTTTAACTTAGCCCTGACTTTGTTAGCAGTTTTCTTGATGTCGGACATCAAGTCTTCCAACTCCATTTTGACCTCTACAAAAAAGAAAAAAAGAAAAAAAAAAAAGAAGAAAAAAGAAGAAAAAGAAGAAGGTTAACTCGTCGGTATTAAAAATTGTTGTCCTAAATTCCCATTAGACGCCCTTTTCATTTTATATTCTGTGTATATATATAGAAACGCATAGACGTATATTGTATTACTAAATATTAAACGGGAAGGAAAAGTTGTCAAAAGTATTTTCATATTGCCAGTGTTATTTAAAAGGTATTCGACGAGCACTCGGAAGATCAAGTTTTAATATATCCTTTCGTGACCTCCTATATGCGTGGTATTCAACAACATAAAAATGCCTCACACCTACGTACGCGATACATTTAGCTGACATTTCACTCCATTTACGTTTCATCAAACAAATATTCCAAATAGCATGATTATTACCCATGATGATTATCCCGATAGTTAACCCGAGTTCAAACAGTATTTTATCGAGTAACATATGTACATCGATTCTGACAAAAGATCTTTTTGTTAACGTATTTAGAAATTACAATACAATCTACTTATGTCTCGTATATAGATGCCATTAAGAATACAATTTGGTAACTTGCCAAATAGGAAAGATAAGAGAGCTCATTGTCAAAAATAAAAGAGCTTGGACAGTGGAAAGGATAGGATAAGATAAGAAGAGAAAATTGCTGGAGTCCACAGATTTATCGTAAAATTGTTATCCTACATGTTGTAGTCATCTTGTCGATCTTTCTTTAAAATCAAATAATATTCAAATATCTTTAAGTAAAGATCTAACACATCATTATATTATTACATTCTTAAAAAAGTAGTATTTTGCTTTCAAATAGTTTCTTTGATGCGTGTCATCGTATAAACGAGCGAGTATCAACGAATAGAAAAATGTAGAAGCCTTAGCACGATGAAGCCTAGTCTAATCAGATTATCCTACCAGCAGACAGATACTTATGGATTATCTTCGAATACTTTAAAAATCTTTTGAAAAATATTGAAATATTTTATTGTCATTCAATTGTTTGTTATTTTAGGGAATTTAAAAGAGGAATGAATGAAAACTTATAAAATTATTATGTAAATCTGCATCGAGCAGTAATATGATTACTGAAAATGATAATAGAATCATTGTTAATTCTTTCTCGGGCATATAAGCGCGTTGACGTGTATTAGAATAGAGAGAACTACGACAAATCGGGGGTCGTTTACATGAAACTAACCGAAAACTCCCACCTGCTAAGAGGGCAGCGAGCTCTTTCTCCTCCCATTTCCCTCTCTTTCTCCCACTTCTCTCTTTCTCTCTCTCTAAGCAAGTCAAGAGGGTTAGGGTGGGTTTTAACCGCAACTGAATCCAGTGAACTGGAACCCGTGATGTCGACCTTGTCGTACTCTAGGCTACGTAAAGACGACGACTTATGAATAAAACTGACGAGGAATTGCCAATGGAAAGATGTCTAATCAATCGTAATTCCTCGATTAAACAATAGTTCCAAAGTTCGTTTGTTACGTTATTTTGAAAAACAATCTATACTTGAAACGATCTGCTATTGTTATTTCTTACATTGATTTATTATATTTTCTTATTTCATCGCGATTATTCAAGACAGATTATAAATATATTGATAAAAGTTTTAACGAAAGCATTCGAATTTTTCTTCATGATGGATCGTAAAAGGGAGAAAGAAAAAAAAGGGGAGAAAAAAAAAAAGAACAAAAAGATAAAAAAGAAGAAAAAGAAGGGATACTCATCGAAGTTGGGAAGATATTAGGAAACTTGGATTGATGCCAAACAATTAAGGGAGACAGAGATACCATTGTCATAGATACTATTCCTAGAATTATGGCGTAACAAACGAATGTTATATGACGAAGGACGAAGACGACGTAAAAGAAAGAGAACGAGGGTAGGAAGTAGATCGTTCAAGCGTAAATAAACGTTGACTCCAGAAACTTTTAGTTATATTTATACGAATCCGTATATCGTAAATCATCTCTCCTTTCTCGTCTTATCGATTCGCCTTTTGTTTTCTTTAGAAAAACAATCGAAAAATTCGACTCGATTATTTACGTTTCTTATTATACGTACCAAACATAATATTACGATATGGCCATTCGTCGTTCTAACCTACGATAGGACGGAGACGTTCATTCGGATCATTAATCCTTATGGAGTTTCCCCCACATGTAAGTAGTATTTTCTTTTTAAATTGAAACAAAAATAATCAATTTGGATTATTTTCGAGAACGATTAGAAAATGTCACTAAGTCCTTTAACCTTGAATCAAGTCTAAGCGTAATAATGGAAATTCTTATAGATGCGTTTCGTACGTGTTTATCAGTTGGATTAGAAAAATTAGGTTAATGCCAAATGGAAACGTGCCAAGCTTACTTCTAGACATAAGTTATCTCGATAGTCGAAGACGAAATGTTCTGGACATACTTGTGATTTGACGAAAACGAAGAAAAGTAGAAATGAACGCTAAGAGGTTAACTCGTAAATATGTATGTAGTTAGAATCGAACGATATATTTATATCATTTATAAAATGACGGAAAGGAGAAACGAAGAAAGAAAGAAAGAGAAATAGTGAAAGAGATATATATTTTATATATTGATGTATATATATATATTTTAATATATATCGTGATATTATTTTTAGAAGAGCAGATTTTATTGAATCATTCCTTTACTTCAAATCGTAAAGGAAAACCAGCTTTAACGATTCAAATGCATTCTCGATTTGATCGTTCTCCTTCGCTTGCCAATTGGTTTCTTGAAAGAAATGACTTGTATACGAATAGATCGAGTGGAAATATTCTTGATGGTCCTCTAAAAGGAGATAAAAGAGGGAAGGGAGCCAAATAGAGATAAAGAATAAATCAGATTATCGTCAACACAGAGAGAAGGAGAATATTTTTAAAGATTTCCTTCTTTTATTACCCTTTCTCTTTCTTTCTCTTTCTATTTTTGATTTTGATTTGATGTGAATGAAGATAAAAATAATGGCATAAAGTTTTCTCATTTTGTGAAAAAGAAAAAGAAAAAGAAAAAGAAAAAATCCATCGATTTTCTTTAACGTTCGTCTTTTGGTTATGCCATTTCAATAAAGTATCTCAATGAAATCCTATCTTAGGGAGTGTAGTCGATACGAATTTATAGTTTAACCCTCGTTCCGGTAACGCGACCCATTTAATCTGCCCTAGATAAGCTACCATCCTCAAATCCCCATCGCATACCCATCGACTATTCTATATTATGTACTTTACTGTTTCAACCTGTCTTATTAGTCCCAAGGGAAGAAAGGATCTCTCTTTCTCTCTCACACTTTGAAGATTAAAAGTTTCGGATCTTTTTTTAATGAAATATTCAATTACTTCTCGTACAGAAATATTTTAGTTCGTAGAATCGATCAAGTTAAGATTAGATCGATGGATCTACATGGAAAAGCATAAGATCTTTCTAACGGAATTTTATGAAAACGCTACCATAGAGATACGTCGCGTCATTGCCATTTATAGTTGTTAGCGGAAACGATGTTCGATAAGGAAGCCACATTGTTCGTGATCATGCACGCGTTATACCAAAGCTAACTGCCTGTTGCATCGAATACTGCTTTGCGCTCCTTCATTGTCAGACACAAAGAGATATGTGCATGTCTATGAAGTCTCTCTCTCTCTCTCTCTCCCCCCCCTCCTTCTCTCTTGTCCTTTCATGGAACATACGCAAGCATAGAAACGTCAATTACGATTGACGAGAACATTTGCTAGCTCTCTTTCGATTCGTCGAATTTAATAGCATCTGCATCAGCATCGGCATCAGCATCGGCATCAACGACAGCAGTTATTTCTACGACTCGTACTGAATAAATTTCCGTATTTCGCTAGGGAAGACAGATGTCAGAAGGCAGAGGCGTTTCCGTGGGAACGACAGATCGATCTTTGGTTCAATGCACGGTACGCATTCGTAACCCAGCTGTAGGAATAGGTACTAACGTAAAACATGTCTAATAAATTAGTTTCTATAATTGAACTTCGATTTTCTCGAGAACGTGTACGTTCTGTGTAAGTGCATATTAGTTTCCACTTCTTCCTACGCTTTTATTTTCTCTATCTATCTTACTTTCTCTAACTCTTCCAATGTCTTCCATTCCTACCACGATGGGAATCCTTCCTCCTCTCGTCCATCCATTCTTTTTTTTTTTCCAATTCTCTTTCCATTTCCCTTCCTTCCTCTTTCCACGATATCCAGAAGCAATTTCTGATTCCGTGATACAAATCTTTTTTCCACCCACGACTACCTTCTTCCGGTTCTTCGTTTTTTCCCTAGAGTCCTTTCTTTTACTTTCTTCGTCTTATCTTCTTTCTAAGCACCTCAAAGGTCAATTTCAATACTCTCAGAGTACGAGAAAGAGAGAGAGAAAAAGAGAGAGATCACGAAAGTACTCAGAAAGAACTAGGCCGATGAGCTTTTTCGATGATCTCGAGAGAGAAAAAAAAAAAAAAAAAAAAAAGATAGAAAAGATAGATTGAACCGTGAAACGTATTTGATTTTTAATTAACGCACAAATGCACACAATTTATCTTGTGCATATCGAGATTTTTTTTTTCTTTTTTAATTATAACTTTAATCAATTCAAGAAAATTGTACAAATATAGGTGGAAAGAAATAAGTCATCAAAATGAAGGCGATAAAAAGTAGACTCCATTTCTGTAGATTCCATTGAAAGTTTTATATTTTATGCTTACGCAGCGAAATCACGGAATGCTGCCCAGGCTACTCGTATAAACTGCAAAATTTTTTCATTTACACCCTTCGAACGAATCAATCGAGTATCCACCTGACATAATTATTTTTCGGGGCCGATTAAAATACTCAATAACGTTTTAACAACGACAACGAAAGAAGAACGTGGTTGGTATTTGAATTGAATACATACGGTAGAACCTACCAGAGTTGCGGAGTGAAATCAATACCATCGGTTTACCACTGCTAAAAGCAGCAAGTCAATCAGATACGTTATACTATTATGCCTCGAATCCGGAGATAGTCAAGGTCCAATAAGTAACCTAACCTTCCAAAAAATCTGATAAATACTATTAATGAGTTAATGGCAACATCTTTAGTAACATCGATGATTTATGTCTCTTCGAACAATTCGGAATAATACCAAATTATTCCATTGTATCGAATTATTTCATTTTTATGTCGAAAAAAAAAAACATTTAACTGTAATAATAATAATAATAATAATCGTAATATAAAAGATTGTAATAAAAAAGTAAAGATCACAAAGACCGTGGGATTTATTAGTATTGCACATCTTTGCCGGAGGTGATCCGTGGACTTTTGATGAAACGCCCACTGCATTAATTAGTCCTTTTAGTAAACATCTCCTCCTACACTCATGCGTGATTTTGTTACCTACGCGCATGATTAAATTTTCCTTGTTGATTTTTGCATTATTAATAAACGCTTTCATTGTTTCCTTTCTTTCTTTCTCTTTTTCTCTCTTTTTTTTTTTTTTAAATTCATATTATCAAAGACATCGAGCAAAAATGAAATACATGAAATACAAAAATGAATACATATTGGAGAGAAAGTATATATAAGAAAAGAGAGACAAAAGGAAGTGATAACGAACGGATAGAAAAAGAGAAACGATAGAACGCGATAGAAAGAATGAGTTGACTGGACTTTGCTTAGACTTCTACATCCATCAACGTCAACCTGTTGCAAATAACATCCACGCTTTTCTCTGTAATATAACTTTTTTCTTCTTCTATTTATTTATTTATTTATTTATTTTTTTTTTTTAAATCTAACAGGTTATGTATTGCAAAATCTTGGAAAAAAATCTCCGAATAAAGTAGTCCATTACGTGTCTTACAATTAGACTAAACGTATTCGATCGAGAATGTTTACGTCATATAAGCAGCCTAAATCGATCATCGTGTGTACACACGTGCGAACGTTTGGTACACACGACGCACGTAATCCAGAACTATATACCTAAGTATGCGATCGTACGTACGATCTATTTGTATATACAATAAGAATAAACATCATCCGATCTATGATTAATACTGAATACTAATAATACAGTACGTGTAATTATCTTATGCGTGTAATCGAACAATGGATAAATAGTAAAGCATATTTCGTTGCTTTATCACATACATACATTGAATGTATAACACTTCTATAGTTTTATGGAAAACGCAAGTGGCGTGAGAGTAATCGATTATCGAGCTACCGAGAGACAAATGCGACACGGTTTCCAGTTCACGTCATTAATATTACGTTCTTCGACGAGGAAAAAGAAAGAGAAAGAGAAAAAGAGAGAGAGAGCGAGAAAGAGATATATACCAGTCGGATGTTTTAAAAGGTACATTTTTAATATCCATACATTGGTACGAGGCTAAATTAATGTCATCTCGTACGCATGTGCAAGCAGGAAATAATCGAGAGAATACGAGAAAGAGAGCGAGAGAGAGAGAGAGAGAGAGAGAAAGTTCATGATATCATTTACTGTGTATATATAGTACACTTATACGATTATTTATCATAATGCGATAGCAAATAAGAGATAATATCCGTCTTTTTCTTTTATCTTTCTCTTCTCTTTTCTTTCCTTTTCTCAAAATAAAATCGATTATTTTAACTCGATATTACATTCGATTCTTTCGCTTGACGTATACCACCGTGACGTCCCTTTGATTGGAAGTAACGCTTCATTTTTGTCTCTCTTTCAATTCTTTTCTCTTCTGCTCCTCTCTCATCGTCGGCTCATAGAACGAGCTATGCGGTATAATAAACGCAAGTGCCAGGCGTATATCTACACACAAAAGCTATGTACGTTGCTTCTGACGCTTCCTTTGACATAACTGGAGCTTAGCTGTGCCAGCATTAAAACTTGCCGAGTGGAAGAAGAAGGAGAGTGAAAGACAGAGCGAACGTGAGAAAGAGAGAGAGAGAGAGAGACAAAGTAAGAAGAAGGTCGTACACGGCATAGTTTTATTATATCCAGATAATAGATCACGTGTCTCCCGATGTATCCGCACTTGAATAATTACTTCCCCGATGAAAATTTGTTATCGTAATGTATACGAATCGTATTTAAAAGAATGGAGAATGAAGGGATAAGAAAAGTGAGAGATAAGGAAAATAAATAATGGCACTTTTCTAGCCAACGTGAGAAACGGAACAGACGTGTTGGCTTTCTGAACAAAACAAAAACAAAAAAAAAAAAAAAGAAAAAAAAAGAAAGAAAAAAGAAAGAAAGAAAAAAAGATGAAATCATCGCTTCGAAAGAAGGAACGTGAGAGAATATGAGAAAAAGAGAGAAAGAAAGGGAAAGAGAGAAAGAGGAAGGAAGAAAAAGAATTGTCGTGCGTGTGCGCGAGCGATGGTGTAGGTGTAGAGGATGATAAACCAACCCTAGCTGGCAGCTACAACGGCAACCAGGGCAAGGACGATTACCAACCCCCAGCCCCTGTTTCCGTCTCCCTCGTGGGACTGGCAAGCAACCGCCGACACCCTTCGCTCTATCTCTATCTTTCTCTCTCTCTTTCTCTCTGCTTTCAAACTTAACGGTTACCTCGCTCCGCTTCGCTATTGAATTCGGCTGCCGAGCTGAAGAATATCAAGGCTCATTTATCGCCTTTCACCACGAAAGCCATCGAGTCAAACGAGCATTACCGCCTTTCTAGATTTCGTTTAACAAATCCTACCGTTGATTTTTTTTCTTGCTTTTTTCCTCCCTTTTTCCCTCCTCCTCCCCTCTCTTTCCACCCCCTCTTTTCCTTATTTTCCTTCTTTCTTTCACCGTAAAACGCGAGCATTACGAATCAAAGAAAGTTTCGAGGACGTATGAGTATGCGCTATACCCGTTGTTAGTATTCAATACATAACGTTTGTTTTTTACTCTTTCAAACGTTTCTAACCATTAGACTTAGGTTCGAGTAGAGATATAAGAAGGATTTAGACTCACTCTCGTCCGTTTGTGGCGCCGATAAAATGGCGCTGTGTTTCTTCTTGACATCCTCGACATTCGTCTGGATTCTATCTATCATTTCACGTATCTCCTCCACCTAAAAGAAAATAAAAATAAAAATAAAAGGGAGAAAAAAGAGAAAAAAGGAGCATGAAAGCAAAGAGACAATATAAGTTAGTACGATTAATGATAAAGTGAATGTTTTTTTCTTCTTCTTTTTTCTTTCTTTCTTTCTTTCTTTCTTTCATTCGAGAAAAAAAAGAAAGAAAAAGTAAACAGCGAGCACGCTACAAGTGAACCCGATTTAATCGAGCTTTCTCGTGCACGTACACATGTATATACGTATATATTATGCATATACATATGTAACGTGCTTTCCGGATTGAAGCATGCATCACGTCACACTCGAGGAATAATAGTTGGCACTGTGGAAAAAAGAGAGAAAGAGAGGGAGAGGGAGAGAGAGAGAGAGAAAGAGAGAGAGAGACAGAGAGAGAGTAGCGTCGCCAAGTCACGCTCGTAAAGGACTACAAGAGTCCGGGCAAGTAGTAAAAGCTACGTCTAATCGAACATACACGTGAGTATAGAAACCCGATATGTGTGAGAGGTCGGCTAGGAGAAATAAGAACACTCTGAAGCGGTTTAGCCTGTTGTAAGACGATTCAATGAAGCGTATTACAACAATAACAATAACAATAATAATAACAACGATAATAATTCGTTAGATTGAAATTTTACGTAATTAAAAATCAGATAAATATTAAATACGACTAATTATTTGAACAATTGTTCGTTTGGTATATGAAATATCTTTACTATTCATTTCAATAATCGTTTCTTCGAAAAATTTATAAGGAATTTATATTTATAGCTCGAAATGAATTCATTTAGAAAACGGATATATAGGGACAATCATTGTCGTCTCTCTCTCTCTCTCTCTCTCTCTCTTTCTCTTTCTCTTTCTCTTTCTCTCAGACACACACAGACACACACATTGGCGTAGATAATATGCTATTTCAAGTTCTAGGGTAAGCCTCGTTAGTGTCAAAGTATATCACTAACTCAAAACTACTTCTGCGAGTGATCTCCTCAAGGCTGCCTACTCAAAGATGTCTGATGAAAGGACAGGGTTTGTTTAGATTCCATATATATATCATATTCTCGCGTAAATGGTTCATTCCTTGGAATTATTATCCTGTGTCCTTTACACTCTCATATAGATTAATTTATTAATATTATTTTACAAAATTTTTTTTCTTTTTATAAATGTGACATTCGTTGTAAACGTTATTCTCGTACTTTTAATGATTTTCTATGTATTTCCTTGTTTCTTGTTAAAAAAAAAAAAAAAGAAAGAAAAAAAAAGAAAAAAGAGGAATAAAAAAGAAAGAAAAAAAAGAAATACACGCTTGCAAGCATAAAAAAAAAAAGGAAAAAAAAAGAAAAGAAAAGAAAAGAAAGGCAAAAACGAAAGAAAGAAAAATCAGGACGAAAGAATGAAATTAAAGTGAAAATCCGTGAGGTATAAGAGCGTACACGCTGTGGGAAAATGTGCAATCGTGGAGTGAACGTTAAAAGGAACGTTCGAAACATGCGTCACGATCGGTGGTACGGATTAAGGACAATCCAGGGAGATTTTTCCCGTTATTCTTGAATAGGAAGGACTTTTGAAAGAAAGATACGGATGCGATAAAATACGTGTGTTCTTCCTCCTTTCTCTCTCTCTCTCTCTCTCTCTCTCGCAAGAGTAAAGTAAATCCGACGACGTAGAGCCGGCTTAAAATGAGAGGAAAGATCCGTTTGAAGAAGAGGATGCATATTAAGAGATAAACATCGAAGTACGATAATGATCTTACGAAAAGAGCGTTCCATTTGGAGAGATCAAGAAAGGAAAAAAAAAATGAATAGACGAAGGGATGATGATAAGACCGAGTTTCGAGAGTATATAAAAGGTATGGATAAACTTTATAACGTTTGGAATCACGTACCATGATATCAAAATTTAAGGAACAGTTATGAAATATGTTCTGAACACTCGTAACTAATGATATACAGCGTTGTACCTTAAAAATGTGGAACTCATTACCCTTTCTCGAGACTTTCTTTTTTCTCTCTCTCTCATTTTTTCTTTTCTTTTTTTTTTTTTTTTTTTTTTTTTTATCAGTTTGTAAAACTACAAGCCTACAGCAAAATTATCCTCCTAATTATAAGTCTAAAAAGTCTCGAGAAAAAATAATTGACTTTTAAAAATTATCGTTCCGTGCTGTATGTATCACTGATGGTGTACAAGTTAAACTTTCCATTCAGGCCACTTGTACCAGGGGTAGTACACGCTGGCACATTTATTTAATGCCCTAAAAATATATAAAACTGATTGCAGCATTACGTGTACCAAGGATGGTACACGATATAATAATTACTATATACAAGCTAATTACTTATGGATTGATGATATGATGAAATATTGTATGATAATATATCAATCTTTACTTAAAACATTAAATGGCCTGAATGAAAGGTCGAACAAAAAGCGCCTCGGCACGGAACGTGTTAAAAAGGGTAGACAGAAAAGTACTACAGAGAGGAAGGAGAAAAAAAAAAGAAAGTTCATTAGAGCATTTATGTTCTATATATAATATCTCGCTATAGTTACTCTCATCATTTTTTTTTTATATTTTTACAAATGTGTCCAGTTTTTAAATAAATCCTTTAATGACGATTGTCTATTCTAAATAATTCATATTTAATAAATGCTTAATTGTTTTTCTTTAAAAAAAAAAAAAAAAAAAAAAAAAAAAAAAAAAAAAAAAAAAAGAAATAGTTCGCGTACATTTAACTTATTCTGTTTTATGCTTAATCATTTTTCAACAAATACTGTAACACCATTTTCATCGATGTTTCAGTTTATATATATATATATTTTTTTTTCTTTTTTCTATCCAACACGAACTATTTACCAATAGGGAGCTTTTTGTGTGGGAGTTCACCTCGCATATCGAGGACGTCGATATACGAGGTATCGAATATGACTCATGACAGGGCCACCCTCCGAGTATATAATAAACGTGTTCGGTTCGTTGTCATAAGCTAACGGGACAGGAAAGGAGAAAAGTAAGATGATCGACAATGAAGAAGGGAGGTTGAATCGAGAAGAATGACGGTATTTTATCAGGGACAATACACATATATGGAGAAGAAAGAAGAAAAGGGAGAAGAAGAAGGAAAAAAAGAGGAAAAAGAAAAAGAAGTAGAAGAAGAAGAAAAAGAAGAAGAAGAAGAAGAAGAAGAAGGTGAACATTGTCCTCGTTAAAAGTCCAAGACCGATAGCTAGCTCGTTCGAGCTGTGCACGGTCTCGTGAATTCTCTCTTCTCTTCGATACTGGTTTAACCTACTTTCGAACGCCGAATCGCGCCATCGAATCGCACCGTCGTTGTCGTCGTCGTCGTCGTCATCGGAAATAAAACGACAAGCGGCACAAAACGGGAAACGGGGAAAACCGGAAGATACGAAGGTATATATATATATATATAATGGACCAAAAGTTGCTAGGTAATTTTTAAAAATCAATTACTTCTTTTCGAGACTTTTTAGGCTTATAATTAGGAGTGTAATTTTAGAAGTTGGGCTTACAGTTTTCCAAACTGATAAAAAAAAAGAAAAGAAAAAAAAAAAATGAACTTGCAAAGTCTCGAAAAAAAAGTAAATCATCTGAAAACTTTTGGCTCGCTCTTTATATTATAACGTTAAATTAAAAGAATAAAAGAGAAGAATAAAAGAAAAGTATAAAAAGGAAGAAATGAGAATCATTAACTTTACGACGATTAAATGGGATAGAAAAATTATTAAGAAGACGATAAAAATGTTAAGAATTAAAGAAATAGGAAGAAGGGAAATAAAAAATTGTTTGGAACATTTTAAAATAGCGTGTAAATGGAATAGAATAAGCGTTAGAGTTTTCAAAAGTTTAACAAGTCAGCATGGAGAAAAGAAGAATTGGGAACAGTAACGTGTAAAACTTTTTGACAACCTAACAAAATTTTCAGTTCGAATCGTTAAAAGGATAGCACCGGTATATAACGTTCGTTCCAATCACGACTTCTTTTCTAAATTAGTCTAGCAATTCATTGCGGATTATCTAATTCAACTTAGTTTTCCCTCGTTCGATCAGTTTTTCGTCACATCACGAGGACGACTAATCTGATTGATTTTAATCCGAACTTATATACTATATATAAGTTCGAATCTTAATTTAGATTCCTTAAACTTTGTAGATAGTCGAATTCAATTTCTTTTTAATTTAAATTCATCGGAAGATTGGTTACTCGAATTTTCAAAGTGAAAAATAATTATTTCATTTCTTTTAAACGGGCAATTGCATTATCATTGAACGATTACTAATATTTTTAATTTCTCAATGAGAAATCGCATTATCGAAAAATATTTATATTGAATTTTACGAATCGAAACGAATTCAAAGGAAATCATTGTGAACGATTGGTGTATACTGAAACGTGTATAGGAAAAAAAAAAAAAGAAAGAAAAAAAAATAAAAGAAAAAATAGATAGAAAATATGAAGAAAAAGGAGAATAATTCCATTAGATGAATGAGGGCTTATAGAAAGAAAGCTCTCAATGTCGTCGATCTCTATGATCGATCTATGAACCTTATCTCACGAGAATACTTATTAATAAGAAATGAAAGCGAAAGCTTAAACTCACCTCCGCAAAAAACTCCGTCATGAAGTCATCCGGCCCGCCGACATTGACGGACACCTCGTCCGCCACGTCATCGTCGTCCGACTGGGCCTGTAATAAATAAAAATAACACTTATCGAATAATTGTCGAGATAAAAGGGAAAAAAAGGAAGGGAAAAAAAACAAAAAAAAAAAAAAAAGAAAATGAAGAAGGAAGCAAAGGAGATAAAAAAAAGAAGATGAATATAGAATGATCGATAGAACAATATATCGGGAAGTTACGACGATAACTTTTAGTGTCAACGATTCTCACGCATGCTGGCCCCTATCGATTTTTCTTTTCTCTTTCGTTTTAACGTTAGAAGCTTACGAAAGCTTTTCCCGAGGTCAAGAGGTTTTTTTATTCTTCTTTACGGTTATGTGATTGGCGATTTTGAAGGGTCTCGTTGTCCTCGTCATTATCCTCCGTCCTCGTTCCTCTCTAATCGTATGGTTCAAGCTCCCACGTATTCGAACGCATAGTGCGTGCCATTCTCTCATCCCCGATAAGACTTCCTTCCTCTCTGGTGTAACACGACGTAATCGTATTATCGTTCGACGAGCCGCGATCTTGACCCGTCGCTAAACTAACGGCCTTCGCCGTTAGCGAGAATTGAGGAGTAATCATGGAAAATCGTGAGAATGATAATCACAAAACGGTTAGGCACAGAGTTATTTCATCGTCCCAATTAACGAACGACACGTTGCTTTTTCTTTTTTCCTATTTCATTTTCTTTCTCATCCAATCAACGTTCTAATGGTCAATATAATAGACAAAAATTCATTTGGAAATATATCATATAGGGAAGTAACTTTCAAAGATGAATCTATTAGGAACTTAATGAAATTTATATTTCATTTTCATCGACTAATTTCTTGAGCTTTGATCGATACTATATTTGCATACAATCAAAAGTCATTTTTAGACATCAGACGTGTTAATACAGTCTAATAAAGGGGGTCGGTAAGGCGGCCGCCGACCACTACGGCGATCGATACTTCTCGCCTGTAGACACCAGGCGAAATCTGCGCGCGAAAATTCATTCGGGCCATTAAAAAATGCTCGCTTATATCAATAAGTTAGAATTGGACGTTGGATAACAATCGATAGCGATTAATATACCACGATCGTATTGTGCGGTATGAAAAGGAAGACTGAAAGAGGATAAAAAGTATGGGAAATATATAGATAGATAGATGGAGAGAGAGAGAGAGAGAGAGAGAGAGAGAGAGAGAGAGAGAGAAAGAGAGAGAGAGAGAGAGAGGATAACGTTTAAATTCATCTAGCGAAGGATTATCGGACCGACCGAGATGGAAGAACTTTTAAATTAGTCAAGCAAAAAAGTATACGATGCAAAGACAGATTGAGAGAGAGGAAGAGAGAGAGACAGAGAGAAAAGTGATAAAGGAGAGAAGAGAGTAAGAGGAACTTGTTGCGTGTGATACCGTATTAACTAACTTATACAGACACATACGCACACAAGGACACACATAAATACACACATCATTTATCGCATAAATTATATCAGAGCTATTGAATCGTGCAAACTTTCTCAAAATGAAATTTATTCTGAATGAAATTTATTCAAAATTAAATTTTGTTCTATAACGTTTCCCCTTAACTTTTTCTATACGAAGATACTTTTTGAACTTATATCGATAGTTATACATACTTCTTTTATATTCCGAGTAGTGAAATTCTCTAATGAAAAGACGACGTATGCGCATTTGAAACGATGTTAGTTATACTTATCGTTAGTTTGAAGATTCACGACTATTATCGAAATGATTAACAATCGTTCATACATATGTACATATGTACATATGTATTTGCATGTCATAGACACACACATATATATATATATATATATGTATATATGCATTAATATCATAATGAAACAATAGCAAGTAGGGATTAACATTCGTTAGAAATAATAAAAATTCATTTCTTGAAAAAGATAACGTCTTATCGAATTTTGTCGAATTAAAATAAGAAAAGTGCAATAATGTCTGGTAATAATTTTTGATTATGTTCATTGAGAGTTAATTCATCGCTACTTTATCGATATGAAATTTTAAATATCGTGCCTGAAGGAGTGAAGGAAAACATAAATGTGAATTCCATGTGATCCTTTTAGAGTTTTTCTCTTTCTCTCTCTCTCTCTTTTACTTATTGTTTTTAGAGGAAAAGAAGAGAGAGAGAGAGAGAGTGAGAGAGAGTTACGTACGTACTATAGTACCGTGCTTCGATTCCGTCACTCTGACGCAAACGCATCCTTTACGCAGCTACCAATGAATGACGGAATCGAAGATATATAATCATTGTGTCGATTTTCTCTCTCTCTCTCTCCCTCTCTCTCTCTCTCTCTCTCTTTCTTTCTCTCTCTCTCTTTCTTTCTCTCTCTCCCTTCTCTTTGAAATTCTCATATGTAATCATAAATTATGAATCATTCTGAACAAAGAACAAATGACTCGAATTGAAATTGATTCTTTTGATATCATGAAAAGCACGAGTTCCTTTAACGAACGATAAGATAAAGATCTTTCTATTTCTTTTTTTCTTCTTTTTTTTTTTTTTTTTTTTTTCTCCCTAAAGATCAAATATATCGGAGAAAACTAAACCGATGGATATTTTTAGAGGAAAAAAGGAAGGAACGAAAAGTCGAAAAATCGATTAACTTGAATACAATTAAATCCAAAGAGTTTAAAGAAAAGTTTCATTGAAGTGTAACGAGTGAAAATCCCTTTGAAAGAGGTTAAGAAAAATGATCATTGTGACAGTTCGATAGAGTATCAATGTTACTGATGTTTAATAATACTTGATGATATCGGGCGTATTCGAAGAAGGGAAAGAATTGCAAGGATAGAACGAACTGTCAGAATCACGTCGTTATCGTCATCGTCATTATAATCCCAATCGTCATCGTCGTCGGCGTCTATGACTCGCCGTAAGCGGAAACGCCTGTTTCGGTTAGTGCCAAAGGCGTACGCCGGCCTAGAATGAGAGAGAGAGAGAGAGAGAGAGAGAGATGCGTGTTCGATGACAGATCCACCGTGCCAAGAAAAAGGCAAGAAAAGAGGACAGAATAAGAGAAGGGGGATAGATTTTATAGGACATTTAAAAAAGATTAAAGAAAAAAGAAAAATTATGACACGAAAAAAAAAGAAAAAAAATTTAATTGACTTTCTCTCTCTCTCTCTCTCTCTCTCTCTCTCTCTTTTGCCTTTTTTCTTATTCGTTAGGTTTCACTCTTTCTTTTGCTTTCTCTCTCTCTCTCTTTCTTCCTCTTTCTCTCTATTTCTTTCTCTCTCTCTCTTTCTCTCTCTCTCTCTCTCTCTCTCTCTCTCTTTTTTACTCTTTTTCTTTTTCTCTCTTTTAAGAATACTTTTCATCGTATATATCTAGATACGAACGAACACACTCACCGCGACTAAAGCTGCTAATCTATCCTTGGTCATGCTGATGGGTGACGAGGCGTTGCGAGTCAACGGATGTACGGTGCAATTAACCTAGCGGGTAATCCCATTCACGATTTCATCCATGTACGACGAGCACGGCCACTAAAAACTAAAGGAAACGGACGCACTAGTCGCGAGAGACACGATCGCAAAATCGATACACTCGCGAACTCGCCTGCTTCTGCAGTGCCGTCCAGTGACGTGCGCTTGCGTCGATTACGTCAGCACTCGACAGGAGCGTACTCAGGATAATAGGTGCCCCTTTAACATTCGACGGCATTCAATCTTCTTCATATTTCTTTTTCTTTTTTTTTTTTTTTCCTTTCTTTTTCTCCTGAAACTTTTATCCTTTTAAGAAATTTTTTTCTTCTTACTCAGAAATGATGTATTACGTTTTGTAATCATTCTTCATGTTTTTTACGATCACGATTTTTGTATCATATATATGAATCGTTCATTTGAAAAACGATCATTACATTTATTATGTTCCAACGAATTAAATAAATAATTTAGAATAATTTTCAATTATTTCCAATTTGAAAAGGTATTCATAAATGATTGAAATATTGTCATGTATTATATAGTTGAATGTACCTGAGGAATGCTATACTCTGATTGGTTCGTTCGATGTGTTAGCAAGATGATGAAGTTGGACACTTGTATAAATACGAATTATACATTACTGATGCTTCCTATTAAAATTGACCAATAACATTACAGAACATAGAGTATAAACTCTATGATTAGAATCTATAATGGAAAACATGTAATATATAAAGAATTTTTTATTTAACATTTTCCAATTACAAATAATAGATGTTCTCGCGAAGACAAATTAAATTTATCTTACCATTTATTTTAATGTATTTCATCTTAATATTAATAGAATATCTATTAGAATTATATTCTAATCGTTAACTTATGAGAAGTTCAATGAAGACGCATTGTATGCGATTTAGGAAATTTTCTTTCTTGTTTTTTTTTCTTTTTTTTTTCCTTTCTTTTTATATGATTCCAAAATGAACACTATCATTGTTGCAGCCACTCATCTTGATGGCGTATATGTTACGTTTTTGAAGATGTCGCCTCTTTAAAACGCATTTCTATTGTCATGTTTTTTCGAATATCGTTATATCGTGTTTTATTTTATCAATTTAATGGGATAAAAATAAAAATTAAATTTTTTTACATCGATTAGAAGAAGAATTTTTCACAAATTCGATCTAACATTGTTCAACGAATGACAAGGAAGACAGGAGGCACCGCTCGTCGGCTTAAAGGAACGCCATTGTGAGCCATAACGACTGTGCCGCACGGTAAGTTCTATCGGTCATTTTCACGTACATCGTTGCTTCCCGGGAAATTTTGTACGAACGTCGGCGAATTTTGTCAGGTTCGAGGAAAAATAAAGCTTCACTCATATATCACGTATATTTTCTCATGAAATATCGGTGAGAAATATTAAGTACGTTAGTGAAAAAAAGTCTTGTATGCATAACGGAGGGAGCCATTCTTCGTGAAACGCAAATTCTAGTCTCCGCGTGTTAAGGGTAAAAGAGAGAAAGAGAGAGAGATAGAATAGGAGGAACAGAGCGCGGGACGTTGATACAGCCGGCTTTTTTTTTCGAGTTAATCGACCGACTAATTTCCGAATGTGTTTCTTTTTTTTTCTCATTTATATGTCTTAAAATATCATAGAAATTAACGCGCTTTCAAATTCATCGATCACTTCTTCGACACGTGATTTGAAGGTGATTACGGGTTTTCCAGTAACAGCGAAAGAGAATAGCTACACGCTGGCCGAAAAAGCGTTCATCTTTTAACCGATTTTATTAAAGGTTTTGTGATATCTTTGTACTTTTTAATTGCATTGTTTTCTATTATTCCCTTGTATTAAAATGAAAATATTTTTAATACAAGCGAAAATCATCTAATATCTTTTTTTTTTCTTTTTTTTTCCTTTTTTTTTTTCGTATAAGATTACCGCATTGTAGATAACGTGTGCTCTAGTTTGTACCATAGTGAATTAATATTTGATATATATGTATATGTATATATGTGTATATATATATATATATATGTGTATGTAAAATATTCAATTGAATTTACGTTTAATAATATGAATAATAAAATGCAGTTAATTATCGACGAATGAATTTTGTAGGGATAGTAAGTTAGATTAAAACTTTTTTTTATGTTTATCTTTCAGATCTTCTCTTATAAATAAATTCCTTGGATATAGCTTAAAATATCATCAAAATGGCGCAAGAACCAGATATGCCCACCTTCAAGTGCGTACTTGTTGGTGATGGTGGTACTGGAAAGACAACTTTTGTCAAACGCCATTTGACGGGTGAATTTGAAAAGAAATATGTTGCGACATTAGGAGTAGAAGTACATCCACTGATCTTTCACACAAATAGAGGTCCAATAAGATTCAATGTGTGGGATACAGCTGGTCAAGAAAAGTTTGGTGGTTTACGAGATGGTTATTATATACAAGGACAATGTGCTGTAATCATGTTCGATGTTACGTCTAGAGTGACGTATAAAAATGTACCTAATTGGCACAGAGATTTGGTGCGAGTTTGCGAAAATATACCTATTGTATTGTGCGGTAACAAGGTTGATATTAAGGATAGGAAAGTAAAGGCCAAAAGTATCGTCTTCCATAGGAAGAAGAATCTTCAGGTATTAAATTGTCTTTAATCTTTTTCTAAGATTATGCTCGTATCAAATATAATTTTAAATTTTAACTTTAAGTAAGATAAGCAACGATGAATCTCAGAATTCTTAATCTAATGTGAAGACATTATTCTGTCCCTCTAATCTGAGCTTAAATTTGCAAAAAATAATTGTAATTTCCTTAACTTATAATAATGTACATTCATGGATATATATATATATGTGTGTGTGTTTGTGTGTATATTTATGTTGTCCTATTTCATGTGTATGTTACAGTACTATGATATTAGTGCAAAAAGCAATTACAATTTTGAAAAACCATTTTTGTGGTTGGCACGCAAATTGATTGGAGATCCAAATCTTGAGTTTGTTGCTATGCCTGCATTACTTCCACCAGAAGTTACAATGGATCCACAATGGCAGCAACAAATTGAAAAGGATCTTAAAGAAGCGCAAGAAACGGCATTGCCGGAGGATGATGAAGATCTTTAGGTTATTTCACTTTGTGTATGGTCCTTATGGGAGAAAGATTTGCAAGTGTACCTTGAGTACTATGCAGCTTGGGCGTCTAACATATATGAAGATTAAAAAAAAAAGAAAAATAAAAAAAAAAGACAAAAAAAAAAAAAAAAGAAAAAAAAAAAAAAAGAAAAAAATGCATGCAGAGCTTAATTTGATACTTAATGCAAATCACCAGAAATACTTCTGTGACTTCATATACCAGGAATATTGCCTTAAAGAGGGAGATTCTAACAAATTATTATTTGTTATGCATCCATACACATCTACACATGTGTATACAAAATATCAAAGAACGTGATTTTACATAATATAACATTAGTTACAAATTTCTACAGGTGTATCTTCTCATTCCCTTATAATAACTTCCATTATAAAGAACCGCTGTAAGCCTTATTACGAAAAGAAAATTTCAAATTGTCAGAAATGTTTTGAAAAGATATATACGTCGAACGCACATAAATGAGACATATAAATGTTTAAAAATTAGGCGTTAAATGATAAAGATTAATTTTATACCCTATAATTTTTTTTTATTACCCTATAATTGTCATCATCCAATAGGTATAAATATAATCAAAAAGAAGAGAATTCGAAACTTCAAATTTGAACCCACTTTAAGGCATACTTAAGAAATTAACTCAATCTGCTATTTATATTGTTGCAACATTCTTGTTATAAAATATGAAAAATGAATTGCCAGTTTTTCTTAACGGATGTATGTTGTAGCGAATGCTCGGCTGCAAAGATGTGTACTTGTAATTTTTCTGAAGTGTGCTAACTTCTTACGTGAGATGTTCAAATGCTCGAGAGAGATCGCAGGTAATAGAATTGAATTAGAACAATTTTTGATCAATGTAGCGAATCTAACTCTTCAATATTTTTCTTTTTTTTTTTTTTTCTAAAATGTTGGATAATATCAAGCAAAAATGATAGAAGAAAAAATTTTATTCATTCTTGTTAATAATCTTGTAATTACGTTATTGGTAATGTGTTTTTTATCTTATTAAAATAAAAATGATATCTAAAATTATTACTTGCAATGATCCAAGAAGATTTAACTAAAACTAATTTATAATAAAAAAAAAATAATTTCTCTAATATATTTTATTTGTTTATTTAAAAGTTTGATATTATCAAGCATTTTAAGAAATGATATTTGAAGACTGTTTCAAGTATGAAGTCTCATCACAATAGGAAAAATACTTTAACAGGAATAGAAACAATTCGTGTCTGCTCGCGTTATTAACGAGGATCGTTTACTATTTTTGTAAGAGAAAGTGAATGTATGATTTGTTCAACTTAAATTATATAAACAGTGTTTTCCTTTTCTACGTATGAATATTTGTTTGTTTGTGTCCCTTGTTCCCATTAATGAAACCTGTCTGGAAAGAAATGTGTCTGAAAGTATGAACAAAAACAATTAGCTATGAAGAGAATGAATGTATACACAGTCTTATTTATTAGTAAGAAAGTGTTATACCCATTAAAAGCAGATTGTACTGCTAATTATATGAATTTAATAAATCTACCTTTATGGAAGTTTTAGAAGTTGCCTGCCTATATTGCAATAGTGCAAAATTGTCAATAAATTGATAATATTTTTACATTATTAAGGTCTGTATGCACAGTGTTAACAGAAGAATTTCTGGAAATACCGCGAATAATTACAATTAAATAATTTATAATTTATATAACTGATTTATTGAAGGATAGAGTAAATGAATATATGAGAATTTAAAGGACATTAATGAAAATATTATTTAACATTGCATCTTTATGACATAATCTAATCAAATTCACATGATACTGCGTGTTCCCACATTCAGCTTATAAAACACTTTAATGATGTAAGAAAATGGAAATCCTTGTAAATGAAAAAGTAAACAAAAGGATTTAAGTAAATATATATATATATATGAGATATAGGCTAATAATAAAAATGTTTAAATGTTCGTTTGTATCATAAATGGAATTGTCCTTTGAATACAATAAGTATTTTATAATATTAACGGATAAATAGAATACGGATATTTACATTAATCTAAAATTTTTTAATTATTCTTGCATTTTCTGCTTTTTCTTTTTTCCTTCTAAAAGGCTTGAACGCTGATCAACTGTTAAAGATGGTAGAATATTCGTGATTACGCCAGTTCCTAAAGTTGTAATTCCATCGCGAAACGTGAATCTTTGGCCTTTTTCGCATACCATAGGGCGAATTAATTTAATTTCAAATCTACAAATGAAATAAATCAATGTTATCTATGCACGCTTGATAATCTCATAAAAACAAAAACAAAAAAAAAGAAAGTGCTCTATTTTAAAATAATTCAAACTTACTTGCAATCTTCTCCTGGCATAACCATTGTCTTATCATGTAAATTAATCTGTGCCGCAACATCCCAAGTTTTACAAAACATTTGCAATTGTGCGAGATTTCCAAGAGGTTTCTTTCTACCTCCTTCTTCTACGCTTAATATATATACTTGCGCTTCAAAATGATCATATGCTTTCATAGAGCCTGGCTTGCACATAATCATACCTCTTTTGACGTCTGTTCTTTTCAAACCTCTAACTAGAGCACCTAATTGATCACCAGCGTGTGCTTCCTCCAATATTTGATGGAACATTTCAATACCAGTGATCACGCTCTTTATAGTTTTATTATATCCAATGAATTCACAGTCCATTCCTTTTTTTATCTTTCCTCGTTCTAATCTACCAGTGACTACAGTACCTCTACCAGGGATTGAATAAATAGTTTCCACTGGTAATAAAAATGGTCTATCCAAATCCCTTACTGGAGTTGGTACATTATTATCTATTGCATCTAAAAGTTTCAATATGGCCTGTGAACCAATTTCAGGATTTTTTCCTTCAAGTGCACAAAGAGCACTGCCTTTAACAACAGGTATTTTCTCTCCGTCAAAGCCCATTTCAGTTAATAATTCTCTTATTTCCATTTCTACCAATTCTACCATTTCGGTATCAGCAGCATCAATCTTTTAGAATGTAACATACAATTTTTTAAGTATTATGTAAAACGATTGTAAAAAAGAAAGTGAAAAAATTATTTTTACCTTGTTGATAAAAATAATTATATGTTCAATTCCAATTTGTTTTGCAAGAATTAAATGCTCTTTAGTTTGAGGCATGGTACCATCAGTGGCTGCTACAACCAAAATAGCACCGTCCATCTGTGCAGTACCAGTAATCATATTTTTAATATAATCAGCATGACCTGGACAGTCTGTATGGCCATAATGACGTTTCTCCGTTTGATATTCAATATGTGCTACATTAATAGTTATACCACGAGCTTTTTCTTCAGGAGCATTGTCAATTTCACTGTAACCTTTAGCCGTAGCCAATTGCTTTTCAGAAAGAACTGAAAGATTTATGATTAATTCAAATCATTTAGTCAAATTAAAATATAAAATATTCTATTAAAGTATAAACCTTTCGTTATAGCAGCTGTTAAGGTGGTCTTTCCATGATCGACATGACCTATCGTTCCAACATTACAATGAGGTTTATCTCTGCTAAAGACTTTCTTTTCTGCATAAAATCTTTGACCAGTTATAATTGGAGATAGTAATCGGCTACATAATATCTTATGTTGTTGCTGTTGATGCAAAATTATAAAGAAAAAACAATTACTTGTGTCATTATATCAAATAAATTAATACATGTTACATTATTAAATAATATATTTACTTACACAGTTAACAATGTGCCGATTAAGATGTATTTGTCTGATGGTTTGTTGAAAAACTAAAGATAAAAAGATCAAAAATTATCGTACATTAAAAATTTTTAATTTATAACAAAATGAACGAAGAAGTGGCTAAAGTATCTATCAATTGTTGTCACTTACCTGGATTAACAATTTCTCGAACAGAGATAAACGCCATGATTTTCGGTAATTTTTAACAATCGCCCGTAATACTATTTGGAAGCATTAATACCAATATAAAAACACGTGGTTTAAGAAATTTCTACGCTTACGTAATAAATATATAGTTCCATTTCATTTTTTAAGTTTTCAGAATGTAAGTCATTCGACCAATAAGTTTATTCGATAGTACACCATTCGCTCAGCTTGTATCTGATTGGTGTTTTCATAACTCATTGAAAATCTGCTTAAAGTCAATTTTATCTCTGTGTATTATTTATTCTTCAATTTATTTATTTCTTTTTTCATCATACAAATTAAGAATTATATAAATAAAGAAAATATTTATTCTGTTACGTTAAAAGAAAAAATAATTTCGCAAATGTACGCATGCGCATAAATCGAATTGTTATCTTTTTTGAAAGTTCGCGCTAAATCTATCATACTATGAAGTTATTAGCAGATAAAAAAGTCGTCATAATTTTAATCGGTGCATGTCAATGTCCTAATCAGTTTGAATCATTTTCATATTATTTCTTTATTTTTATATCTATTAATACTATCGTCGTGACAGTTTAACTTAAATAATTCCACAGGACAGAAAATAAGAAAGGTTACACTTAAGTATAATCAAAAATAGATGATATTAATTGCGGCCATCTTTCTCTTGTAACGTTCAACGAATTTCAATTATAAAAATTAGATAACAAATCTAGGACATAGTCATTAATATCTTTCAGTGTCCATTCTATTATTTAAATTTAATCGATTTTTATAAAAGTGACGACGTAAATACATTAAAGAACGTACTCAATTTGAAAGGTAATTAAAAGTAGAGTTTGTCGTTAACAAGTTACGACGATGTAAAAAAGAACTAAGTAAAATAATGACTTTAATTGAATGGGATTGGCAAAGGGAATATTATCGTCATTGTGAAAGAGAGAAATTTTGTTTGAACTTAATAGACTTTTTCGAAGTACGTCGATACTTACATTCGTTGGACATTAGCCGTTAGTCGTTACGCATGTTCGAATAGAGAAGAGCTAATGTCAATGCATTAAATGAAAGAACGCGCGGAAAGTCACGGCTCGTAAAGTCATCTAACCGCAAAGTATTAGTGAATCTTTTTTCTCTTTTCTTTTTTCTTCTTTGTCGTCGTTTTCGTTGTTGTTGTTGTTCCTTGTGCAATGACATGCGAGAACAACGTTTTATTCGATGAAATGTAACGGCGTGTATCCGATTTCGTGCACATAAATCGAACGGTATAGATCAACCGCAAAGATGAAGAGACTACATTTATTTTTTCGAATGTTCATTGAATTATTCTACCGTAACCGCTATCCTAACTTTCTCGATACGTTTCTAACTATCCCGAGAAAGATTATTCGAGCTTAACGTTTTCTTATCTTGTTTCTTTCTTTCTTTTTCTTCATTTTTTTTTTCTCTTTATAGATAGATAAGATCGATCAATGAAAAGATTCTATTATGTCGTAAAAATTTAATTTGAATCGAATGAAAAATGAAGCAATTGTACCGAAAGAAACGAAAAAGAGATTAAATATTATCACAGGTAATTTTGAATTGTAACACATGTATATCTTGAGGGTAACTTCACGTTTCTTTTATTATTTCTTTTACTACATAAAGCGCCACGAAAAGAAAGAAAGAAAAAAAGAGAGAAAAGAGATAAGAATCATATACACGTCTGCAATTCTTTAAATAGATATGTCAACTAAAAGAAAATAAAAGGACCGGTTTTCCGTGCTATATTTCTCTGACCCTACGTATCTTTTTTTCTATATGTTCATTGAATTAATGAAATCTCGAGAAAAAATAAAAAACAAAAAAAAAAAAAAAGAAAAAAAAATGAAACTCGTTGTTCTAGTTTTTGATTACAGGTATATAAACCTATTGTGAAACTACGTTCTATACCGTTAGAAACGTTTGTCCGCGATAATTCTGGAAATATTGAACGTTTAAATGAGCCCAAGGAAAATATTTATTTATGTTATTCATTCATCGAATGTGTATAATATTCCTTTGCAGTTGTGGAACGCTGATAGCTTGTAATAAAATATCGGTGATCGACGATCGACGATATCTTACTTGAGAATGTTTGAAGAACGGCATCAAAGTTGAAGAAAGAAAGGGAAGAAGGAAAGAAAGGAAGGGAAGTAAAGAGTGAGAAGAAGAAGAAGAAGAAGAAGAAGAAGAAGAAGAAGAAGCAAAAGAAGGAAAAGAAGAAAAAGAAGTGGGAGTCGAACGGGGCCCGATGCCCGTTGCATGCTTTTCTATTCGAGATACTTCAGCTGAGGACGAAAGCGCATTCAGGGAGGGCCGTTCCGTGTTCAGTCCGTCTTGAGTCATCTTAGCGCGCGTGCGTAAACAGCGCGCATTTCTCGAACCCCTTGTGTTTTAATGAAAATTAATCTCCAACTTATATTTGCCACGTGAAATCTTTTTATTTGCATATTTCTTTTCTTAATTTCTTTTCTTTTCTTTTTTTTTTTTTTTTCTTTAACCCTTTTATTATTACTTTTTTCTTTCCTTTTTCCCCCCCCCACCCCTTTTTCTTCTTTTCTTTTCATTTAATCAACTTCGAAATAGACAGTGACAATGCTTGAATATCGTGCAACTGTACTACTCGCGTGCATCACTATTATTAATTTGGTGAGTTAATGAAATGTATTTTTTCGTTTTTCTAATTGATATTGTTAATGTTGTATCAATTGTAAATGATTTTTAGAAGTATTTTAAAAATGTCAATAATTTATTTCAATATTTGACATATGTTTTATGAACGTTCAACTATTATATTAACTATATATCAATGAATTGATATTTTTTAAACAAATGTGTCTACATATATGTGTATCTGTGTGTATGTGCGTGTGCGTGTGTGTATGTGTCTATTTTTCTATAGAATTGATAAATAGTTAAATATTCAGTTTTATTGACAAATTTAAAAAGATATATACACATTGTTATTGTTTATAGACTGGCATCGCGTGTTGAATTTTCTAGCAAGATGGTCGTAAATTCTCTAACGTTTCATCGACGCCTCATTGAGTATGTACACGCAACGTCTCCAGAGACTGTCGGAGTCCTTACTCGCACATAGAATTACAATAATTCTCACTTGACGTCGTCGTTGGTTCTACCATGGTAAAAGGCATCATTCTCGTTGAATATGCAAACAACATTAAAAAGGAATGCTCTGTCGGCCCATAGAGAATTATTTTCCGATTCTTCTTTTACAGCTGCATGTATATTTCCTTTGCATTCTTTTTTTCTTTTTCTTTTTTTACTTTTAGTATTTTTTTCTTTCCTTTTTTTTTTCTTTTTTTTTTTTCTTTTTACCATCTAATCGTGCCTAACTATCGTGGCTTTACGACGACGTATCCAAACATTTCGAGTACGAAGAGAAGGGTGCCTTGTCATCGAATATTTCTACGTTCATGACAGGAAATGAATTCGAGTTACGTTCGTTTGATCGCACATTGAATTCTAATTACTCGATTCTGATGGTATAACAGTGATTATGACAGGAAGGAATCGATATTAACGGCTATACCTTACATTGACGTTCGCATCTATGTATACATATATATATATATATATATACATATATCAAGCATAAGGCTCGAGGAAAAGCGTAACGAATTGAATTAAACATTAAGACCATACGACCAATAAATTCGAAGAATGAACTATAAGTTCTCGATTGTATTGGAGAAGTGACTCTACGTCGTATTGCATTGTCCTACTTTCGTTTTGATATTAAGCAAAAATGCATAGACTTTGTACGGTTAACGGTGTTCGGTTATTTTCCATTGGTAGTGCGGCAGCAAATGGTTGGTAATGCATTTAGATTGTGATAAAAATTTTATATTGTATCGTACACTTTATTGCACTTTATAATAATAATGATAATATTAATAATAATAATAATTATTATTATTATTATTATTTTAAGAGATATTTCGATATTATTTTGTTATGTTACTTTAACGCGTTGAACATACGTTAATATCGAGGAACGGACGATCGTCAGATTAAACTCCACGAAGCGTAGGTACTAATTTCTTATAAATTTGCACGCTACACTGTACTTCGCTAATGCGAGATGGAAATTATAATTTCATAAGTCTGAGAATATCTAATCTCGCACGAGAGCCATGTTCTCATTGGATAACATAGTCCGGAAATATAGTGCGGTACTGACTCTGTCTGTTCTATGAGTACCGGTAACTCTTTGAATGATCGGAAAAATGTCTAAGGAGCAAAGTGAAGACTTATTTTCATAAAATTTTTACCTTATACTCTAAAGAAAATATATATATATATATATATATATATATATATATATTTTCTTTTCTTTTTTCTTATAATATGAAGGCTTTGATAGGGTATTCGAGAAATCGAGAAATCGAGAAATCGATTTTACAGGTTCGTCTAAGATATTGTAAGAAATGGCGAAACTTCATTTTCAAATGTAATCGGAGAAATGTTCTCGCGTGAAACGGAATTTCGCGATATATCTATACGGGAAAAAGTCGCGAAGAAGCATCTTCAGTGCATTCCTCGAAAGCCATTGGAACGTCCGTGATTACGGCTGACCGAAGCATAATTTAACGATCGCCATAAAGCGTCGAGAGAGTGAAGTAGAGCCAAGAATGGGAAACCATTCGTGGTTTCCCTATGCCTTCCTACGCGCTCTCCTTTAAACTCTTCTCTTCTATTTCTTCTTATTATTATTCTTCTTCATTCTTGCCGCAGTACATTCCGTGAGTACGCGATATCGGAAGCAAAAGTTGAGTTTCCGCGTGAGAAGGGTCGTTAAAGTAGTAGGATTGTATGATGGTACGTGATGATCATCATGATCATGACTGATGATGATGATAATGATGACGACGATGATGATGATGATGATGATGATGATGATGATGATGATGATGATGATGATGATGTGTTGAAGGTAGCAGCTGGTGGTAATTCTTCCGCAACGTTTTTTTAAATTGGCTCGCTTCGTTAGATGTAATTAAGCGATGTGTGAGGTTTCTATGTACGTGTTTATGTTTATACGTTTGTAAATGTAACTAACTAGATGAATATAGCTTAAGCTGAAATACATACCAGTGATGAAGGGGAATCCGAGCGAGAAAATGTCAAAACTATGACTTTTCTTCCTTTTCTATTCTTCCTAATCGCATTCCGAGCTATTCCCACGATCAGCAAACAATGCGCGCACGCGAGTAACCCTTTGTAAACGGAAACGGATGCAAGGAGGAAAATCGCAAGGACGGGAGGTGACGAGTGAGAAAGAGAAACGAAGAAAGAGACAGGGATAGACCGTTAACTGGTAACTTCGACGTCAGTGATTCTTTTCTAAGCCTTCTATGTATCCTATGTATCCTTTATATACGTATATGTATATATATATATCTCTCTTTTTTTCTCATTTTATTCTGTAAGCTCCTTTCGATTCGTACCATCTTTAGGGCAATCAGCCAAAAGGAGTTTTTACCTTAACGATCAGCAATCCTCCATATTGAATTCGATACGTTCGATTTAAGTCCTATGGTTCCGATAAGAATTTATAATGTCGGTTCAACGACATTGCGATCGCTCGATAAGGAGCAATCCTTATCTTTCTATCAATCGAACTCGACTAACGATCTCGACTTTCAATGGATACTTCTATTCGATCTGTCTCTATTCCTTTGAGAGTTTCCCGTGAACTTACTCTTTATAGAATATCTCTCGTTAGGAAGGAGACACGATTTATTAGCTGGTTAAATAAATCAAAATAGGATACAAGTTAGCTCGTCGATTCGTTCAAACATATCTCGTAATAATATTTGGGAAAGAAAAGTTCCTCTCCCTCTCTCTCTCTCTCTCTCTCTCTCTCTATATATATATATATATATATATATCTTTGTCTGTAATTTTTCATTCTTTTCTTCTACTTTTTTTTTCTTTTTTTTTAGCGCTCGACAACGTCTTCGCCGATATTGACGGAACTCAAGCTCGGCAATGAATGCAACAGGAACAGAGATTGCGAAAGTTTCATCGCCAACAGTCATTGCTACTATGGTTACTGTCGGTGTCAACCCTTTTTCGCCGAACACAATGGAACACGTTGCCTCGAGTGTGAGTTTCTTAAAGTCTCCTCTGAATTCTTCGTCTTTTCTTTTATCTCGGTCGTTGTTAAATACTCCTCTCGGCAGTCTTTAAAGAACATTTTTCTTTTCATCGAAAAGAAGAGGAATCAAAAAGAATATAGCGATAGGAGACAGTGCCACTGATAATATCTCATTCAACGTAATACATAGAACGTTCAACAAGATTTCAGAGAATCTAATTAACTTAAGAGATACGATGACCCAAGCGCGGATCAAGATTAACAAAGAAGAGTACCATCATTACCGTAGAAACTATCTAAAGCCGAAGTCTCTGCAATTTTTTCTTCTTCTTACTCTCCTTTCACTCATTGACCCTATTGTATTCGATTTTCTTAGTTAAGTTTAAAACGAAGGCTACTTTGTTTCTCTTTTCTGTTTCGACAGCTACTCTATTAGGTAACGATTGTATCGTAAAGGAACAGTGCTCGTTGAAGGTAGCATACAGTAGCTGTCTAGAAGGAGCATGCAGATGCGTCGAAGGTTATTTGCAATTTCGAAGACACACCTGTTTAGGACGTAAGCAATTGATTCTATTCGATCATTTTTATCTTCCTCAGAGCGTTCCATCTTTTTAATTCTTTTGATATATGTATTCTTTTTTTCTTTTTTTTTTTTTTTTTTATGACTTTCTCTCTCTTCTTCTTTTTCCTATATCTTCCTTTAATAAAACACTCGAAGGCAACAGATGCACACGATTAAAATAAATCTTGCCCGATGTTAAGCGGCACACTTCGTTGTCTATACCGTTGGGTAACGGCACACATAATTCGAGCGTGTATAATTTGAAAGATCGACGGACGAAGGAACGCTCCGAGATCGGAAGATTTTAATCGAGTTCGTTTCCTTTGAATTTCCATGAATTATTACAAGTTTCAAATCTATTGCAGCTGCAAAATTGGGAGAGGTGTGTTACGAACACGCTCATTGCCGATTATGGGATCCAAATACTCACTGTGACTTTCTTATTCCTGATCTATTTGGACGCTGTCAATGTACAGCTCCTATGCGTCGTGATGGTGACGTCTGCAGTCCCGACAGTCTCGTAAGGCCTTCTTTACCCTTGGATCAAGAAATTAATTCACAGACGATAACCGAACAGATCATGGAAACCAACGAAGAGAATACAGATATTTTAATGGCAACTTTCAAACCAGAGAACATTGAAGATCAGGATAGTACCGGTAGGATGATTAAAAAGAATCTATTTAACGTACGAAGTTCTATATGAAGTTCAAAAGCAAAGGAAACGTTCCTGTTTTATAATGTGTCAATTACAACGTTACATTCATTCGGAGAGGGTTTCGAGGTCGATTAACTCGATGCGTGTATTTTGAAGTACTTAACTGGATTTAACGAGGCAAACGTCCATTCCTGGGCATAATTAACGAGATCATTAACGAATCTGAAACGATTCTTTCCTGTTTATTTTTTTTATTTTTGCTTTTTTTTTTGTTGTCTTTTTCCCCTTTTTCTCGCAAGAAGAGTAAGCGAACGCATTTCACTTCGATCGTGAAGTTTCGAAGGCATGACCTTAATGAGTCCCTTTGAGGAGAGCAAGCATTTCCGGTAACATGATTTCGCAATGTTACTAATTGTTCTTTCTTTTTTTTTTTATTTTATTTTATTTTTTTTTTTTTTTTTACTGTTTCATCATCAGGAGTTCAGATATCTTGGTTGAAGAATGCAACGATGCTTTTATCGACGACAACGAACAGTCAACTAATACCTGTTAATTTAGTGACCAGACCTAGTTTTGTAATTGGTAGACCACATCGACCAAGCTCTACCGAGATTGCCGATGACGATGATGCAATTGTCATCGAAGCTGAGCCTACGGAACTAGCTCAGACCACGATAGTTTCAATGACTCCAGGTAATTATTTATATATTTCATTATTTCTTTCCTTCACTTGTACATTCGTTCGCGTGTCTCTGTTTTCAGCTCCGATCAAAACGGATCGCCACGAACCGACGACGATGACAGCCGTCAGTTTAGGTCTCCCATGTATCTCTAATTTAGAATGTCGAATGGCGGATCCATTCTCGAGATGTATCGACGGAATATGTGATTGTAATTTCCCTTCAAATTCAACTTGCAATGCAAAGAAAGGTGGTTGCACTCCAGGTACCTTCCAATGTAGAAGTTCAGGTAACTGCATCAGTTGGTTCTTCGTTTGCGATGGTCGTGCAGATTGCATTGACGGCTCTGACGAGGAGTGTTCCAAGGGTAGTTGTCCTGCTCAAGCTTTTAAATGCGTAAAAAGTGGCATTTGCGTGTCCCGAGCAGGTCTTTGTGATGGAAACAGAGATTGTCCGGACAACGAGGATGAAAAGGATTGCAACAATCGACGAAGTTAGTTACATCAGCATTTCTATTCATGTTCTTCCCTTTCTCGATAGATTTCAAAATGAATCGTTTTACACGTCTCTCACAGAATGTCCCGAGGGAGCATTCAGATGTAACAATGGCCAATGTTTACCGGCGTATGAGTTCTGCAATGCAGTAGTATCTTGTCGGGATGGTAGCGACGAACCTAGAGGAGCCTGTCGAACACGATATCGTGGTAGAATAGCGCCTAGGACGTGTCCTTTCAAATGCGATAATGGCAGATGTCGTTCAGATGCGATTGCCTGTAGTGGACGTGACGGATGTGGTGATGGTTCCGATGAACAACATTGCTCCGTCTGTAGTGAGTATTAACTTTTCTAATTTCTTCTAGAAAAGAAGATTTTATTTCTTTTTCTCTTATATTTTTCCTTTTAATAGACAAACTTAATAACATCATCATTTTCAATCGACTGTACACGATCGTAATTTCGAATTGTCGATATTTTTAATCGCTTTAACGTAGGTGTTATATGTACTTGTTAAAAAAGATAAGTTATCATACGTAGATGCTTATGACAGGACGTTCGTTATCATTTTACTTGTTTTCAGAATGTACCGATACAGTCTGATTTAATGCAGTTTCCATGCATGTCATCATCGTCGTTGTCATTGCCGGAAATCCGTGGACAAAAAGAAGAACTGAGAAGTTAAATGGAAATAATGTAAATCATCAAACGTATGTACCTATCTTCGAGTACGAGGAAGATCCAGGAACTCTGTTGAATACATGTTAAGGGAGGAAGTATAACCAAAGATCCTTTAAGCCAGCTTGAGTTTCACGAATCCATTGTGAATCTTTAACTGTTGGAAATTGAATTCGTCGCTTGTTGAATCTCAACAGGATTTGTGTATTTATTATTTTAGTCGAAGTATGAAATAATATCAGAATATGTATTTTATATAAGGAAATTTTATATATACATATATTATGACGAATCAGAAGACGTTTTGGAAAAAAATCCACATGATTGAGACGCGATCGTGTCAAGAGCTTTTTTACAATTCTCAAATATTGTAATAATTTTTGGACAGGAAATTGACGCAAGCCCTAACAATGATCTATATAAATTCATTTCTCAATTTAACAATTAACTATAATTCGCCAGCAAGTAGCTGGAGTCTTATGTACAGTATCTATCACGCTTTTATTATGCTTCTTGATTCGTCTCGTTGAACGGATTATAAATATAACATTTTTATATTTCATCGATTTAACGATGTTACATCGTTAAATAGAAATTAACCGAAACGACGAAGAACGTAATGACTGCTTTGAAAATAATTTTACTACGGTTTCTCAAAAATGAGATCACTTATATGTATTTATGTAAAACTTCACGGCCGAGTGTGTTTACTTTACAAGGTTAATGTCTATATGAATGATGAATAGAAATAGAAGCACGAGCATTCATTAAGATATATATATATATATATATATATATATATATATATATATATATATATATCATAAGTTACAATAGAACGGAAATGACAAGGAAAAAAAAAAGAAAAAAAGCTAACATAACATAAAAACCAAAAATAGATAACGAGCTCACATCAAGCAGTCAATAATAAATATAATACAAATATTTTTCGTACTTCCGAGTATAGTTATCTGCCAATTTACTGGATTATTTAGTTTTAAATACATAACAACCTTCGAGAATCCATTATATATATAGAGAAATAACATCTAAGTTTAATTTTATTAATTAGCGCTCATTAGCGTTGTAGTGGTTAGTAGTGGTTAGTAGTTAGTTAGAAATAAAATTAGGAAATGGTTATTTCCTGAGGAAGAGATACAATGAATTAAAAAAAAGGAAGGAAAAATAAAAGAACAAAGTGCACTTCTGTACGCTATTGCGTCTGTTACTCGTCAATATTTGCATAATATCTTTGTCCTATTAGTCCACAATATCTTGTCCGTTGACAATTGATTTATTACGCATGAAAAAAATATCTTGAAATTAGCATTCAAATAAACTTAATTTAATCGATGCAATAAATTTGTTTAAAAATACGTGAAACGTTTGACATTGACAAAATGTCATTGACGATGTAAAAATAAAATTTCTCCATGAGATACGGCGAATCTTAGACAAATATTTGTACGAACGATGTTATCCAATCGAAAATATGATAAAAAGTTATGATATGCACAATTATTTTTTGTTCTTTTTGTAAGAGTATTGATTACAAGGAAAAAAGAACATTCGATTGTAAAGATAAAAATAGATTATTTTGTCATATGGAATGATTTAAACAAATATTGATCATCGAGATAATTGTATTAATGGGATATAATAGTGTGTTGAAAAAATTCCTCAACGATCGTATTTATTGCTTAGGAATGCAACGAAGAAGAAAAGAAAACAGGGTGGTTGGATCGGCATCCTCGCGCGAGTATCGACCGGCGCAGTATCGAAACAGCAATGTCGACGACGACGTCGGCTTCTAGCGAGTACGTCGACGTTCTCGCGCACATTTAGTCGTCAGTCGACAACTGAACTTCGTTGTCGTAACTTCTTGCCATTGTTGTTGCTAATTTTCGTTCATATCCTTTCGACTCGTGTCTCGTTAATTTTTTCTCAATTTCTTTTTCAATTTTCTTTTTATCAACGAGTTTCTATGTTCGTCAATAATCGTAATACTCGTAATACTCATAACTCTAAAAAAATATCTACCTGTCCATATATATCATCATTCTTTTATATATATGTATATGTATATGTATACCCATATATAAACATATATATACATATACACACAAGCACACACACAGACACACACACACACACACACATATATATATATATGTATATATAAGGAGAAGAGAATTTTGAGTTAATTTATTGGTATGGGAAGCGACAAAAAAATATTCATCATTTTCTTCGATCTCGTTATGTTATAATAGATGTTACAGGGTATGATTGATCAGTTCTTAAACGGTATCGTATAACGCGTAGTGAGAGTGTTATCAATTCACCTCTTTCAACGAGTAACTGTTTGTGGTGGTGGTGGTGATGATGATGGTGGCACCGGTGACAGTAGACTTTCGATAACTTGAGAGATTGATGAGATCATCTGGAGAAATCGATGTCACATGGGAATTTTATCTTTTTCCCTCTTCGACATTTATTCAGAATATTATTTCTTCATGTATAATAGAATATAGTGAATGTGGGGTAAGTTGGTAACTTTTGAGAGTACACGTTTGTACACTTTAGGCACATATGAAAGGGTAGATAATCGTATTATTTATTTATATTATCAAAAGGTTAAAAACAACGAGGCATATTCGTATAAACGAATAGTAATTATTTTTTTTACCGAGTATATAGATTTAATGTTTAATGGTTAGATAATTACCCATCAAGCTATGATATATCTTCGTACGAATGAATTAATTAAACGGATGTATACTTTGTGAATGACTTTTGTTGAACCAAAGAAGAGAGTAAAAAACAAAATCGTTTGTCCTTATCTCAATAGCGACAAGACGATTCCGTCCGTTCATTTATGCAATCAATGTAACGCATGGCCACTTTAAGAAGAGTAGATGACGTTTTAACCTTCATTGTTTGGGCCCTTACGAACACGATTTCAAACGTATTTTTTTTTTTTTCTTTATTACTTTCTCCTCGCTTATATACTAACGTTTACAAAGTTTCTCCATTTCGTCGCATTGTATAATATTTTATATTAGTACATGTATATCTGGTACATCACTGGCTTTCGAATTGACCTTACGAGGTATCAAAAAAAAAAAAAACAGAAAAAAAACTCGTAGATAACGGCTTGTTATCGTTTCATTCCTTTCCGGAATCTTATTATTCCCTTAATACAATTTCAAATATTGCCTTATTTTTATCGACTTTATTTTAGGATACTGCAAAGATTATGATAAAAAGATAATCATATCGAGAAAAAAGAATTAATTTTCAATAATGAAATATCGTACGATATCGTTGATTATAATTATAATTAAGTTTAATTATAAATAAAGTTGAATATATTTTTATTGTACAAGTAGATTATCCTAAGAGACGTTCGTTAAGTTCGAAGAAAAAAGTAGAAGATAAAGATTCTATACAGGAAGTAGTTATCATCGAAGAGGATCGCTCAATGATTGGTTTGCCTTGGGAAGAAAGAAGATATGGGAGATATGAGGGGATCCAAGATAATGAACGTTCGTGCGAAGATCAAAGATTTGAAAGAAAAGGGAACCTGGTGGAACAAAGGGAAAGGGAAATTTTAAGAATTAAGGGTTTGGAAATGCCAGTACCACCACCGATACCACCGGCGATAGCTTCCAATTGGAAGGACAAGTGGGAGTGTGAACACAATTCGAAGGACATCTGATTGTTCAGTGACAGAAGCGCGATCTTAGCATGATGACGCGCAAGGCAAAGTGGTCGCGCTTCGCGGAATGCTTTTGTCGAAGACCTGGTATAGTTTTACTCCTTCTTCCGTGTCTTGTCATTGTGACATTATTTTTTGTTTCCGAAGAAAACATCGTCTATACGAATTTCCAATATCCGTCCTACAGATTCTACAACGATACTAACGGTGAGTTCATAAATGAATAATCACTTTGGACCAAATAATATCTGACTTTTGTTATAATAAATTAAGAATGTTGAAGATAAATTAAGTTACGTTTTCGTTAAAAAAAACAAAAAAATTGATAAAACCATGATAAGATACATAATCATTGGTAAGATATATGAAGTAATTGAAATATAAATAAGATATCGTTTCTTGGACAGAAATCGGACGTTTCTTTTCTTTCCTTTTTCTTCTTTTTTTTTTTTCTATTTTGTAAAAGTGAAAAAGAAATGGAAAAAAGAGAGAGAGAAAGAGAGAAAGTAAAGAAGGGTGAGAAATGTAAGAAAAGAAAATATTTCTTTAAAAGAGTACGATTTTCAGGTACGATGGACGGTTTTCTCGTATGGAATTCGAAATGTCATATGTTATCGATTGACGCATTAGATCCATCGATCGTAAAGTTTGTAAAAAGGGAGAAGTTCGAGGAATGTTTTAAAGGGAACCTTTACACGCGAATATCGAAAGGGGAAAACGATACCATCACCCTTCTCCTCGATTCAAAATTCATGGCTGCTCATAAAAATATGTTTTGTTGTTGGTCGCCGGTAATTAGACCGAACTTTGATAATCCAAGAAAGCATAAATTTGATTCGACGATAACGTAAGTAATGTTTGAGTTAGATTCAGTCAATGAATAAATTCGATCGAATAGATATGTTTATTATTAATATATTCGTACGATCAATTCGACGTAGAGTGAAACAATGTGAAAGTTTGAAAACGCAAGCAACGATACCAGACGACGTGGAAGTTGTTTTGGTGAATTGTCAAATTAAATCGAAGAAGAAAAAGAAACAAACGATATATGAAAACGTCCATGCCATTTTGAATCCACGTAAGGTCTACGATCGTTTGGAGAACAGCACGAATAACAACGTGACATATGGTCTCCCGAGAAAACTCAGTATTCTCGTTCTTGGTATCGACAGTGTAAGCCGATTAAACTTTCAAAGAAGTATGCCAAAGACCGAAAAGTATCTTCGTGAGACCGGTTGGATCGGCTTGAAGGGATACAACAAAATGGGCGACAATACTTTTCCAAACTTGATGGCAATTTTAACCGGTCAGAATCAAGAACAGGCATACTCGAGATGTAAACCTTCGGAAGCTTATAAACTCGATCGTTGTCCTTTTCTCTGGTATAATTTCCGCAATGCAGGATACATCACGGCATACGGCGAGGACGAGACCGTTTTGAACACATTTAACTATCTAAAAGTAGGTTTCGTGCAACCACCAACGGACTATTATCTACGACCTTACATGCTGGCAAGCGAAAAGCTTCTTAAATCTAAGAACAGGTAATTATTCTTATGTATGTACATAGGTATACGTATATAAGTATATTTGTGTGTGTGTATATATATATATATATATATATATATATATATACGTATATGTAATATAAATGATATTAACACTGTCGTCCGCACGTCTCGTAAAAATTTATTCGCTTGGAGCCGGCAGGGTTAATTCGGATTGCTTGACTTGTCGCACAAATATTTATAAAAACAAAAAACTTGTTGACGTATGTAACTTATTGTTACCCAAAAAAAACACCAACAGAATGCAAAAGATACTAAAATGCTGTCACCGGCCACTGAGCGATACTACGCACACACCACTGTGGTGTCGCCGGCCGTTGGCCGCTATTTTCCGTACGACACCACTGTGGTGTCGCCGGACGGCATAGTGTTAATTACAATCGATGGGGTTTCTATTAAAGATATGAAGAAAGTGTGGAAAAATAATTTATACTTATGACTTGATTATTTTCACTTTTACAATCTCAGATTTAATCTCAAGTATTGCACTGGCCCTGAAACGAGCTTCGATAGGATCTTTAATTACGCTATGGACTTTGCTCAAACGTTCGTGAATGTACCGTATTTTGGATTTTTTTGGACTAATTCGATAAGCCATGAGAACGTGAATGGACCATCCTTAATGGATTCCCAAATGTTTCGAAAACTGCAAATTCTCAAAGAGGAAGGTGTTCTTAACGACACGATGATCGTGTTTTTGAGTGATCACGGTATCTACATAAATTCTTCGTCTAATCGAATCGATTGAGTTTCAGAAAATTATTTCGATCGAAGTGTAGTAGAGTAGAATATATTTTTTGTGTTTAGGCATGCGTTGGGGTAACATCAGAGAGACATTCGTTGGTTGGTATGAGGAAAGATTACCATTCATCTATATATGGTTACCAGATTGGTTCCGTAATGAAAATCCGGATGCTTATCAGGCTTTGAAATTAAATGAAAATCGTCTGACTTCTCCGTTTGATCTCTACGAAACATTCAGGGATATTTTATTAACAGCTGGTGGAGATGCCGATGTTTCTCCAGGTATCTGAAAAATGTCAAATCTGTTAAAACTATTGTCAAGATCAAGATCAAAATGTAATCTCTTCCGCTTTAGGTTGTCCAAGCTGTAACAGTCTGTTCGAGCCAATCCCAAGAGAAAGATCGTGTCAAGATGCTTCAATCGCACCTCATTGGTGTGCCTGTACAGCTTTTAGAACAGCTAGTACAAATGATAAAATCGTGATCGGTGGTGTGAACAGTTTTTTAAATCATATAGAAAATATCGTGAAGGATTACAAGGATAAGAAGGGTAAAAGATTGTGCGCGAAACTGCAACTGAAGAAAATATATCGGGCCGATCAGATGTTACATTTTAATGATAAAAATTCAACGAGCATAGAATATTTCTGTATGATTCAGGTGACCCCAGGAAATGGTAAATTTGAGTTCACCGTACGATATAATAGCAACGCTAGTTATACCGTGTCGGATCATAATGTGAGCAGGATTAATCCTTATGCTACGAGTGCCAAGTGTTTGAATCATGGTATGAAACAATATTGCTATTGCGTCAAGTAGCATCAAAGATTTCGATTGTAATTTTTTTCTATTCTTGTACATGCACATATGTACATATATACATACATACATACATACATACATATATATATATGTGTGTGTGTGTGTGTATGTGCCATTTTAATCAAATTTTCAATATTTAGAAGCGTTAGTAAACGTTAACGTAACAGTTACGTAAAAGGGTCAGGAAGGTCATAGATATTATTAATCAGAATTATCGCATGGCAATTAAGGAAAATGTATGTTCAATATGTTTGCAAAATATTTAAAAAAAAAAAAAAGAAAAAAATCAATAATTTTCAAGTTACTTTAGACTCCACAATACAACGAAATATGATATTATAGAATGAAATGGAGTCCGATGTATACAAGTCAAATCACATGAATGATTTAAATTACTTAAAGAAGACAAATAAAACAATCATAAGGCTTAATAGATGATAATCGTGGAACTAATGCTAGAATATCATCGACACTTGCCAAGTTCAAAATTCGACGAGGTCTTAATTTATTTCTTTTTTCGATATTCCTCCTTTCTATTCTCCCCTGAAACGAAGCCTATAAAATCTATTTAAATAGTATCAATCGATTGATAATATTCTAATGGCTATGCGATATAGATAAAAGAAACATGATATATCTTATGATATACGGAAAATTTTTCGAATTAAATATATTTTCAGGACTAATATCTTCAAAATGATCACTAATTAATTATTTTCTTCTTGTCGTCTTTAATGAATATTTACTTTTTTATTTTATTATTACTTTTCATAAAATGAAACTTAGTCGTTGAATGATAAATTGATTCTTTCCTATCTCTTTTCTTGTTTCTAATAATATATCTTTTTGTCGGAAACTTTGATAACGTCAATACGCAGTATCAATATTGTCATAGAGCGATAGCGTCACCGATAAATTAACGTGAGTAATTAATAATTTAAGAAAGCTTTGTATCGTGAATACGCTATCTTAATATGCTACATATCTTAATAATAAAAAAAAGAAAAAAAAAAAAAAAAGAAAAAAAAAGGAAATTAATATAAAGGACATGTGTCTTAACGTGTGTATGAGAGCGCGAGATTGTACATTTCTGTATGCTTACATTGTATAAGTTAGAACGCAGTTTCCATTTGAAAAGTATAAAGCTTTTTGTATGATTCTACATATCACATCTCATTGAGCTAGTTGAGTTTCTACATATCACGTTCTCTTTGAGCTAGCTGTTGAGCTGTGATTAAATACGTATTATATATAAAAGTGCCAATTTTGAACAATGAATTGTACAAAGGTTTTATTAAACGAAGCAGTACTTTCATGTATCTATAGGTGAATTTTTTTTTTTTTTTTTTTTTTTTTTTTTTTTTTTTTTTTTGATATTATTCTTCATTTAATTATTTAACGTTAAACGAATTTAATTTTAATAATTCCTTCCATTTTTTATGAACGCAAAATAAACGATCGTATCTTTTATTCGCGCTGGTCGATAGACTATAAATAGTATGACTGTATAGTTAATAAAAGTTTTTTCTACGTTTCAAATGATCTATATATATATATATATATATATATAGATGAATAGATATAAGTAAATCTATAGATACATTTAGAAATTGTACATAATTAACAATTTATTACGTCCATGTCCGAAAAGAGAAATATTTTACATATATTAGGACGAAGGATATATTATCCATATAATGTACATCCTTATATTATGTATATATCGAAATATGTACATACATGTATATATTATATACATATATACATATATATATATTTTTTTTATTACAATCAATAAGTAAGCTTTGCATACACCTGGCCTGAATGCATGTTATATAAATACGTTTAAAAATTCATTCTGTAATAATTGCAGAAAGTGTGGATCGATAAGTAAAATTCGTTAAAATATTATCGTGTGCCTGCAAAGTGAAGAGATGAAAGAATTTATTTAAAAGAGCAGTAAAGCTAACGATTAATCGTTTAAATGTCAGGGATCATTGAAAAAATCTTCAACGCATTTCGATAGATTCAATTACGCAACATGATCTTCTAGCACTTTTTGACGTCATGAAATGTGAATAACGTAATCGCGTTGTGTGGCATTCAAACGTTTAAATAAATTCGAGTCGATCTTACGGTGCAAAAATCAGAATCAAAATATGCGGAATATCGAGCAATTTCTTTTGGTACAAAAAGATTTGCGCTTACGTACGATCTAATTATAAGCAATGCCTATACATATAAGAAAATAAACAAGAAGAAAAATTGTATGAAGAAAAGATCAATAATATGTTTGAACGATTATTCCGGCATTTCTTACTTTCTTTATTTTTTTTGATGCTCATTGTTATCACAAATCATGATAATCGTTTACATTTCGATCGATTTAACAAAAATAGATGAATATACGAAATGATTTAATTTGATTTGAACAAAACGTTAGTTAATTAATCTCCTTGAGAGTGTGGTATGTGTTTAATAATTATTTCATATTAAATTTTATAGAGGCATTTCTCTTTTTTTTTTTTTTATTTCGTAATAATCTAGAATATCTTGGTAAAATCTGCAAATTTTCATCTATATAGAATAGAGAAAGGAAAAAGATTCTTCAAATAATTTCTAGGAAGATCAATTGAACGTCAAGGTATCGTCGTTAGAACGACAGATGCGAGTACGAGTTCGTATCGTTCCTTCGGCCGATCTGGAAATGCGAGTTAGACGTCTTCCAGAATGTTCAGGAGTACCGAAAAGCATAACGGCAACGGTCGATTGTCTACGACATTGATTAGACTTTCCTCTATGTGCAAGGTAAGAATCCAAGAATTTGATACTCTCATAAAAACTATCGAGATCACAGCTTGAGTATCTTCTGGCTCGTCTACGTTGAAGATTAATGATTTTCGGTGTGCTACTAGGTGTATTAGCCATAGTGCTTGGATTGGTAGCCCCAATAACGCTTGCTGCCTCGGATATGAATTGAAATTCGTCGTGAAGTTTCTCGCAACTGTTGCAAACGCTGATGGTGGAAATCTTAGTTGCATAACTGTCACGCGAACATACGGACACTTTTCTAAAGGATCTTCCTAATGTACCGCAAGGAGTTGAACTTGTCGTGTTTACATTACTTATGGACGATGATCTGCTATGCCTCGAACAGCTGCTACCAAGAAGTCTGATAATAGCATTTTTATGGGATAATTCTTCTTCCTTATTTCTATTCATGCCTGACTCATCCGCCATTTGTTCGAATTCTTCGTTCTAAAAGGAAATTATTCTTCGATGAGAAAATGCAAATTTTTTTTTGTACGAATAGATAGGGAAAAAGAATAAATCAATTCACCATTGGAACTTCGAGTTCTTCTTCGTTCTGTTTGATCGTTATTTCATTGATTAAAACTGACTGATTATTGGCACATCCACAGGCACCCTCGCAAGCACATCCACTTTGCGAATTATCGACGACATCGACTTGACGTTCCTTGTCTTCGTCTGTTCCTACGCCTTCTCCTGTCTCCTGCGAGTCTCCGTTGATGTCGATCGATGCATTCTGAGAGCTGTTCGGCTGTGGAGCAGAGTAATCGGTCGCGCAGCTCGGACACGAAGCAATGTAGTCCTGAAGATACGCACCGAGGACTTCAGCGTCGAGCGATGAAGAAGGATTTTTCATCTGTGCTATTTCATTCTCGTTATTAGATGGCTGGGATCGAGAGAAGTCACAACTTTTTCGTAACCAGGCACGGCGACATCTTTTTCTTCCAATAATCTCAATTTCTCCTATATATCCATTATTTAATCATTAATTCGTTCAATTAGCTTTTCAATTTGTCAACTTTTAATATATAGCTTACCCGATCCCGTAGAAGAAGAGGAAGGTATCTCTGAAATATTAAGACTTCTCCCGATTGATCCCGGAGGAGTAACGTACGGTGGTGGTGGACTCTCGGGAACTTTTGGATTCCTCGTAGTAGAGCTCGTTGTTTGACTACAATGACTTGTACTGGCTCCCTCTACTACTAGATACATGGATGACTGTGGCTCTTGCTCGTGTCTCGAATATAAACGTAAGAAATGAAACGTTAAACGTGAAATGTCAGGCAAGACAAGAACGAACTCAAAAAGACGACGACAAACTCACGAACATCGACTTGGCGAACTTCTACTTCGTGGCTCGCAACTGAAACTTCTCTTCTTTCGTCTATTACTGTCGGATTCTAAGCTCAATTTGACAACTTCGTCGTATCCAGGGGGTGCTTCGTAAACCGGTGGATCATCCGTCACTGAGATTTCATCGATCCTTGCTCCATCTGTAATGTCAAAGACTGCTCGAAGTAACATAAATGATAATCTATTTCTCCTTGGTAATTATCAAACACGTACCTAGGAGCTCACTGATAGTCTGTAAACGTGATTGTAGTTCTCTCTGTTGTCTAGCTCTGGCACCCATTCTGTATAACAATATAATAAGGGCCGATATCAGAACTATCAAGCCAAGGCTACTCGCAACGAAGACCAATGTAGCTGTTTTTAAATCAGGGTAACGATCGATCTTTGGGAAATAATAATTCGCTTTATTCGTGTGCCATTTTCTATCCTGTGGTTCAACGTCCCAATCTATAAGCAAACGATTATATTTGGAAAAAATTGGTATTAGTTTGAAAGATATAACCGGATCTAACCAGAGTCAACGTTACCTCTGTAACATGTAGCCGGTTCGTCACTGTTGTCTCCGCAATGATCGAATCCATCACAATTAAGTTGGCTCGGTATGCATCTGTGATTTTGGCACAGAAAGTCGGAGCCCGTAAAGCAATCTATTTATTATAAAATTAATCGATATTTATCTTCTTCCTTTTTTCTCGTTTCCTTCGTATTCGAGAAATCGAAATAAACATACCCATGTAACTGAAGGCCGTGTAAGCTATAGCTAGATGCGATGTAGAACCAAAAGTACCACGAAGGCTCACGTGAAATCCACTGGTAACAGGAGCTATGTGTTCTCTGTGTCTAAGTGGTTGTAATTGGCTCACAGGATGTCTTAAAACTTCCAAAGGTAAAAGAGCTGATGTTGGTCCTTGCTTTATAGTCAATTCCGTGTTTCCAGCTGTCAAGTAATTTTTTTTTAGAATACTCAATATTAGAATAAATCAGATTGGATTTCAAATGTCTTACCCATGTCTGCAAAGGTAACCACTTTTAAATACATATGAGTCTTCATGTGAAGAAAATTTTTAGGTGGTCTGATAAGCCACACGCAATCGTAAGTTTTTACACCTTGACCTACCATGTCCATCATAGTGATAGCCCCACCCAAATTTTCCACGTATCCTCCACAATCTGTTATAGGATGAATTGACTTGTCGTAAAGATGACCGATAACGAAGGAATAAAAGGCTTTATATCCCAGGCCGGTACCACCATTAGCGTAGAATCTTATCAAAAGAGAGGGTCCGGAACTTACTATCACCGGTGGACGAAATCTTGCACCACTGCTGACATCAAGTCGTTGACCGTTCCAATCGTAAAACTACGGACACATGAAATATAAAAAAACACGCAACTTTAAGATCGAACAATTTCAATGTCCAACGAAAAATACTTAGTACATAGGAAGTACTTTACGTACTTCCATGATAGAAACCGTAGCTAATTGGAAATCGCTGAACAACAATCTGACCCGACATGATGGAGCTTCGGAGGGACATGTTATTAGGTATTCCAAACCTAAATCTCGTGGATATCGAGCCGGAAAAAATGGTGACGTAAGAATACCTCCACCTGTACTATTCAGACCTTTCGTAACTGATGTCATCATTTCCGTTCCTTTAAGATGTAGTCTGTTTCCTGGGGATGAAAAAAAAAATATACATTAGATCTCTTTAACGAAGATATTATTTTATAATAGGATAGATTACTTTTACAGATCCTTAGCACTTACTTTCGGCCGTATATTCCAGCGTAAAAGCATGCTTATGCGATTGACTGTAGAGCAAAGTAATAGATAGCGTTCTGGTACTCGATCTGTACATGATAGGTGAATATAAACCACAGTAAGGTGTACCTGAAACGTCTTCATATGGTGGCTCGGAAATCCAAACGTAATCACATCTGTGGATCATTCGTTGGTATAGAGAAATGTTTGTCGTTGAAAAAAAGAATAAAAAGAATAATCAATGAAAATCATCTTTAAATATCATCTCTATACCTGCATGGATTATCCATCATAACACCACCATCGCCGCAATGATGCGACAATGCAATATTCTTGAATGTAACTATTATAACGCATGACGGACAGGTTACTAATTCGAGACTGCATTGATCATGGGAACTATTTGTCGCATAAATTCTTGATGTCTGTTGTCTAGGTTCATTTTTTATAAAGGATACATTTTTAGCATAAAGAATACCCTTTTCGCCTAATTCAAGATATAAACGCCTGCCATTGTGTGTTCCACAAATATCCTCATTCCTCACAACGTTACCGTAAATCACGGTGAACCAGCAGAATATGATGATTGTCACTTTAATTAGAGAGAAAAAAAAAGAAAGAAAAAGGAAAGAAAACAAAAAGGAGAATATCAAAGAGAACGATCGATAAAATTTGCTTCTCGTCAAATATTTCTATTCGAATTTCCCGGGGTTTCGTTTACGCGCGCGAATGATCTTTTAAAATTCGTACAAAAATTTTCATTCTTCGAAGACTTAATAAATTGTAATAAAATAAATTTATTACTTACCATATCGAGCTTGATACATATTCGTCCAACGGAAAGAAACGTTCTGCTCGGCAAGAAACCCAACATGATTGCATATAATTTCGTTAGCTCGCAATTCTGTTACGTACTGTCCTATTAGGGTATAAAGCATTTTTACGGCATCTTCTGTGCGACTAACATACTCTTCTCTAGCAGTTTTATCGTCAGTATAACATAATGGTATATAGCCCTACGTAACAAGTTAGATATTAAATATGTATATAAAGAAAAAAATGTCGAAATAAGCGCCGGGATGGATGAACATTGATTAGAAACGTTCTTTCATTGAAAATCGATTTCACTTATGTAAGAATTATGAACTTTGATATTTATCTAACGAGTAAAAGAAACATTAATGAATTTATTTTTCACAAAGAGAGATAGGTGACATGCGATAACGTAGAATCTATATCTGTATATAATATCTGTATTCGTTTTCGAAAAGTAGAAATGATAAATTTGAAATATTGAGAAAAAAAAAAAAGAAAAAAAGAAAAAGAAAAAAAAATCCAACCGTACAATCCAACTAACAGATAAACATCCTTCAACTTTTATTATGATCTAAAAGAATTTAACTTTAGTATTGAATATACCGCGCGAGGATTCATGGCTGGCTTACGTCGTTTAAACGTCAGGTCGTAGTAAACTATAATGAATCCTGATTTGTTGACGAATGTAATATCCGAATCCACCCCAAGTTCGCCAGAAATGGATCTCACTATAAATCCAGAAAGGCAGAGATTTCCCTTTTGCATTGTTTGGACTCCATTGCCTATTATAACGTGAGTTATCTTACGATAGAAACTTAACCTTCAATATTTATATTAAACATTTAATTTTCTATTACAATGTAATCTTTAATATATCATTGTTCTCTATTCTTAATCGATTACAATATCTATTAATGTTGAATGAAATGAATAAGGTGAATAATAAATTCAATACAATATTTTTTATAATTATGCAATAATAATAATCATAATATATTAGTCACATCTAATTAAGCGTTTGTTGCATTTAAAAAAAAAATTATTTCTTATGACTTTAATTACGCAGTTATTTAATACCATTTATTGGTCATATGGGAATTTGCACATCGACTGGTGTAATCAGGGATTTTGCTGGTCCTTATCATGTAGCTGAAGATCATATGGCATTTGGTAAACCCATTAAATATTGGCAACTTCAATATACAAAAGCGAAAGGTGGTGTGCAAGGATGGGATATGGCTGTATCAGAGGCCAGTGAAATTTATAAAACCAGGATGGTAAATAAATTTAAATTCATCAGTCTTCTTTATTGTTTATTATCAAATTACATTTAATCGATCTTTTAGCATAATTTATTCTTCGATAATTGTCACTCACATGTTGCAAAAGCTTTAAACTTAATGGCTTATGATAATTCTACAAACTGGAACATGGTAAAACTAGCAGCTTTTATTTTGGTAAAAGGAAAATATGTAAAGTGAGTATTAAATATTTAAATACCATTAATAATAGTAATAGATATTATTCAATTTATAAATTTTAATAAACTATTTTTATTATTACAGTTTTTATGGTTTTCTCAAAAATTGGTTGCCATTTTTTATACTTGTCATCATTATAATGATTCTCGATATGGTTTTTAATTTATAATTTATATTTATAATTATAATTACAATAACATTGATAAATAACAATAAATGTTAGTAATTTTGTTATATATAGAATTTTATAGAAATGCCAGAATTGTGAATAAGGATTTGTAATTCTTTTATTACATTTTTTAGTACACTCGCAAGTAATTAATATCAAACTACAAAAAAGTATATGTGTAAATATGTATGTATAATATTTATTTCTGAAAGTTTTATGGCTGCAGTAAGTTAAATACTAAAATGTTAATACTTAACACTTTTCTCAAAATATTCCTTTTTATCTAATATTACGGTTAATAATTAAATTCTTTGCAACAAGCTAATAGTTTATTTTAAAATAATTTTTTAATATTTTATATGTATTTGATTACATTAAGTAATGGCATTTAATCATCATCAACAATGATAAATATACAACTTGTAAACAATATTTACAATGACACTCATGCTGTTTATATAACTATTAAATATCAAGAATATGTCCTTGTGCACAGTTTGTGTCATGTATCTGCCTACAAGTTTCTTCCTGAGCACGTAAGGAAATATAAGTATCATTATACATTGCAAGCTTGGCAGCAGAAATATGGTTTAAACATATGATTAATATGTTAATACTTTTTTTGTCAACATTTCCTAAGATATACATTGTCACTAATTAAAACTATTTTAATTATATTTAATAGAGCCATATACCTGGAAATTTATCTATTCCAAATTCACAAACTATTACATCATAATTACATATAAGCAATAAATATACAAAAGAAAAAAAAAACAAACCAATTACATTTAAGTTAACGTGTATTCTCTAAACAATATTGAAATATCAAAATTCATTATAACATATGTAATAATAGATAAACGATATTTTATCTGTTTTATATATTTAGAAAACAAAATCGCTTTTTGCCTATAAATATTTAGATAACATTTATTGATTACTCATCATTAGTGCTATTCATTTCCGTAATGACACTCTTTTCATGTGAAAAATCATAATCTAAATTTTGCTCCTCTATTCTTTGGATAAAAGATAAAATTTCATTTGCACGTAACCTATCAATCTCAAAATCATTCATATTACTCTCCAATTGTTTACATAATTTGAATGGTACTCCACTTAAATAATGTTGCATATCCCCTTGCTGATTTTGTTTAGTTGAATTTGTAGGTAGTGTAGGATAAGTTGAAGCATCATTTATGACTGGATATAAGCCACCACCAGGATAAGGTATTCCATCCTGAGAATTTTGAGGTACAGGATACATTTGTCTTTCAATATTTTCAAATTCATTTTCTATGCTAGTAGATGTAAGATCTTCAGTCGATTCAACTGGTGATTCCTTCTGATGTTTCTTTTTGCCAAAAAACCAAGACATCGTCTGCAAATAATTTGAATGAGACTTTGATAAAAAGAGAGAACAAAAAAAAAAAAAAAAAAAAAACGAAAAATAATAATCATCGTAAATTATAAATGTAATATCAAACATAAATTGCATTCCATGTCAACATGCTAATATGAAAATTATAAACCGTACATATATACGTCGTAGAATATTCTCGTTGAATTAACGAATGAAGTATAAAGTATTACTCACGTGTTGAAACTGGAAAAAAAAACAACAACAATAACGGAAAAGGAACTCGACTTAAAGGTTCGTTCTTAAAAAACTGACCATATTACGTTTTTACTTTAGTGAACTAATCTTAACGAGTCTAGGAAATTCTCGATAAAATTTATCGTATGTTCTTATCTATCATAACCTCTTGTCGTTACTGTTCAATATAATTTTTTAAAAATTACAACTCTATCAAACAAAGAGAGGCACATATGTCAAAAGTCAAAGTAGTATTGTAAGATGACGACACCATGATCAATTCAAAAATATATATATAACCATAATACATATATGCATTTGCTACTAGCGACGCCATTTATTTCAAGGTAAACGATAAGGAAGAAATTGATAGCGTTTCGTTCACGATAATATCTATCGTTTATATAATCACGTAATTCTCGTAATCTCATTTTTAAAATAATTAAAAACAATTTTGATATATATATATATATAGATTAAAAAATCTACAAACGAGATACGAATTTTACGACGATACGTATTAGAAAATTCAAATCAACGCGCGTAAATAAGAACTGTTCTCTAATTGGAGGAAATATTGTATATAATCGAATACCATACGGTATTCGGTATAAGGGAATTAGTAGTTGTCCAATAGATGGCGCTTTCTCGTTTTGCGGTACATCGAGTGATACTTTGGTTGACGCTAAAGAATCATCGTTATCGTCATCTATTTCGTTTCGTTTACGTCGCGCGTTGTTTCTGTATTGGCTTTCGAGCTCGTAAACACTCGAGAACATACGTAATAATCGTGTCCCGGGAACTATCAGGAGACAATCTCGTGATAGAAAGAGAAGTGCGATGGAATTACGTTTGTCCGTTGTTTTATTTTCGGTGATAGTAAAAACTTCATGGACAAGGTAAGGAAGAAAATTTCTCTCTTGTTCTTGCAAGAATGTAACCATTATGATCGCATTGTTTTTATGTCCTTCCTCTTCTTCCCCGCCATTCCTATCTCCATCCCTCTTGCGTTGGAGCGCGCGCGCGTGTACTCAGAGAATGGCTCGCGTCTCGAAACGTGTCTATATCTCTCTTTCTCTCTCTCTCTCTCTCTCTCTCTCTCTCTCTCTCTCTCTCTCTCTCTCTCTCTCTCACTCTCTGCATGAGATATCCAAGCAACATCCGGTGCTTTGTTTTTTCTGTGATCTGTGACTTGCATCGTTCGAATTTTTCGCAACGACAGCGATACCATTCGAAAGTAAAGTATGATTAGTTCGAATAAAAATATTTAAAAATGAAGAAAGAGAAAGAGAGAAGTGAGAATCAGAAGTACGAATCGTGTTTTCGAACACGAAGGTGTGGCAGCTTGCAACGTAAGGTGAGTTCGATGGTGAACGTGGTTATAATACTTTGTAACAACCAACTGTTGTATCTTACTTTATTCTCCATTCATTTCTTTACTTTCGTTTGACCATCGAACAAATCTACTTCGTTCTCATCGAAGAATCATCTTACGTTCGAATCTTTTATCTTCGGCATTTTTTGCTTTCCTTTCTTTTTCTTTTTTTGTTGTTTTTTTTTTCTCTTTTGTTTTGTTTTGTTTTAAAATCAGCGACCTCAGTTAATATTCGTACATCTCGATAAATAGATAAATCGATATCGGGATTCGTAATGTATACTCTCACGTACGATTATATCACATTATATAGCATTTCATATAAATGTCAATAAACAAAGAGAAATATATACATAGAGAAAAAGTCGTGATAGTAATGATATTAATAATAATAATAATAATAATAATAATAGTAGTAGTAGTAGTAGTAGTAGTAGTAGTAGTAGTAGTAGTAGTAGTAGTAATAGTAGTGTAGTAACAGTCATAATAATAATCAAAATAAAAATAATAATAATAATAATAAGCGTGTTGTAATAGCGATACGAATGTAATACCGGTTGTTTGACGTATGTAATTACGCATTTCGTTAGGAATAGTATTTAAGGTAAAAATACAACACGAAGATTACGTCATGATTGATAGGAATGTGTGGTAGTGTAAACATAAGCCTCGTTTCCGTGCAATCGTACATATGAACGTACGATATGAAAACAATGCCGAGGCCAGTGACGGATGACAACAATGAAGGAAAAAAAAAGAAAGAAGAGAGAAAAAGGAGGGGGGAAAGAAATTAAAAAAAAAAAAAAAAAAAAAAAAAAGTTATAAAGACAGATGAATAAATGAATACAAAAAAGATAAAGAAACAACAACAGTAACAATTAAAATAAAAAAATGAACAGTAACAATCGTATATATTTGATATATTATTAGTTCGTATCGCGTTTAAAGTGTATACATAATTTTATAGCAAAACGCAATTGTTTTTCTTCGATCATCTTGGCATATATAGATATATATATATGTGTGTATGTAAAATGCTTTATTAACGTATATATCCTTGGATACGATATGGATACGACAGTGAAAAGAAATGAATCATCTGAATCAAATGATTGAACGCAAATCGTTGATATAGATGTATACGTGTTCAGGTGATATAGTCCGTAAATAGGTACTACTTCGTATGTCCATCGATAATTCATTTATCGCGGCCAGGTCATGCTAAGCGTTTATAATCCTGCCTAGCAGCAACATTTACAAGCTCGCTATTCTCGCTGATCGAAAACTGGAAATACCCGTATCGTTAATAGATTAGAATAGATACTCTTGGTTTTCTTGTCGTTGTCGTGACTCTTTTGGAAAAAGGAAAGAAACGAAGGGAGGGGAAGAAAAAATGATAGGAAAAAGGAGAAAAAAAGGACGAAGGAAACCGACGAGAAACAAATTGATTTTACGTATTCATACATACATACATATATATATATATATATATATATATATATATATCTCCGTTTCAATATGTTTCTTCTTTATAAATTCTTCTTGGCAAATAGATATAGATTTCGAGTTTTCACGAAGAACGAGAATTTTAAGGGGGTTGCTTTCGTGCTCGAACGAGTTTTATTTGTCGTCGTCGTCGTCGTCGTCGTCGTCGTCGTCGTCGTCGTGCATAAATAGGCTAGGAATATCCCGACGATTATAGAGAGAGAGAGAGAGACACATACATATACACATACACATACACATGGGTGTGCGTTGTCAAGACACTTTCCACTCCGTTTATCCCCATTTTATCCTGATTTATCTAGGCGACGATTCTAGAACGATCGATTCGATCCCAATGGAATATCATTTTTGACTTGATGCGAATTTTTTTTTCTTTCTTTCTTTCTTTTTTTTATATTAATATTTAAAAGTTAATGAAATAATATACGTGCTACTTTTAACATAACATAACGTTCTATTTAATATACGTATGTATATCAACAAATATTTGTTATAAACATGATTAAATTGAACATTCTTTCCTTAATCTTATTATCTATAATCCGTACACGATATATGTACTTATCTATAATATTGAGAATAAAATATTTTTTTTCTTATCGTTACTCGTTTTTGCGATTGGTTGGCACTTTGGCCGATATACGAACGTAATTATATTCAAACGACAAGAAGAAGAAGAAGAAGATGGAGAAGAGAAGGAAGAGGAAGAGGAAGAAACTTCCGTCTTTCTTGTGGTGCCAAACATAAACTCAAATGCGTTTTATAGGTGGTAAGGGTTGGATGGGGGGTGGGGAGAACGGAAGGAAAAAATGTCTAAGCTACGATGCAACATCCTTCGAAATGATTCAGGAACAAGCACCAACTTACCGATGCCAACGTGTTTGGCTCAAAAGAAACGATTTGTATTTCTCTTTCTTTCATTTTACATACATACATATGTATGTAATGTTCGTGTACTATTCACAACTAATGTACATTATATTTATACGTACGTTTATATGCGAAACATTATTAAACGATTCGTAGCTCGTACGAGAAATATTCGATTTGTAAATGAGCATTATTTTATGTATTATTCTTTATATTTCTAATTCTTTATTTTTCGTTATTCTTTCATTCATGAGAAATTATAATAGAAATTATAATTGATAATTGATAATTATAGAATTTACAATTCCGCAAGGTTTACTCATGATCATAAGACTTTTTTCGTTTTAATAATTTATAATCGAAAAATAATATTATATATGTTTTAAATTTCAGCGTGAGTCGATAACGTAGAATGGATATTTTGTTCGGACGATCGATCAACGGCCATCATCGTTCAACCTTTCCTTTGGATCGAGCACGATTTTAACAAAAAGGTAAAGATACCAAAATATCTTTTCGATCCATTATATATATATAAATATATATACATATATATATATATATATATATATATATATATATATATTTCTCTCGAACTTTTTTCATCGCGGTTTAAACTATAAGAAAAAAATATGAGAATGTTAACAGAATCGATAACGTCCTTCTCGTCTCAGGAGCGACATTAATTAGCTACCAACTCGAAGGCAAACGATATTATCGCGTCCTTAGGAAACATGCGACTACTTCTTGATTATCCTCAGTTTAGAGAGAGAGAGAGAGAGAGAGAGGGAAAAAAGAGGAAAAAAAAAAGAAAGAAAAATGTCATGTGTAACGAGTTCCACGGATAGAACGATTTATCGATCGATCGATGGAGGGAAAAAATTTCCGGATGGATACTTTCAATGTCAAGCGAATCTTGTCGTTCAACTTTTGTGAATATTAATGATAATTTAATGTAATACATAAATATCTCGTCTTAATCATCAAATTTCTTTAACAATAAATATTATATAAAAATATTTAAAAAAAAAAAAAATGAGAAAATCGTATAATTTAATTAATTATAACGTTAACTTTTGACCATCGCATTAATTATAAATTGATCATAATTTTTAATAAAGAATATTTTTTCGATTTTTTTCTTTTTTTTTTTTTTATATTTATCGTGTAAGTCACTTTTGTGATAAAAATTTGTCTACGTTTGTAGATAAAATGTGAAATGTTATACGTTTCATTCTCGATATATCTATATATCTATATATACACACAACACATACATGATATATCATAAATCGTTTGTCCGTGTGATCGACGATACGTATGAGAGAGGGAGTGGGGGAAAGAAAGAAAGAAAGAGAGAGAGAGAGAGAGAGAAACAGAAGACATTTACGAGTATTATTAATCGAAAGTGTCGTGCCAAGTTGTTGAGAGTGGCTCGTGCCGAGGAGAATTCAGTGTACTCTCCTCGAGAAACGAACGAGATATTATTTTCTTTTTTATATAATCTTATATGAAACATTTATTTTTTCTTTTTATTTTTATTCCCATATTTTTTGTCGTCAGAAATGTAATTTATTTTTCTTTTTCTCGAAAAAAAAAAAAAGAAAAAAAGAAAGAAAAAGTAAAGCAAAAACCTTTTTTCCTTTCTTTTCTTTTTTCCTATTTTCACTTTCGACAGAGAGTTTCAATTATGTCGATCATTAATGAATTTCGTGAATTGAGACGAAAAAGAGCCAAGAAAAGGGAGGGTGAAAGGGAAACAGAGACAGACATATATATATATATATATATATATATGTATGTTTGAAAGGCTAGCAGTTTGAGATTCACGCCAAAGAAACGAGGCTCGGCATACCGAGGATTGCCAGGAAATTTGGGAAATGCAAATTTCACCGCTTACGTCTCGCGGCAAGCTCGCTTATTTATCGGGCCGACACCTCCGCATCTGGAAGTCGGTGGAATTTGCTGTCAAAACGCGCCAGAAGGCACTTTATAATAGGAGCCTTCTAGATCGTTTCGTCTCTTTCTCTCTTTCTTTCTCTGTTTCTCTCATTTCCTGCGGGCATTCGGCCACGTTCGATGACAGCTCAAAGTCATCATCGTTTTTCCATTGAATGAATTAATTCGCATAAACTAAAAATATCCAACTAGTTAACGTCTCATTATAATCATCGTTTTATTTTTACTTCTTCGTTTCTTTTTTTCTTTTTCTTTTTTTCTTTTTTTTGTTTTTTTCTGTTTCTTTTTTCTCGTGTTTTTTTTTTTTTTTTCTTTTTTTTTTTCTGTTTCAGCTATATTTACGTGTCGTATATTTAAAGAATGGATTTTATTAAGGAACGTTATTGAAAAATGAGCATTGATGTCATCTGGTCAATTCCGATCGTTCTTTCTAATTTTATACGTTCAAAATTATTCAATCACTGTCATCTTTTCTTATATCCTATGTTATGTTATATTATGTTATATATGTATGCATGCATGTATATATGAAGGATCGTTTTGGTTGTTTTCACTGCCTTCCGGTCCCGGCTCAAGTCTATTTCGCGATGACGATATATCGAAGACGCGGGAAACTATTTTTGCCGAGCGTTCCTCTATTTCGAGAATCGGACGTAACCTTTCGGATGCGGATGCGTCTGGCAACGGTGTCGGTCGCGGTCTAAACTCCTTCCTCCTCTTCCTCCTCCCCTTCCTCCTCCTCTTCCTCCTCCTCCTCTTCCTTACTCCTTATTCCTTCTTCTCTTTCTTAGTTTGCATGATCGAAAAAGCAAGGATTTCGTTAGATAACGAGCAATGGAACATTTTATTGACGTCAATAAGCTGAATCCGTAATTCATTCAAACGTTAACTCATCGTACTTACTGGATGTTTCCTCTCTCTCTCTCTCTCTCTCTTATTCATTAAATAAATATTCTACTATTCTTATTCCTTCTTCTATAGTCATAAATGCATAAAGTATCATCTTTATCTTCATCTTCATTATCGCCGTCGTCGTCGTCGATTCAGCATCTCATCTCTCGGTCCAGCAACGTATTTGATGAAGCAGCAAGTACGTTGACGCTTCAACGACGTTCTATCCGTTCGCGTGTTGTGTTTGATGTCGCGTTGGCGCGCCAGATAGTCCGACGTCAGTCAGGAGTTTCATTCATCGTTCCGTATATTTTTGATTTACCCTTACACATACACATACACACGCACACGTACATATAAACATGTATACTATTCTTCTCTCTCTTTCTCTCTCTCTCTCTCTCTCTCGCCTCTCTCCTCTCTATCTATCTATCTATTTATCTATCTATCTATCTATCTATCTTTCTATCTTTCTCTTTAACGTAGCCACACTTGTTGCTATATCTAGATCGACACGCTGCCAAAGTTCGAAACGAACTCGGCTAATTATTATCGAAGCTTCGATATCGACTGGCTGGCTTAAAGGAATGTGACGAAAAAATGACGCGTTTCACGTGGGTGGTTCTTTAAAAAGAACGTGAAAGAGAAAGAGAAAGAGAGATGGATAGATAGAGGGAGCATACCAAAATAGAATCACGAAGCATCCGATCGTAGAGCTGTAGAGTTAACGACTCGTAAGAAACGTCGTTAATGTTTGTTGCCTCCTCGAGCTTTCTATATTTAACCGGTCCGATCGAGTATACGGCAACGTCAAGGCCGCATTGCGAAACGATTATCGACGACACACGTTTAGAGTTCTACCAGAGAGAGAGAGAGAGAGGGAGAGAGAGAGAGAGATGCAGAGTGATGGATAAATAGACAAAGTTAGAGTGAGAAAGATTGTAGAGGAAAGAAAAAAGGAGGTCGATTAATCTATTCTCTTTGAATTTTCCACACGTCTACTAAGTTCCAACGTTTTCGTCCTCGAACAAGTGTTTCGATGTGTTGTAAAAGAAAGAGAGAGAGAGAGAGAGAGAAAGAGAAAAATGTTAATAGCTCCGCTTGAAAACCCGTTCCTTATTTCGCGTGATTTGTTAAACGAAACGCTTCAAGGATTTATAGACGTCGATACGTTTAAAATAGGGTCGCCGTAATAGAAGAAGATAATAACGTTCGATAAGAGTCTAGTTAAAAGTGATTCAACGATTAAGAAGAAGGAGATCGTCTCTTTAGAAACGAACAATCTATTCTAAGGGAAGTCAATGAGATAAGAAAAACGAAGATAGATACAAACAAAGATACGAATTTATTTTCTTAGTCTGTCCTCTTTTTAGTTTTGCTTCGTTGATTACACGATAATTACATATGATACACTGTACAATCGTTAGAAACTATTATAACTAGTCACTTAAGTTACAAAGATCGTATCGTTCGAGAATTCTATTGAGAGAGGAAGGAAGGAGCAAACGTTTTTTTTTTTTTCTCTTTTTTTTTTTTTTCTTTTTCCTACTCGCATTTATCTTTGGATATATTGAAGATGCGTTGATTTATTACGGTTGTCCATGTACTTTTCTTCATATGCACTACCGCCAACAAAGTAATGATACCAATTCCAATGGTTTTTATGGTCATAAGTTTTCGCTTGTCGTGATCTTGCGAACTCGTCCAGGAAAGAAATTCTACAATGTCCTTTGACATTTGGGATTTGGTCGCTGGTGTGCCGTCATCGTAATCTAAGATGCCATCGTGAAGCATCTGAAAATTAACAGTTTTTAAGATGGAAATATTAACGAAAAATATTCTCGTTGCAATAATACCTCTGCCATTGAGAGAGCACTTCCCGAAAAATAAGGATTGAATTGTTGGGTTTCCGTTAAGGTAATACCAGCAGGTGGCTCCATGAAGCCAGTAAGTAAAGAGAATACATAATTTCGTCCGTTGTGTCTGGCATTTATCATGTAGCTCAAATCCGGCGGATAAGCACCGTTATTGGCAGCTCTCGCTGCTTCCTCGTTCGGGAATGGCAATGGTATTCTATCGGCTAATCTTCCAGGTCTTTTATAATAATTTCCTTCTTCGTCTGGTCCATCGTCGATCTATTTGAAAAAAATACAAAATAAAAATAAAATAAAGGAAAAATAGATTTCTAGATTTATCGTTCGTCTAAGGATCGGATAAATCTTACTTCGTATTCGGCTGCAATAGCAACAGCTTCCTCTTTTGTATGCGACACATCGACCAAATCCATAAAGCGAACGAATTCAAGACTGTGACAAGCGCTACAGACTGCTTTATAAATTTGCCACCCTCTTCGTACAGCACTATGATCGAGAGAACTGAAAACACCATCGAGCTTCCAGGGGTAACTCGGTGGCATGGCTTGCAGGGCGGCGGCCTTGACCGAGCTGTCGAGGAAATACAAAACGGATCCACAGGTGGTGGCTGCACCTGTGAGGACACCCAGAGATATACGAATTCTCTTCCTATCATTTTCACATCTAGTACGAGTTCCGATAGATCGTAAAGCAACTTGTTCGCATCTATTTCCACGTATTTTATCGAAAATTCTTATTAAAATGGCGTAACTTCTTCTGAAAACAGTAGCCATGTTTTACAAGCAAAATAGCATCGATCGATTGAAACAATCGAGTGTTTCAATATATGTATAGTTTTTTTTTTTTCTTTTTTTTCTTTTTTTTTTTCTTTTTTTTTTTTTTTCTAGAAACGGAGTATCCTTTCGAGATAAATAAAATTATCGCTTTTTCTTTTTTCCTACGTATCTCAATTTGTCAAACAAATAACAAATCGTTCGAAACAATGTATATTTATTTATTCATTTCCATCTTTGTATCTTTCTGAGGATGCATATTTTTGACGTAATTATCGATTCCCATTAATCATTGTCTTTTTTTTTCTCTCTTTATTTTTCTCTCTTTTTTCATTCTTCTTTTTTTTTTTTTTTTTCCTTTTCGTATTTGTGCAATTTGAAGAAATCTTCACTATCGGACGCATTGAACATATTTGCATACATAAATACATAGGTTATGTACACGTATGTACGTGGATACGTAAGTTTGTAGACGTTCAGAACGGGGAGTATCATTGATTACGTTACACAACGAGCGTTACACAACGTTTTACAATAAAGGCACCGAGTGTATTTCCGCGACGTTATAAATAAACCACTTGGTTATGCTTGGCATTATGCATGCGTGCACATTGCCGCTCGGCGCTTGCTGCGACTTGACCTATCTCTCTCTCTCTCTCTCTCTCTCTCTCTCTCTCTCTCTCTCTCTCTCTCTCTCTCTCTCTCTCTCTCTCTCTCTCTCTCTCTCTCCCTCTCTCTCTCTCTCTCACTCACTCACTCACTCACTCACTCACTCACTCACTCACTCACACACACGTATATACATTCTTGGTCTCTCTCTCTCTCTCTCTCTCTCTCTCTTTCTTTTTACACGGTTGGATTATGAAAATCTATGCGACGACACGCTGGATATATTCGACGTCAGACACGTTTCCTGCTGATACCGCGAATCATCGCGAGTTGCGTCTTCCATATTCGCGGCGAACGAGCGATCATCCTGATAAAACGTGAATCCAACTTCCCTTTGCTCTCTTATATAAATGTATTTAAAGACTCGTAGAAATATCTTAAGCGATTCGTCGTAGGTTAGATATCGATCGCTGGATTTCCAATAATCGATGCTGCTCCTCCACGAGGTGTCTGAACTCGATTCTGTTTTCAATATTTTCTTTTTCTTTTTTTTTTTTCTTTTCTTTTTTTAAGGTACCTTATTTTATTCATTTCCTTTCTATTTTTTTCCTCTTTTCTTTTTTTTTCTTTTTGCATTTTTTTAAATTTTTATCGTAAAATTAGCTAATATATTTCCTTGCCAAACATGACGGACATTTATGGCTTACGAAAATATCTTTTTGCATTCTTTTTTGTATTTTTTCTTTCTTTTTTCTTTTTTTTTTGTTTTTTTTCTTTCTGTTTTTTTTTTTCTTGAAGTAATATGTCAAGATCAAAAATCATTCAATGAATGCAATTCTAATGTAACCAATTTCACAATTTTCTCCTCTCTCTCTTTCGTTTTCGCTCGTTTAAAGTCTTGTTAGCTGTTTTGTGACTAATATCTCCGCAATGTTAAGTAGTTTAAACTTTTCGTCAAATCATAAAGAGGAATTATATAATTATATTATATAAATTTCATTTGAATTGGATTAAAATAATAAGAATTTTGTAAAAATTACAAACATAAAATTAAAGCTTTATATCAAATTTTTAATATTTTGTATTGAAGCTTTTACATTAATAACAATGATGAAGATGATAATATGAATAAACATTTGCATTAGAATGTTAAGTTATTTTTAAAGATTTGGAAGGAAACATTTCTCATTATAGTTGACATCAAACATTATTCCTGACTGTACGCCTGAACGACTTGCAATCCGTCTTTTGTGACAATAAATTAATAAAATAAGTCAACGAGTTTTACATCTGCTTTTAAAATTATCGACCAGACGTTGAAAAAGAGATAGAGACGATAGAGAGAGAGATAAATTGAAGTTGAAATTTTTTAAGCATTTCTTTGCATTTTCCAATAATTCGATTATTTTACAAGAACGAAAATAATGAAACAAAAATATAAGAATTTTTATAAAAAAATCTTTTTCACCAATCTCTCTTCAGTACTCTTTTCATTTCTCTATTATTTTTCTGGGATTTTTGAGACAATTTCGAACGTCCATGTCAGCTTCCAGGATAAATTTCCGTCTATTTTATATCTCTCTACGTCGTCGCGACGAGCTAAATTGATTCGTATCGACGCTTTAGTTTCTTCGTACGAGAGTACGAGCGAGAAATAGAGAGAGAGAGACAGAGAGAGAGAGGGAGAGAGAGAGAGAGAGAGAGAGAGAGAGAGAGAGAAAGAGAGAAAGAATAGAATAGAATCGGACAAGGGAAGGAAGGAAAATCGAAGCTACCCCGAGACCAAAGACGATTTATTATTAATGTTACTCGAGGCGAGGTTAAATGATTTTAGCGCGATTAGCAACCACTAGCGAGCTTGAGAACTCATAGATTTAATTTCGTTCATCGTCGAATTTAACGATCGGTTTGTCGATCAAACTTTTCCTCCCTTTAATTCCGTTCTATCCTAAAATCTCTCTTCTTATCCTATTTAATTGTATTTCCATTTCGGTATCCCAATAATGCTTTGACGTTAATTCCATTTGTTAAAAATATTTTTTCTTCTATTTGCTTATTTATTTATTTATTTATTTATTATTATTATTATTATTATTATTATTATTATTATTATTATTGTTGTTGTATTTTTTATTAGGATTCTATAAGAAAATATTTCTTCCTCTTTCTCTTCTTCTTCTTCTTCTTCTTCTTCTTCTTTTATTTTATATTTTTCGTACACTTTTATATATATTTGTTTACAATGAAAATTAGAAATTAGAAATAGAAATAAAAATAATCATTGATTTGTTAAAAGATTATCAATATGTGAGCTAAATTGATGTTGAATTAATATGATGACTAATATCGATTCGATGAACGAATAAAAAAATTTCAATACGATAAATTGTTGTGATCGCGTGATCGTCTCGAGGAAAATCAGAAACGTTTAGGAGCGATTAGAAATAACTGAATTGGTTAAGATCGATTCTAAGGAAAAGGGGGGAATACCATTTGCAACGACGACGCCGATCTTATCAAAATCATTGAAATAGGGTGTATAGTAGTTGCGTATTTATTAAATAGAAATGCATTATGCTAACTCTCGTGCTGTGTACACGTGTTAAACGTGATCGTCCATTTCTCCTTCTTCAGTATCTTCAGTTGTAGTAATCATTAACGTCAGATGTTTGTTAAAGTCTTTTGGATAAACTAATTAATCGATTAAAACTAATCTAATAAAAGCATCTTATTGAGAATAATTCAAAAGAGGAAATGGAAATAAACGTTTTATACGAAGACGTTTCTTTCAAAATAAACGATCGATGACGCGAATTACGATAGAAACGTTAATAATATATCATATATTAAATGATATCGATTAAAGAATGAAACGATTTTATAGAGTGCAATGCATGTTTTTTTTTTTTTTTTTTTTTTCTTCTATATTTTATTTCACGATATAACATTGACTATAAACGTTAACGTGAAAAGGAAAATTGCGACGAAGAAGAAGAAGAAGAAGAAGAAGAAGAATTTACATTTGTAAAACGAAGAAAAAAGAAATAAATAAATAAAGCAAGAGAAGAAAAAAAAAAGAAAAAAAAAGGAAGATGAGGGAAATTAGGCGTATAGTTTGTAAATATAATCGTCCCCCGGGACGACGTCTCCCGAAATAGCATGCCGCGTATTTACACGCCGTCGAATTATTATCATCCTCACGATCTCTCTTTCTCTCCCCCCGCCGCCTCTCTCTCTTTCTCTCTCTGTCTCTGTCTATCTGTCTGTCTCTTTCTTTTTATTACATGTCGAAAAGGAGCTCGAATCGATTTGGAGCATCGCAAACCTCGCCAAATTTCGAGCTATCGTGATCATAAAGTTCTTATCATTCGACAACAACAGAAAAATACAAGCATACATATACCTAACATAAACACGTATATGGGTACATACATATAAATACGTATCTGAATGTTTCTTTTTTTTTTTTTTTTTTTTTTTTTTATGTGTTCCTTTCTCTTACGTATCCCTCCGAGGAAAGAAAAAGAAGTAAAAAACAAAATTATTAAAAGTATCTCTTCCTCCCTTTCTTTTTCTCTTTTTCTCTTCCTCTCTCCCTCTCTTTTCCTCTCTGTTAAGAGAGAAGAGACGTAAGACGAACGTAGCTCGATGACTAGGTGGGTGGATGGATACGTGGGGTAAAACGAGAGTGTTATATAAATAGAAGCGGTCAATGCTGCTATGGGAACACTAGAGAGTGACGCGTGCGGTGGTTGCGAACGAGGGGCGAAAAAGAGAGAAAGAGAGAGAGGGTGGGAGGGAAAGGGAGAGAGTGAAACGACTCACTCCCAATTCATTAGACTCTTGGAGCACCTGCGAGATCCACGAATTTATGGCGTCGAGTTATTTTCCATCGGTCAATCTCTATAGATTTATATATATATATATATATATATATATATATATATATATATATATATATAGGTATATAGGTATATACTTGATCACTTTTGTAAAATTTAACCTTCTAATTTTTGAATTTTTCGAGAAAGAAAAAAAGAATCCTCTATACGTTTCGCTCGTGCATTATAAAGATATATGCAAT
>NC_140814.1:7277500-7280000 GCF_050613455.1 Vespa mandarinia | reverse complement strand
GCAAGCAAGCAAGCGAGCGAGCGAGCAAGTAAGCGGATCTTACTCGAATCGAAAGGACAAGACAGCAGGAGGGAGAACAGAGGCAATAGCAGCAGTAACAGCAGCATGGTTGTGACAAGCTGACGAGTGTTACGTCACACAAAGGCCAGCCGTGAGGGGTGTGCAGGAGCAATGAAGAAATGCTACTAGTTGGCGGGGGTGGATCGGACATGGTGGGGATGGAAGGATGAGTTGAGAAAAGTAGGGGAGAGAAGACGCGTCCATATAGCTGAAATCTATTCAGGACCCGGCTTTGGTAGTCAGCCAATTCTATTTTCTCGAGCGAAGGCGGCTTCGCATTGTACCTGCGCTAATTTCGTTACGCGCTAGCTCTCGACGTTTTGCTTTAGGTGTGTATATATATATATCTGTATGTATGTATGTATGTATGTATGTATGTATGTATGTATGTATGTATGTATCTGTACGTGTATGTGTATTTTTATTTGTGGGTGGATGGATGGATGGGTGCGCTAGCGTTGCTACCAACGCACGCGTCCTTTGTCGTCGTTCCGAGTAACAAATTTTCTCTCTCTCTCTCTCTCTCTCTCTCTCTCTCTCTCTCTTTCTATCTTTTTTTTCTTTTCTTTTTTTTTTTTTTTTTTTTTTTATTATTCCGCTTTTTTTCGTTCTTACCGAAGGTCGGCAAATAAATCGATTGGATCGGTATTGTTTTACTTGTTTTATTATATATATATATATATATTTGTTTCATTTATTATATATATATATATATATATATATATATATATACAAATACAAGCACACATATGCGCATGCACGCGCCCGTGTTATGTTCATGTGTATGCACGCGCGTAGGAGCATGGTACACGAAAAGCTTGCTAGCCACTGTTGTGTCGTCGTCGTCGTCATCGTCGACGGTACTCCGCCGCTTGAAAAAAAAAAAAAAAAAAAAAAAAAAAAAAAAAAAAAAAAGGAAAAGGAAAAGCACACACATCGATCGATCGCAAACGCTTCTATTTCTGTCGTAGCCAGCCACGTTGCGCTCGCTCGCTCGTTCGCACCGACGGATGGACGCGGACGGACGGACGGACGAATGCTGTGCCATTGTTTACTCATCACCTCCCGCCACATATTTTTCATCAAAGTATATTTAATACACGTTCTTTCTTTCTCCCTTTCTCCCTCCCTCCCTCCCTCCCTCTCTCTCTTTCTCTCTCTCTCTCTCTCTCTCTCTCTCTCTCTCTCTCTCTCTCTCTCTCTCTCTCTCTCTCTCTCTCTCTCTCATAATTATATGGAAAAAAAGAAACAAACCAAAACTTTAGATTTTCTAATAATCCTTCACTTTTAACTCTAATCCTTTATTCGTATATAACTATAACGGACTATTCGAATTTCCCGCGAATCGAAGGACAAGCATTTTGCTCGATGATCGATATTTATCGAAACGATTTCAAAGAAACGAGGGAACCATAGAGGATTGATATGAAAAGTTTCCTTTCCAAGTATTCCGATCAAATTGAAAGGCCAAATAAACCAAAAAATTTCACGAGAAGTAATGATCCAGTATATGGAATATAATTTTTCTTGGAGTTTTGATAGTCACCTAGACGATGTAAAAGAAAGAGACAGATGGATATATATATATATATATATATATATATATACACATATATATGCAGGAACAAGAGAAGGGAGGTGGTGCGAGCAGTAAACATGACCCAGATTCAAGCTGGGACGGTGGTGGCGCCCGACTAAAGGGAGGAGAAGTTGTTCGAGGGGAGTGGAGGAGAGTTGGTCACGGGAACGTGGAGAGACGTAAGGGGGAAACGAAGAGGGCGAGAACCAATAACCTAGCCTAATAGCGTGCACCGTGCAAGAGTCGACGTGTTAGTACGCGCGCAAAGGTCACCCCCGGAGGAGTCGAGTGCCGTCTCCTATTTATAGGAATCTCCTCCCTCCCGCTTCGACCCAGGCTTTCCCTCTTCTCTTCTCTCCTCTTCTAACACCACCGTTCTTCCTCGTCCCACTCGATCCTCCCACGAAAAACCTTACTATGCTATAAATAGACGACCACTACCATTCTCTTTTTCTCTCTCTCTCTCTCTCTCTCTCTCTCTATCTATCTATCTTTCTTTCTTTCTTTCTTTATTCCCCTCTACTTTACAGTAACAACACACACAAACACCCTCGTGACAAGGCAGCAACCCTCTCTCGTGACTCGTTGTCCTCTCCTTTCAACCTACCTGTTAAGACTGCTTTTTCTTTTCTTTTTTGCTTTTTGACTTCTTCCTCATCCTTTTCTTTGCTTTTCTTTTTTTTTTCTTTTTTTTCTTTCTTTTTTTTTATATTCTTTTCTTTTCTTTTCCTTTTTTTCGTTTCCTGTTTTTTTACTTTTTAAAGAAACACACATTATAAACACGTTATAGCAGGATCGTTCTCGATGATCGCGACCACCATGCGAAGAAGCTGTCGTCAGCGTTTAAATCCATTAAATACC
>NC_140814.1:7267500-7270000 GCF_050613455.1 Vespa mandarinia | reverse complement strand
CTTTATTATTACGAAATAAAAGAAAGCGTTATTTAAGTGTTTCTTTCGAAATGATAAAAAATAAAAATAAAAAAAAGCTGACGAATTTTGCAATTATTAGTTTGAAATACGAATTAGTAATGTAAGAGGTTTTGTTTTTTTTTTATTTTTTTTTTGTTTTTTTTTTATTTTTTTTTTTTTTTATTTTTATTTTTTTTTTTTGTTATACGAATACATATTTTGTTTAATGCTCGTTAGATAGATAGACGAACGTCGACATTTTATATATTCACTTTTTCTCTTGTTTTATTTTTACCTTTTTATTATTTTTTTTTTTTTTCTTTTTTTTTTTTTTTTTTTTTTTTTTTTGTTAAAAGAGAATCCAATGCGTTCACGCGGAATTTCCGTGTCCCCGCACACACAGGTCCATGCCCGCGGGACGCGAACGTTCTCTCAGGCTCGCGCGGCTGATGCACGCCACGTGAAAAGTCGCGGAGGCGTGGCGGCGACGAATTTAGATTGTTGGCGCCTCCTCAACGAGAGAAATAGACTTTGCGAGATGGTGTGGGGAATTTGCCTTTATTATTATTACTCTCTCTCTCTCTCTCTCTCTCTCTCTCTCTTTTTTTTTTTTTTTTTTTCCCTTACAATTAAACTGTTAATCTTAGGGATGAGCAATAAATCTTGCTTAAAAAAAGAAAAAGTGTTTTTCTCCTTCCTCTGTTTTTTTCTCTCTTTTCGTTTTTTCTTTTTCTTCCCTTTTTTTTTCTTTTCTTTTTTTTTTTTTTTTTTTTTTTTTTTCTTCTTCTTCTGTTAGGTTCGAGAAAGCCGTAGGTTTTTCTTGCGGATCGAATCGAACACGAACTTATTTTAGTGGCGGTCGGATCGATCTCGTCACGGAAAACACGTCATATGCCGTGGACGTTCTCCCCCTTTAGCAGCCGTGCATGCACATGCAATAGTAGATGAAGAGAGAAAGAGAAAAGTCACACGCACGCGTCAATGCACATATATGGGAAATACCTATGGAAGTATTTTTTAAGCGGTTTCGAACGACAGCCTAAGCGCGAATCGCGAACACGCGCGTGTTATTTTTCTCACCGATGTCACCTTCTCTCTTTTTTCTCCCTCTCTCTCTCTCTCTCTCTCTCTCTCTCTCCCTCCCCCTTTCTCTCTCTCTCCCTTTCTCTCTCTCGCTTTGTTTTTAAGTTACTATCAGATACGACTAAGTCTAGTTCTCCCGTGTTTGTATTTTTATTATTATCGGTATAACGTTCAATAATGTTACATCGATTTGTCAAGAAAAGGATAAAATTATAAGGAAAAATATAAAATGACGAGTAAACGATGTTTAAAAATTGAAAAAAAAAAAAAAAAAAAAAAAAAAAAAAAGTATGTATTATTGGGTCGTTGACTTTTCAACGTAATATATTTTTATTTAATTCGATGAGATCGAGGAGACGATCAGTCTTTATATTTTCTTATACAATTTTAATGATATTAAAGAAATTTTGCATTTATTCCTTTCACATTTGAAAAGAGATTTCCGCTTGGCGAATATTATCGGCCAACAAATTGATATGACCGTATATCGATCGTACGTTCGGTCGAGTTCTTCCTTTTCGTTTCTTCTTCTTTCTTTTTCTTTTTCTTTTTCTTTTTTTTTTTTTTTTTTATTTTGCTTCATGGAGGTTAACTAACTCGTCTCGTACACGCTTGATTCTTCTTCTTCTTCTTCTTCTTCTTTTCTACAATTCGTTCCTTCCAATTCGCCTTTCGCTAAATCATTCCTCCTCCACTCGACGTAATCTTCTCGAGTATACCGCGAATTAATTATGTAATTCGTTAATTGATTTTGTACGTGCGCGCGCGCGCGCATGTGTGTGTGTGCATGTGAGAAAAAGAGAGAAAGAGAGGGTGGGAAAGAAGACGAAGAAAAGAACGCTATCCATTTTCTTATATCAGCGCGCGTACATACACAATACTCGGGCATTTGTACGCCAACGTATATGCACATGGATTACATATAAAAGAAGAAGAAGAAGAAGAAGAAAAAAAAAGAAAGGAAATAATTAGATCGATCAATAAGTATCGTCGCAATTTTTAATACAAGCTCGACCAAATCTTTTTAGATGATTTTCAAAAGCAATTATTGAGATTGCTTAGAATTTTTTTTCTTTTTTTGTCTTTTTCTTCAAACTGTTAAAACGTTCCTTTCTTTTTTCTTAGTTTTTTGCGGGAAGAAGGGTCGAGGGTGGGAAGGAGGGAGAGGAAGAATCAAAAAAAAAAGAAGCGAAATAAAAGATTGATCATAGAAGTTTGGAAAAAGAGAATAATTGATTTGTTTGAGAATAATTGAAGAAACTTTGTATTTGGTATTATTATTAAAAAGAATTTCAACGTTGGTTATTTGGCCAATGCGATGCAATAAATAAGAAAGTAAAAGGAACGTAGGTCATGTCGTTAAATAAATAGGAAAGACGAGGAGGCATCGGTAAAATCGGCACTTACAAAGTTTTGG
>NC_140814.1:7240000-7262500 GCF_050613455.1 Vespa mandarinia | reverse complement strand
TTCCCACGCGAACAGCTACAGAAATAGTCTCTCTCTCTCTCTCTCTCTCTCTCTCTCTCTTCTTTCTCTTTCTTTCTCTTTCTATTTCTCTTTCTATTTTTCTTTTCTCTTTTTTGTCGTTCATTCATTAGCATTCAATATGAGAAATAGTATTCCAGTAGACTTAATTAATTATCCTCCTTTCGATCTCTTATACTTAATTAATATCCTAGACTAATGACTCGTTCTCTTTCTCTCTCTCTCTCTCTCTCTCTCTCTCTCTCTCTCTCTCTCTCTTTTCTTTCGCTCTTTCTCATTTCTCAAATAAAAAAGAATTTCGAATTGGATGCTCGAAAAAGTCGATAATAATATTGATAATATTAACGAGAATTTGATGGATTCGTCGTAAAAAATCTTTTTTTTTCTTTTCTTCTTTTTCTTTCTTTCTTTCATTTTTTCTTTTGAAAAATATAAAAGGAACGTCTACTCAAGCAGAAGAGGGTGGGGGGAGAGAGAGGGTTTATTCAAATTCATTGTAATTCGTGGTTAGGCGGCGTTTAAGTGCGTACATCCGGAGAACACTTTGTGGTAGGTTGCTCGGTCAGCACAATTACCTTAATTAATGTGGGCCCTAATTGTTGCCGCCAGAGAGTACTAGTAGCCGACGCTCTTTCTCTTACTCTTCCCTTTTTTATTTTTTTTTTTTTATTTTTTTTTTTTTTTTTTTCTTTTACTTTCTGTATGATACACAATGTGCTCTATGATACATAAGACTCGTTTCAGCGTCGAGACGATAATTTTATGTCGTTGACGAATTGCGATGACGAATCGTTCGTAAAAAATAAAACAAAAAGAAAAAAGAAAAAAAAAGAAGACAAGGTAGAAGGAAAATCGTAACGCGAAAATAAATTTTTCTTTTTTTTATTTTTTTTTTTTTGTGCGTCATAATGTTTCGTCGAAATTTTGTTATCATTTTTGAAAGCTTTCATGTTTTTTTTTTTTCATAAATTTGAATAGTTTCGTCGGAAGTATACTCGTCGCACAATTTATGCAAAATTCTTTTTCGTTCGATCAGTAAAAACGATTTTTTTTTTTTTTTTTTTTTTTTAATTATTTTATTTTATTTTATCTTTCCTTTCCTTTTAACATGAAGAAATGTATAAAAGAGATTATTGTGGTAAAAAAATTTTGATACTTTTCTCATAATTTTTATGTAAGATATTAAAGATTATGTAATTCTCGTTCCTCGTCAACGTCGTCCGCCATTTTGTTAGATTAAACTGATCGCAACGCTCGTAAATATCTGAAACGCTCTCGAGATTCTTTTTTATTTTTTTTTTATTTTTTTTTCTTTTTCTATTTCTTTCTATTTCTTTCTCTCTCTCTCTCTCTCTCTCTCTCTCTTTTTTTTTTTCTTTTTTGTTATCACGAGATAGATCGATCGATCCAAGCGTACTTTCTCGTTCGCTCGTACGGATTATTTATTATCTATGCAACTTCGTTCCTTCCGTGCGTCGACTGAGCACTTTCCAAGAATACCCGCGAATCGTACGAGACTTCCTGAATTATTCAAATCCTGGATGTCAGGTATTTCTGTCCTCGCGAATCTACGTGAGCGTTCGCGCAATTTTAAAACGAATCTCTGTATGTCCCTCTTTCTCTGTCTCTGTGTGTAAAAAGAGAAAGAGAGAGAAAGAGTATATCGTTCGAAGCTTCGTATATATAGGCTCACATTTATATCTCTTATATCTTAGTTACAGAAAATTATTGAATACTCGTCGGAAACGAAATATCAGCATATATTTATTTATTTATTTATTTGTCAATTTATTAAGAAATCTGACGTTTATTTGATTCGATGATTTATCATCTTGTGTAGAAAGTTCGAACTAACTTTACCGTTAGTTCAAACGAGTCACAAGTATGTCGTAATATCAACCAACGATAATCAACCAGAAAGAGAGAGAAGGAGAAAGAGAGAGAGAGAGAAGGAGAGAGAGAGTCCACATTTCCAAGAAAATACCATCATCCCTGTCTCTTTTCTCTTTTCTCTTTATTTTAATCTTCTTTCCTCCATCTCTCTCTCTCTCTCTCTCTCTCTCTCTCCATATATATATATATATTTCTCTCTCGTTAATTTTTATCACTCGTATAAGTTTCTCGTAAGAGTCACGCAAACTGTACGACAGGTGTAATGATTTTTAAACGAGTCGGCACTGAAGATCGAAAAAGGAAAATGGAAGATTTAGTTCGGAAGTCGATTTACCACTCTCGTGACGGCGATCCACAGAGCGTGAAGGAGATGAGAGGACAAACGCAAAGCAAGAAGAAGAAGAAGAAGCAGAAGAAGTCTCTCTTCGGATTAACCTTGGACTTGACTCGAAGGAATGCAGCGTACAGTGACCTCCTCTCGTTCCTTCCTTCCTCAGCCACTCGCACGTTCTTGCTCACCTTCCTTCCTTGGCCGCCATCATGAACGAGAGCCACAGTTAGGTCCACCGTTCATCGACGGTTGGCCCAGTTCATCGACGACGCCCTTCTTCTCTCTTAGCGACCCTTTCATTTTAGTTTCACTTCTTCGCTGATGTATCTTTTCAAATGGGAACAATTTGAACGAGGAAAGAAATTTCTTATTGAGAAATGGATACTTTATTTTATGTCAATTTTAATCTTAAATCTAATTTTAATTTTAATTTTAAATTTAATTTTAATTTTAATTTTTTCTTTTTTCTTCTTTTTTTATTTTTTTTTATTTTTTTTTCTTTTTTTTTTTTTCTTTTTCTTTTTTTCTTTTAATGATTTAGTAATTGTTAAGAATCTTTTATTTTCTTATCTAACTTAAAACTTGACGACTGAATAAAATTGTCTTTATATTCTTTTTTCTTTTCTTTCCTTTTCTTTTTCTCCTATCTTTCTTTTCTTTGCTTTGCTTTTTTCCCTTTACTCGATTTTCTCAGTGACGGTTATTTCGTGCAGTTATTATTTTTATTATTATTAATATGATTATGATTATGATTATGATTATGGTTATTATTTTCTTTTTTTTTTTGTTTTTTTCTTGTTTTTTTTTTGTTTTTTTATTTGTTGAATGGATCTATACGAAGAACGAGTGTAGGACATATGAAAAAAAGGAGAGCATCGATCTAAGAATGAAGTTAGCTTATCGAATCAAAGAATGCACAGACGGATAGATAAACACAATTTATTAGTATCTCCCCCGATGAAAGATATTACCTAAAGAAAGAGATATAGCGTAAGTAGAATTATAAATAAAAGGGATATATCAAATAAAAGGATAAGAGGAACATTGATCTTTAGCTAAAGTTGGCTTATCCAGTCTGGCAAAGAGACAGGCATATATTTCATTAATTGCTCAACTTATAGCAGCAATATTACGATCGAATTTATCTTGAAGGATAGAAAGATCAGAAAGCCAATGTATTTATGTATGAGAGAAGAAGATAGTGAGTTATTAGAGATTGACAAAATGCGAATTAATGTAAGATAAAAAGAAAAGAGAACAAATTAAAGAGGAAAAAAAAATTATAAAAAAGAAACAGAGAGAGAGAGAGAGAGAGAGAGAGAATGAGTTAAGGATTATTATTGATATTTATTTATTGGCTCGTTGCCTCGATGGATTCATCATTCTATAAATAATCCCCAACAAAGGTGATTACGAGTAACAAAGCTCGCACTCTTTGGCTATTAGACACGTAATGACACGCGACACGCAACCCTCGTCCTCTCTCTCTATATATATATATCTTTCTATCTATATATATGTATATATATATATACGCATGCATATGTTTGTGTGTGTAAATATATATATATCTATTCACGACAAATGATAGTACAGAAAAAGAATGATAGAAAGAAATAAGGGAACAGATCGTAGATAAGAGTTCAGTTAATCGATAATAATAAGATAGCGAATGAAGGAATAAAGTATTGGGTGGTGATGGTCTTGCTATTGGCTTTGCGATGATATTAAGGTCATTATGATGACTGTATCGGTAGTGTTAGTGGTAGTGATGGTATTAGTATTGGTAATGATGATAGTGGGTAACGATGTTTCTGTACGTTGTATTCTGTTGGCGGCCTTCGCCTTAAAATAGTACATCGATGACTTCGTACGATTATCTTCATCTGCTCTTATTTCTTTTTTTATTTTTTCTTTGTATTTTTTTTATCTTTCTTATTCTTTTCTTTTTTTTTTTTTTTTCTTTTCTTTCTTGTTTTGTTTGTTTCTTTGCATTTTGACGTACATAGTACATGAGCATTGAAACGTATATATGTACTATTGCGTATAAAATTATATTTAATATTTACAATAAGTATTTGTTATTATCTATTTATTCGTAGATCGAAATTCGATTAGATTTCTTTAGTTCTGGGAAAGTTTTCCTCGATGAATTAGAAATGACGAGAGAGAGAGAGAGAGAGAGAGAGAGAGAGAGAGAGAAAAAAAAATATATGAACATGTGTGTATATATATATATATGTAGAAAAAAAGAGAGAGAGAGAGAGAAAGAGAGGGAAAGAGATTTTAATTCTATATCTTTAATTTTTTTTTTTTTTCAATCGTACGAGGCGCCGATACTCGATTAGGAATTGCGTCGATCGGTTAGAAGTTTGCATAATCGAGCCGCTCGATAGAGCCCGGTCGCTTGCGCGAGGTCTTTCTATGTGATCGTTTAGAACGTTTATTTCCGTCCTTCATGTATATAAGCATATATATCTTTTATATCGTATTGCCGATAATGTTTCTTCCTCTCTCTCTCTCTCTCCCCCTCTTCATCCCTCTCACTCACTCTCTCTCTCTCTCTCTCTCTCTCTCTCTCTCTCTCACTCTTTTTCTCTATTCGCATTTATTTCAGTTAACTTTGGATTTTGAAAAGTCGAGGCGTTTTAAAAAAAATTGACTGCTTTATCTAATCATTAAGTAGCAAAAAAGAAAAGTGTGTAAGAGAGAGAGAGAGAGAGAGAGAGAGAGAGAGGCGTAAATGTTACGTGAACGCCAACACGTTTCTTAGGCACGTTTTCTGCTTGAAACAGGACAAAACTTATACGTATATAAGTACATATACACATAATGTGTAAAAAAAAAGTGATAGAATAGAAAGAGAAGGAGAAGGAGAAGGAGGAGGAGGAGAAGAATATCGTTAGGATATTCTGGGCGATGCGATTAGACATTTTCGATAAAACGTCTTATCGGATAAAAATAATAACACGTCATCGATGTCGCCATTTAAGCAATAGCCCTCTCCCATTTGTAATACGATAATTTTATTATTATTATTACTAATATTATTAATATTATTAATTAATTAATAATAATAGTAATATTAATGGTAATGGTAATAACAATAATAAATATTTTCGATTAAAAGGAAACTCACTCTTCTCTCGACTTTGTTTCAGAAGACGTGGGCTATAGGAGTATCGAGATCACGTCGGCTTTCACGCATCTACCTCAAAAGGGTAAGGCTCGTGTGGTCTTCAAAAGGGGGATGGGAGGGGGGAGGGGGATGGGAAAGCATAAAAAAAAAACTACTAGAAATCCATTAATCCGAACATGATTATAATTGTCTAAAGGCGAATCACTTCAAACTTGTTTGAAATTACGAGAGTAACAAATGGCATTCAATAACACGCAGTAATGCCAATATTGGATATTATCGATAAAGTTCTGTACGTATTTAACGAGCAATTATTTATACTCGAAAGATCGAGAATCAGGATGATAGAAATATGTTGTTAATATCAATTAATACAAATTACATTGTATATTATCAATGGAACTACCGACCTATTTTTTTTTTTTTTTTTTTTTTTTTTTTTTTTTTTATCATGCCACACATCTCAAGTGTGGCATGTATGTTACTTTGAAAAACCAGAACAAAAAAGAGACAGAGAGAGAAAGAGAGAGTGGGATAGAGAAAGAGAGAGAGAGAGAGAGAAAAGCAAACAAGCAAACGTTGGACTCATTAACATTTTTAATCTATTCCATTGTAGTTTACATAGTTGAAACGATTATGATATTCGCATTTTGAAACTTTTAACTTTTACAGCCTATTAAATATTAATGAACATTATTAAAGAAAATGTATTATTGAAAAAGTAAAATATATTTTATAGATTTGATAAGTAACCCGGAAGCACATATGTATTGTAATAATAATTATTATATCGTATTAGGCTTCGTAGGTTGTCGTCGTCGACGTCATCGTAGTTGCCGTTGGTAAATGTCAATTGCATGAAAAGTTATCGTCGATGAAATGACTCGTTCGTTCGTTCGTTCGTTCGTTCGTTCGTTCGTTCGTTCGTTAGTTAGTAGTTCGTTCGTTAGTTCGGTTGGCGGCGAGTCGCGTTGCGAGAAGAAAGCAATAGCGCTATAAATATCTCGTGGTACCTCTCGCGGATCCGCTTGGCGAAACTTGTTTGCTGTAGCCGCTTGAGGCGCGTGCGAGGAGCTCGGATTGGTTGAGGATAGAAGGCTTTTTACCCCTCCAACCATAGTCGCATGCTCTTCAAATAAGCCCTCTCTTCCCCTCTCGCGGCCAGTGTCGCGTTCGGCGGCCGTCGTCGTGCTTCCGTGAACGATTCGTAAAGTATTATCATCGGTAACACTCCTCAGCATCGTTTAGTCCGCGATCTGCCTCGCGAGCGAGCGAGCGAGCGAACGAAAAAGAACGGTTTACTTGCTTCGTTACCTTCTTTTTTTTTTCTTTCCCTTTTTTCTTTTTCTTTTTTTCTTTCTTTTTTTTTTTTTTTTTTTTTTTTTAATTTCTTTTTCTCATTCGCCTATGGATTACCATTAATTAATACGTTGTATCTTAGTTTCTCTTTTATTCCAGTGGTGACTCTAAATTTAGCGCTGACCGTCGTGTCTTGTCACGTCGTCGTTAGTATCACCGAGGAATACGTTTCGTGTGGTGTTTCTTTTTTTTTCTTTCTTTTTTTTTTTTTTTCCTTTTACTCTCTCTCTCTCTCTCTCTCTCTCTCTCTCTCTCTCTCTTTGTCCACTGGATTTTTTTAATAGTTTATCTTTCGTCATTATTATTATTATTATTATTATTATTATTATTATTATTATTATTATAATATTTGTATCTTTCTTTTTCTTTTCTAATTTCGATAGTTCTCTTCGTTTTTATTATTCGATAAGAGCAAAATATAGATTAACCAAGTCGCGTATAATCCCGTCTAATAGTATTCGCGTCGAATTTGACAATATACCCGATATACATATAGTGCGATCGAGATTTCTTTGTGTTTCATATTCTTCGTTTGTTCGTTTCTTTCTTTACTCTCGATTAATACATTTTTTTGTGTCTACGTAACGAAAGTTTGACTTTTATATTCATCATCAACGAAAACGTGCGACGATAAGGAAAAAGAAAGAAAGAAAAGAAAAAAAAAAAAAAAGAACTGAATTGTCTCGTTGATGAAACGAGATGAAGAAATATTTTTGAATTGTGTATTTCTTTTTGGGAATCAAGAGAAGCAAAAGAAATAAATATGAGGCTCCACGTGGAGCAACCTGCTCGGCCACTAGCGCGTTATCCGCTTGAGGCGGTTGCCCGAGACTCCTCGCGATTTTTACCAGATGTCTGCTGTTATATGTACTACGTAGAGATGGCCAGGGACACCCCGGGCTCGCCTATGTCACGCCCGCGGGATTTGGGTAGCGGAGGTGGTGGCGGCGGCGGCGGTGGCGGAGGAGGCGGCGGCGGTGGTGGCGGTGGCGGCGGAGGGGGAGGAGGTGGCGGGGGTGGAGGTGCTGCAACGGCCACCTTAACTTCCGGCGCCTATCATGCTGCAGTTGCTACCTCCGATCCAACGACCCTGCATGGCCACGCTTTGCAACAGAAAATACTCGAGGTAACGTATGCCTTCATGGGCGCGACCTTCTTTTCTATTATCAGAGAGATCTCTTCCTATTTCTTCATCCTTCGATCATTTTCTGCTTGTCTGTCTGTCTATCCGTCCGTCCGCCTTTCTATCTGTCTCTTTCCACCCTTTGTCCACTTCTTTGTTTTACATCCCTAATTCTTTTCAGCTATATATTGCCTTTTCGATGCAAGCGTCGATCGATATTACATCGACGAATTAGTTCAAGGCCGAGGGAGATTCGCGAGCATTGCGCGCGACTGCTGCGACCGTTTGTAAAAGAAAAAAGTGCGAGAAACGATAGAAAATTTGAATTCGTAAATGATTGAAAATCCTCTATGATTGAATATTTCTAAGATAATTTTCTTTTACTCTATCGACCATTATCGACGATTATTCATGATACAAAAGTAACCATACATATAAATAATACAAATCACCGATTGAGTTTTCTTTTTCTTGTCATACATTTTACTCGTAGGTAATCCAATGATAATATGTATTCTATTCTTGACACTTGAACCATATGCACGTCATCAAGGCAAAACCCAGAGTAACGTCGATAGCCGATCCGAAAGTCGTCCAATCGTTCCAAGAAAGTATCTAAAGTATTTGGAAATTTTTAAAAAAGTATAAGAGATAGAAGAAGGAACAAAACAAGTAAGAGAATAATTTCAATGAAAATAATAAACTGTACCTGAAGTCTGGCAATGACCAAGACAATTATTAAAAGTAGGGCGAAACTATTAACAATCAGGAGCGCTCGTTTGCAAGCTAATATTGTATTTCGTGATCTTCCTGAACCGATTAGACCATGATGAAGATTGTACTCTTGTATCCAAGTTCGAATACCAGCATCTATTTTGACGTCCGTTATGTCCGAACTGACGATAGTCTGAAAGGCGATCTGTTTTTTTTAGAATATACGATCTAAAGATGGCCAGGGACAAGGTCAAGGTCAACCAGAAGTTCAAATTTGTTGTCTCTCTCTCTCTCTCTCTCTCTTTCTCTTACTTACTCCTTCTTCTTCAAACCGACAAAGTTTTCGATTTCAGTGAAATAAAGTGTGAGAGAGAGAGAGAGAGAGAGAGAGAGAGAGAGACAGAGAGAGACAGATAGGCAGACAGAAAGAGAAAGCAATCATTGTCGAAGCAAGGAAGCTTGCGTGCTCGTCAAAGTTTTGCGGTAAGCGGAGCGAGTCGTGGCTATTTCCGTTCGATATACTAACAAAGTCGCAGGCCAAGGCCACGGAATCGAGGGGTGCACGGCAAAGGGGACAGGGTGGCGGCGCCAGTGCTACCCTAACGTCGCAATAGCTCGCGAGACAATCGGCGCAAAGCAAATGGCCGCAAGGTGCTCTCACACTGATCTTTGGTGCTCCCAGACATATAGGACAAATCTCACGATTGTACGCTAAAACTGCTGGCCGTTGCTCGGTGAACTCGCTTTAATTGATCGATCACGAGATATTTTTATCATTATATATAGATGCCTTAGATACGTGTTTATATATATATACACACACACACACATATATATATATTTATAAATATATATATGTATAAGTGTGATGATAAAGTCAAGTGTATTATTTAGAAAAAGAAAGAATTGTATTTATATAATAAAATATGTAACTAAATGTTTTATGATAGAATGAAAGTAGAATAAAGGATAAACAATTTTATATTCAACAGAAAAGAAAATAAACGAGTATGTTAATGAGTATATATATATATATATAGTGTTTTATAAAAAACTGAACAAATAATTTAACGAATAGAAGGGAAATAAACGAGCTTTATAAAATAGGAATTAGTAACGTGGAATATATTGGCATAAAGGAAAACATTGGAAATTATTAATTAGCTTGTTACGAATTTATCACATAATTATATTTGTTAAAAACCTGATTTCTTTCCCCTCAGATCCGACGATGTCTTCGTTAGATTTATTCTTCCTTGTTAAAAAACGTAAGGGCCATTTCGGTGAAGAAAAAAGTGGTTTTCTTTTGTAAAGGAGGACATAGGTACCAAAGCCAACTACCAAAATGGTTGCCTTTACGGCATATCCTTTCCATCCAGAAGAGGAGGATATCTCGTTACGAGGAATAATCAATGCGAGCGTTCTCGCCTTAGTTTGTTCCGTAAAATTCATTCTATCGTGTTTTCTGCATTGGTTTATCGGCTGATCGATTTCTTAGTGAGATTTCTTTTTCTTTAGATAACAGGCATCTTCGGAACGTCGAGAAGAGCAAGCAATATCGAATGTGTATATAAGATCGAAACGCGTTCTTTTGTTCGATCTCTCTCTCTCTCTCTCTCTCTCTCTCTCTCTCTCTCTCTCTCTCTTTCTCTCTCTTTCTCTCTCTTTCTTTTTCTTATGAGAGAGAGAGAGAGAGAGAGAGAGAGAGGGGTATAAAAAATTTTTCCTAGTGATAGATTCAAGTTACATTTGTATTTGATCAAATAAAGTTCTTTCGTACAATTATCTCTTAGTATGTATCATCGAAGATATTTAATCCTATATCTCTAAGAATTTTATAATAACATTCTAATCATGTTGGAAATGTATTTAATGTTTCCGGAATTTTACAAACTCTCTTAATTTTATGATATGTATACATCTACCAACGTGTATAAACGTATACGAGAATAGGTGGAGATTACGAGATCATCGATCATTATTCTTGTAGTTAACTCTCGCGATGACTCTTAGATAATTCTTGGAATAATATTTTTAGACTCCGGAAAGAAATGGAATAGAGGTATCTCGTCATTGCTAACTAAGAGAGAAGCAACGATATGCACTGCGTCGATTTTACTACGTGCTCGTTCATTCGCGGACGTAACCAATTGGCAAGAGAGCTGACGCTTTGGCTACTCTGCCGTTTGTCGTCTGTCGTCGACCCACGCATTTCCTTCTGGGCGAATGCCATCCATCTTCCCGTCTTAACCATGACTTGTGTGGTTCTAATTATTCCAAAAAAAGTCTTTCATTTCTTTTCTCCTCTCTCCTTCCTTCCTTCCTTCCTTCCTTCCTTCCTTTCTTCTTTTTTTTTTCTCTTTATTTATCCATCCATCCATCTATCTATCTATTTATTTTAATAGTCTCTCTATTATTTCAAAAAATTCAAATTTGGTGCATTACCCTTGAGATGTCTGGGTTTGGTTCCAGCTACAGCAGCACCATCAGCTACAGCAACAAATCCTGCGGCAGCAGTACCAAGCACAGGAACGGCAATTGGCCGAGATGCACGAACAACAAATGCATCAGCTCAAGGTATTACTCGACTTATCCATTTTTTTTTTCTCTGACCTTTTATTTTTTTTATTTTTTATTCTTTTTTTCTTTTTTTTATTTTTACAATCATCAATCAAGTACATTTAATAATAATTATTTTTTTTCTCTTTTCGCAACACATAATGTAATTATTATCAAGCTTGAGGTTTAATATATTTAAAAGATAGAGAGAGAGAGAGAGAGAGAGAGAGAGAGAGAGAGAGAGAGAGAGAGAGAAAGAGAGAGAGAGAGAGAGGGAGAGAAAGGTGGAGCGATAAAGGTTTTAATCAATCAGGATATTTCGAAGCTCGTTATTTATAAACAAAGTTCATGGTATATATTTTCCAATATATATATATATATATATATATATATATATATATATATATATATATACTATATATATATTTAGGATTTCTTCGAGCAGAACGCATCCTTGCATCTTAGTCGACGTTCCCTGTCGTTATCATCATCGCTTACGTATTCAGAAAAAGAAATTGATAACAAAGTGTACAATAATTTTATTTTTGGAATCATTTTTCTCTCTCCCTCTCTCTCCCTCTGTGTATCTTTCATTCTTTCTCTTTTTTTCAACGATAAGAACATATATATGTATATATATATATGTATATATATATCACATATTATCTCTCAAACGAGTCGCTCAATATTTACGAATCATTTAAAAATTGAGCATTTATGTTAAATCTCATTAACAACAATAATATCACAAGGACCAACATACATCGTGTGTTTGATATAGCTTACTCGTCGAATTCAAAAAAGAATGGAAATTCGCGTCGCACTCTTGCCTGTTAAAGTAGTAATACACATGCACATTGAAAGTCAATCCATTCATTCAAAGTATCCGCGAAGAGTCGAAAGTCCGTACGGAATATTCCTCTCATTGTGTTGTGTGTCGCCATGTCGGGCGCCGTATCGTGCGTCATAGAGGGACGACACGACAACTCTGATGATGATAATGATGATGATTATGATGATGATTATGATGACGATGACAATAATGATAATGATGATGATGATGATGATGATGACGATGACAATAATGATAATGATGATAAAAATGATAAATGTTAATTGTAAAAATAAAATCGTATTATTTTCGTAGCACGACAGTAATACGAAATAATATTACGGGGTTAAAAATGGCGACGAGAAGAGAGAAAGTGAAAGATCGTCTTTCTCATCATCGCGATAATATTTTATGCGTACGTCTGTGGGTGCGTTTGTCTCTGTGTACGTGTGTGTATGTGTGTGTGTGTGTGTGTGTGTGTTTAAAGAACGTGGGCACTAATTCGAAAGCGGAATTATGCAGCCGAGCAACAACGACGAAGATGTGTCTTGACGTAATTGCAAGCCTTTTATTCTTGGAGTTCTTGCAACGAGTGTGACACCACAATGTGTGCTTTATAACGGTTTATCTCTCTCTCTCTCTCTCTCTCTCTCTCTCTCTCTCTCTTTTTCTCCCTCTCTTTCTTTCTCTCTTTTTCTCCCTCTCTTTCTTTCTTTCTCTCTTTTTCTATTTTCCCATGCTATTTTCGGCATCAAAAGCGCATAAACCACGCGCCTCCTCCTTCCCGTGTGTTCACCTGTCGGGATGGAACGCGCCCGCGCACACAACCGTCACTTCCGCTAACAGGTGCTAGCAGGTGTTCGAGCGTACAGGTGGAAACAGGTGGTTCCGTTTCGAATTTCCCGCGTAAATACGTAGGCGTCGCTATATTGCGACTCCCGTTTCTCCGCGGGCTTCTCAAATTACTTTCGATATGATCTTAATTATTTTTTTTTTTTTTTCCAATCTCGATATAATATTCCTTTCTTTTCTCAACCTTTCTCTTTTTTCTTACTTTCCTTTTTAATTTTTTTTTTTTTTCTTTTTTTTTTCTTGTTTCATTTTTATTTTCGCTACAGATAAGTCGTCAGATTGAGACTAACTTAAACTAAAGAAAAGGAATATTTTCTAAAGGGATTTTTGTGTTTAGATAAAATTGTTAGACGAAAATATCAATTGTTATTATACACTTTAGTAGCGCTTTAAGAGAAGTAACGCTTTAATCGTAGCTTTGGGAAAAGCAGAAACAATTGGAGGAGCAATTGAGGGAAAAGGAACGATTAGAGGCACTCAGGAAGAAGGACAAGCACGATCATAGCGCCATCGCTTCGACGGAGGTTAAACAACGTCTTCAGGTAGACTTTTTTCTTTTTTTTTTTTTTTTTTTTTCTTTTATTTTTTATTTTTATTACTTTTAAAATTTATTATCGTCTATCTAATCTCTCGTACGTATTCTTTTTTTCTTTTTTTTTTTTATGATCGTGATTTTTAACATAGAGTTTCCTGGTTAACAAAAAGCAAAGGGAAGCCGCTGCAGCGGCGAACGGGGCCGTCCCTGGTACACCTGGATATAGAAGCTGGTGAGTATAATTTTTATTTTTCGTTGATTAAACAAAACAAAACAAAAATATATATATATATATATATATATATATATATATAAAACTAGTTGACTATATTAAGTAGACTCTAATAGAGAGAAAATAATTTATTTATATCATACGAAATAAAAAAGAAAAAAAATAGAGTTATAAAAAGAGAAATTTCACGGACGTCTATTTTTATAAGACAAAGCAGTTATCTTATTATATAAGAGTCTTATTATTATATCGTAGATATATCCCACGTGATACGTTTTACACGTTTTACACGTCGAGTTAAGATATATAACATACAAAGAGAATACAAAACTGGCTGACACGTGCGACGCTCAAGTTCATTATACGATTGGCACGAGAATTGATCCGGCAACGGTCCAACTAAATCCGATGCTTCATTATCTATATTCGAGTTAGTCAGTTTACGATGTTGCCGACCGAGTCGAATTGAGATTCGCACGTCGTTTTTGTTTTAATGGCTTGTTGTTAGGTCGTCTTGATAGCCCCGTCTTCGTCGTCCTCGTCGTACCGTCCTCCTCCTCCTCCTCCTCCTCCTCTTTCTCTTTATCTTTCTCTTTCTCCTCCTCCTCCTCCTCCTCCTCATCCTCTCGTTTCTTCTTGTTCTTCCTCTTTGTCGTCGACAGAGTAACGGTAATAGCACAACCTGGCCCAGTTATCCATTTAGCTACGGGCAACGAGCTCTCGAAAATATTTCCTCGTCCTCGACCAGACGAATATCATTTGTGCATCTCTACAAATTAAACGAATGATTTTCCTTAATCGAACTTGTTTCTCTTTAGTATTATTATTATTATTATTATTATTATTATTATTATTATTATTATTATTATTATTATTATTATTATTATTATATTATTATTATTAATATTATTATTATTATTATTTCCAATGGAATTTGTTATACGTCAAAAGAAGTTTAGAATTCCTTTTTACTTTTTCCTTTTTTTTTCTTTTTTGTTTAGAAGGAAATACTTCGTTTAGAACGAAAAGAATACTTACTTTGACTTTTCTCTTCTTCAAATTGACTATTGTATTTCTTTTCCTTCTTTTTTTTTTTCTTTTTTTTTTCCCTCCCCTCTTTCTTTTTTCAGGTTGCAGCCACAGTCCGAAACAACGAGCAACACAAATTCCTCGCATCCTTATCGTATGCCACAGATGTTGCAGGAGAAGTTTGGCGATGATTTCCCATTGAGAAAGACAGGTATATATTAACGAGGATCATAGTTTGATGTGCGCAACCTCGTGAGGATTAGTCTCTGTGTGCCAGTAGAATGCCTACTAAAGCATGGATTTTTTTTGCGATCGGCCAAGTCGCTCTGTCGCGACACGATTTACGTTTTTTTTTTCCATGAGATATGATAACGATCCCTCCCCCCCACCCCCCAAGAAGCAGGAGCTTTGGCGGCCGACCCGCTCGATTTCTCGAATTTCGTTCTCTCGCGTTTTCCTCTTCTTCTTCTTCTTCTTCCTTTTCTTATGTTACTTCTTCATAGATGAAGAAGATGTTGAACGATTGGACGCGTCCCGCGATTTGGTATAATTACATTGGAAAAATAAAATAAAAGAAAAGAAAAGGTTCTTTTTTTTTTTTTATATATCTGTGCGTTGTTTCAATTCGTCATTTAAAAGTTACGCACATCTTTTTCTTTATCGACAATGAAGTCTCTCTCTTTCTCTATTTCTCTCTTTTACTTTTTCTCTCTCTCTTTCTCTCTCTCGCTCTGTCTTTACGTGTAACATATAATAGATTACGTTTATCTTCGTTCGTTTCTTTATTTTTTAATTTAAAAAAATTTTTTTTTATTTTTTTTTTATTTTATTTTTTTTTTCTTTCTCTCTCTCTCTCTCTCTCTCTCTCTCTTCTCTTTCTCTTTCTCTCTCTCTCTTTCTCTCTCTTTCTTTCTCTTTCTCTCTTTGCTTAATACGCCAAGATCCGCACCTTAGATCGAGTGTGTGTGTGTTGCCAATTATTAACGTTATTGAAAACTTGAAGATTTTCAATAGAAATGACGAGAGAAAATAAAAAGAGAATAAACAAATTAATCCTTGTCGATAAATAAATTATATGCAAAAGAAAGAAAGAAACAAAAAAAAAAAAAGAAAAGAAAAGGAAAGGAAAGAATTAGTAATTAAAGAAAGGTGCGTCGATCTATGTATATAAAAAAGAAAGAGAAAAAAAAAGATTAAAAAAAAAAAAAAAAAAAAAAAAAAAGAAAAGGAAATTTCTCGCGATTTTATAAAAACGATCATCGAAAAATCGATTCGTCGTCACGAATTCGAAAACGTCGCGTTCTCGTATTCGTCCTCTTCTTCTTTCTTCCACCTGGTATGATAATGACCGACTAACCCTGGCTGAAAATTGGCCAGCATCGGAGCCGAACCTGAAGGTGCGACTAAAACAGCGCGTGGAGAGGAATATGGCGGCCTTGCGGCACTCGCCCCTGATGGCACGAAGGAAGGATCGTCTTCTGTCGCACCTCAAGCGGAAGTCGCTACTAGCAAGTACGTCACCTTCATTTTACGCTCAAGAGGACCGTCTTCGGACGAACTCGCAAGACCATCCTCCGCGCGTGAGCATTCGCCGAAATTTCGTTGCACCCGTGTTCTTTTTGATTAATCATGATAGCCGTAATAATAATAATAATAATAATAATAATAATAGTAATAATAATAGTAATAATAATAATAATAATAATTAATAGTAATAATAATATTATTAATAATAACAGCAATATTCGTTAGTCTTACTTTTCTTGTTTTTTATTTATTTTTTTGTATCTCTTATCTATATCTATATCTATATCTATATCTATATCTATATCTATCTATCTATCTATCTATCTATCTTCATCTCTCTATTTCTTTTCTATCTTTTCCTTAATTTTCTCTCTCATTTCGTTTCGTTCTGTTTTGTTTGTTTGTTTTTTTTTTTTTTTTTTATTTTTTTTTAATTTTTTTTTTAATTTTTTTTGTTACTTTCCCCCTTTTCTCGTTTTGGACTGTTGACTTGTTGAATTATGCTACTTTGTCCAATTTTAACAGCATGAAAGATCCTTCTTACAATAATATACACACGTATGTAGAAGGAAAATATGTACGTTCGATCTCGCACCCGTAGATCGTGAGTACGGTGAGGTTATCAACAGTTTTCCACATTTTTTTGGCAATACGTAAGCAATGCAATTTCGATGGAATTCGAGCGCCTCGTCGATAAAAAATTCTTTTTTAATTCTTTAAATTCTTTGACCAAGGATCTTTTTGTTTTGCTAAAATAGAACATATGTCGATCGTTTTCAGATGCTGGTAGCAATCCAGAATCGGGGCCTAACTCACCGCCGACTGTTAATAATTCTCAGGCAAGTCCTACCGCAGGAAGCAATACAGCGATACAAGAGGTAAAATTATAACGATCGATAAGTTTTCATTTTCTCACTTTAAAATAATTTCGAAAGTTTCACGTCGTTGTTGTCATTTTATAGGAAAGCGAAAGTACGAGTTATGGTGGCCCGCTGACGAGTAGTAGTCAACAGGGAAGTCTCTCGGATCTTTCGTTATTTAGTTCACCGTCCATGCCCAATATCTCTTTGGGAAGACCACAAATTCCATCCAGCTCGGCTGTAAGTTCAAATAATTGTCTATTTTATAATTAAAATCAGCTTCTGTTGATGATCGATCAGATTTGATTTGATTGAGTTATTAGATAGGCATTATTTCAAATCGGATTATTTCGATAATTACACATAAGAATATAAAATAATCTTTCTCAGCAGAGCGGATCGAAATTAGCACCAGTCTCTGAAGCTGAAGTTCGTGCCGCATTTACGGCTCGTCTTGGTATGCCATTAACCGGTCAAATGTTACCAGGCACATTACCGTTCTATCCATCGCTGACGGTCATCGATGGAGATCCTACGTACATTCACAAACAAATGCAAAATTTGGAACAAGTGTCAGTAGGGAGCAGACAACATCCGGTATATCATACCGCGCCGATTACGGATACACAAGTAGCACATACAAGACTGCAGAAGGCTAGTCACCGGCCTTTAGGTAGTATGTTTTCGCTTTCTTCCCTTAACAAACAATTCCACGTGCGTGCTCTGTTCCGTTAAAAGAAACGAAAGTTTCTCACCAGGAGAATCAAGATGCGAAGCACAGCATGCACATTCGCGATTTATCTCAATTTAGATTAGACATTAGTATTAAATTTATTTCTCATCATCCAGGTAGAACTCAATCCGCGCCATTACCTCTTGGTCATCCGATGTTGCAAAGTGGTATGATGGCACCACCTGCGCATTACGAGGAATACCTGATCGAGAAACAACACCATGATCAACAACAGGCGCACAATTATTTGAAACAACAGATTCGTCAGACCGTATTAACGCGAGTTAGTTCTCGAGGGCAGACCAATCAGTTGGACGAAGCGCCAGAAAGCGAGGAATCCGAAGTGATAGATCTTACGGGGAAAAAGGATTTGTCGGAGGAGAGCGAAATTTCGAAACAGCAGAGGGATCGTGAACAATTTTTGCAACAACAGAGAGATCTGATGATGAGACACACCTTACAGACGAACGAGTCGACGGCCTATCCTGGCGGAAGGAGTTCACAATCCGCCAGACCACTTTCAAGAGCGCTCTCTAGTCCGTTGGTACATTTAGGTAAGCCAGAGATATGTTTGCCCTTTCGTTCGTCGTTTTTTTTTTTTTTTTTTTTTTATTCGTAAAAGTAATAGCGATTGATGGATACACGAGATATATATCCTTCGTCATAAGGAAAAGTAAGATATAATTATTGATTTGAACTTTCACGAAGGACCTCAGGGTGGCGGTGGTGATATGTTTGCTCGGGGCTCACCTCATCGAGCTAACACAGGATTGGCATACGATCAATTGATGCTAAAACACGCCTGTGTTTGTGGTGAAACTGTAAGGGGTCATCCCGAACACGGTGGTAGATTACAGAGCGTCTGGGCTAGATTATCGGAAACGGGATTATCTCAGCGTTGCAGTCGAGTTCGTTCTCGTCAGGCTACACTTGAAGAAATTCAAACGTGTCATAGCGAGGCACACACGCTTTTATTCGGTAATTATAGGAAATGTTTATTACATTTATTTTAAAGTTGCGTTTAAATTTTGCTTTATAACTTATAAGTATTCCATCACGTAGGAACGAATCCTTTGAATCGTCAAAAATTAGACATGTCGAAACTTCCACAATTACCGATCATTGAATTGCCTTGCGGAGGAGTAGGCGTTGATTCCGATACAACGTGGAACGAATTAAATACCGCACCTGCCGCCCGAATGGCCGTAGGATGCGTAGTTGATCTCGCTTTGAAGGCAGCGATGGGTGACATCAAGAATGGCTTTGCGGTCGTTAGACCTCCGGGACATCATGCGGAGAGTAATCAAGCGATGGGCTTTTGTTTCTTCAATTCCGTGGCGATCGCTGCTCGTTTGTTGCAACAAAAACTTGACATCAGAAAGATATTGATCCTTGATTGGGTAAGAACATGGAAATATTAATTCAACTGTTATTTTTAGTGCTGAGTTAGACATTATTTTCAGTATATCATTCGAGGACAGCTATTATTCTCGAAAGGCTTTTTAAAAAAACTTTATATGATAATAATTTTCTAGGACGTTCATCATGGAAATGGAACACAACATATGTTCTACGACGATCCTAGAGTACTTTATCTCTCCATACACCGACACGACGAGGGTAACTTTTTCCCAGGTACGGGTGGACCAACGGAATGTGGTACAGGCGAGGGTTTAGGATACAACGTGAACGTAGCATGGTCTGGTGGATTAAATCCACCAATGGGAGACGCAGAATATTTGGCAGCCTTTAGAACGATCGTTATGCCGATCGCTAAGGTTTTCGATCCTGAAATCGTCCTAGTTTCTGCGGGTTTTGACGCTGCCGTTGGTCATCCCGCACCTCTTGGTGGCTACAAGGTCAGCCCTGCGTGTTTCGGTAGAATGACGCAACAGTTGCTAACTCTCGCAGGTGGTAAGGTCGTTCTAGCTTTGGAAGGTGGTTATGACTTGGCAGCGATCTGCGATTCCGCTCAGGAGTGCGTTAGAGCTTTGCTAGGTGATGAACCAACTCCAATTCGAGAGGATGAACTCACGCGGGCTCCTTGCCAAAATGCCATTGATACATTACAAAAGACTATCGCCATTCAGGTAAACTTTATAAATGATAGTTTATAATAAAAGATAATATCAATCCTTATACTGTCTTACTGAACGTTCAATCTTATTAATTATTTTCTTTTATCTTGATACAGATGTCTCATTGGCAATGCGTTAAACTCTTCGCTCATACCGTCGGTATGAGCGCAATTGAGGCGAGTCAGAAGGAACACGACGAAACAGAAACGGTATCTGCTATGGCTTCGCTTTCCATGCAACAGCCTACGAATCTTACGTGAGTTTTTATTATTTTCAATATCTCGTAGATACATTTAATATCATTATTATTACGATTCAACGATAATATTACGTTATATTAATTATCGTTAAATATTTAAGTGATGGGATTATATGATATTTATTAAACGTATACTTCAATAAAATCATATAGATCAATTAGAAATTAAAAAGTACGAAATAATTATCTCCTATAATAATTAATTCCAATTGATTTGAAATTTACTTAATTAAGTATTATCCTAAGTTGACGAATTAATTATTATTAAATATTAACGAAAACAATTTACTCGTGATCGTTTGTTTCTCATAGAACTACGCCGGATCATTCCCGAGAAGTTTCCGAGGAACCGATGGAGCAAGACGAGGCAAAATGAAGTGTACTCGTTTAAAAGATGTTAGCTATCATCGAGATCATATTGAAAATGAGTTGAGAAACGTCATGAACGCAGAGGTAGAGGAACCGAAGAAAAATGAAAACGAGGGAATCTCGTTTTTTTTTTTTTTTTCAAAGATAAATGTAAATCATGGATTTGGTATGTTTCATTTGGAAAGATTAATCCATGAAAAGTCTACGGTGATGAGATCGTCGACGTGTTTATCTCTATATCTGTAAGTCGTCGACGAACCTTTGATGACGTTTTTCTTTTTTTTTTTCTTTTCTTTTTTTGAAAGACACTACAAAGCATTGAAAAAAATTTTGTCAATTTTTTGTCGAATTAATATTGTCGTTCAATGAACGGAATTTTGTAAACACGCGAGTACACTATTTTCGTGTGTTAAAAGATTATCACGAAGCGAAAGAGCCATTTTATTTGTCGCTTCTTAATTGGATAATCTAACTTTTTGTTCTTTTTTTTTTTTTTTTGTCTCTCTTTCTCTCTCTCTCTCTCTCTCTCTGACATTTTTCTTTTCTTCTTTTCTTTTTTTTTTTTCTTCTCTTCTTTGTTTCATTTTTCTTGTCTCTTTCTTTTTATTTAATTGTCCATCTCACAGAGTATACGATCCAATTTCGTTGTAAAAAGTTGTTGTAACTTGTATAGATACAATTTTTCGATGAAAAGGGCTCAAGTATGGAAGAAATGATTTTTGGTCCTCCGTTAATAACATTGGAAGCCTGTCATATAGAACTTCTTACCAGTGTCTTATTAATCAACAACGAAGGATCCCCCGTGGTTTGAGATAAGAGAGAAACAAAAACTGTCAACAGGCACGAACACAATTCTTTTTATTAACATTATAATATTATATAGAATTAATAAAGGAGAATTGACACGTAAAGATAATTAATTAATTTGTGCTTTAATATTTAATGTGTATCAAAAGATAACAACAAACTATTTACTTTTTCTTTTGTCTCTTCTTTTTTTCTTTTTTTCTTTTCTTTTCCAATCCAATTTTAAACTATACTCTTATTAAAGAATTGTATTATGTATCGTTGACAGTGTTTGGAGTGTGCTTATTAAGGAATAAGGTGTGTGTATATATATATATATATATATATATATATATATATATACACACATACACATATAAAATACAATCTTATGCTTATCGTACTTGCTTTTCATATACATTAATAAAACGTATTCTACATCTTCTACGTACATAAAATTTAAAGTAAGTGAAAACGAGAGAGATGGCGGTCGGGGAGGGGTAGAGGAGGGGAGGGGGAGGGGTGGCCGGGAGAGAAAGAATGCATACAAGACTTCGCGAGCAGATTTAAAGAATTGTCACATTTATGCAATGAATTGTACAAATTGTTTGAAAATTAATCTATTGTTGGATCTATTATGTACAACAAAGAAACTTTTGCCATTATTGTTGTAAACAATATTGTTTTGTATATAATGATCATACTTCATTGTTTACGTTTAACGTATTTCGCATTAATCCTATTATTGTGGCACATTTTAAAATGGAAATTATTCTACTGTGTGCTGCCGGTACAATGACATTTACATAACACGATGCAAACACACATTATATATAGCCCATTATTATATCTTAATCGTTCGTTATTACTTAATCGGTTGATACGCAACATGTAAACGATATCCATTCAATTTTTATTATCAATTTAAGCAAACAATGTATGTTTTATTTTCTGCAAAATTTATTCGACGTACACGTACACCTTTCATCTATATATATATATATATATATATATATATATATATATATATATATATATATATCAGCAACTTTTTCAAAACATATATATATATATATATATATATATATATATATATGTGTGTTTTATGATAAAAGGGATTAAAGTAATGTAAGAACAACGAATATATTTAATTGATCGTTGTACGAGTCTTTTGAAATTCTTAATTATATATTTCATCTCAGGTTGCGATATATATATATCGATATACATATATATATATATGTATATATATATATATATATATATATATAT
>NC_140814.1:7222500-7235000 GCF_050613455.1 Vespa mandarinia | reverse complement strand
ATTTCTAAACAAGCACGACGAGACGTCATTGAACTTAACATTTGTAGCAATGATTATTCTTTACAATGATAACGGAGTTACATTGGTTAATATTCAATCACGATGCATTCTATAACATTTGAAAGCTGACCGAATTTTCTATATCTACCGATTCTTCAATGAGAACTCGTTGAACAATACGAACGGTCGATAACTTCGAGAAAAATTTGCTTCATAAATTTCTACTAATTAGACTGAATTCCGTAAAAATAGCCGAAGCATTAAATCTTAATTGCCAACGTTAGATTATTGTTTCAATTATTCTTAAACATGTATATTTATATTTATGTATTATTCCAATAAAACTTCATAATAATAGATACAAATTACCGTTTTATATCTTTATATAACAGTTTACAGATTTTATTGTAATTAAATGAATTATCGATACCTTCGTTTTGAACAGGAAACGCGTTCTAAAATGATTAATCAATTTTGTCTCTAATGAAATCGTCAGACAATCGATTGACATAGTGAACGCAATTATAACAGTCAGTACCACTGACCTATATTCTCTTTTAGCTAGAGGCAAGCACTTCCTTTTCTTATGTTTTCCTTTTTTGACTTCCAACGTCAACATTCATCGTGGGTCATCGTCGGTTGAACGGATATTAGGCCGTCGACCTTGATTAGAACGCGACTTGACATTTATGAGAAGTAATTCATTCGAAAAATATGTTCGTCATGCACGACAAGATCATACGATACGTAGATTGAAAATATTTTTTTTAAAAATGCGCTAACAAATTCCATGATTAATAGTGACGTTAAAAATAGTATTAGAAATTTTACCGTTGTTCTTATCGATCGAATGAACTCGCACTAAATACTATCTATATTAATTACACATAGGATGATCCAAAGAAACTATTACAAATTATTTTCACTCGAGTTGTCTATGTAAATACGGATTTCTTTGCGTATCTTTTTCTTTTTTTTCCTTTTTTCAATTCAAACGGAATGTAACAATAATAATTATGAGGATTAAAAGAAATATTAGCGTGTAAATAAATTTCCAATTAAAGGTAAAACAGTGATCTCACTTTTTTTTTATTTTTTTTTTATTTTTCTTTTATTCTTTTTTTTATTTTTTTTTTTATTTTATTTTTTTTATTTCTTTTTCTATTTTTTTTTTTTTTTTTTTTTTAACGGAATGCACGGCGTTTACATTTTTGTATTTTTACATTGCTATCGAATAAAATAAAATAACTTATTTTCTTTCTAGACCCTGGAAGAAAAAAAGAAAAAGAAAGAAAAAAAAAAAAAGAAAAAGAAAAAGAAAAAGAAATCAATTTGAAACCACTATTTCTAATAGGTTCCGGTGGATAACAGCTCGTAACACTTTATTTGGCTCATCCCAAGTAACTCACGTATGAATGTAAGTTCTTATAAAGAGTGCATTTACCCGAGCGAAAAGTCGTAAATCACAGCGTCGATGTTGCTTCGCGGAAGCAAATCGGATTACAAGAGATCCTTCGAACGAGTATACGCACTTTAATGCCGTTCATTATCTCTCTATTCGTACGAAATTATTTACCTCTAGCTCTCGGTTACTTCTATCGGATAGGAATCGATTCCGTTTGAAAAGATAGAACTTAGAATTAATACTTATTTGCGAGAATTCTTCAAAGACATTTTCGAGACGTTTACACGTACTTACTACCTATCCTATCGAATGTGAGTTCACCGAGAGAAAGAAAGAAAAAAAAGAAAATAAACGGATGGTACTTATGAATAAAAGAGAAGAGAAAGAGAGAGAGAGAGAGAGAGAGAGAGAGAGAAAATCCGTTGACTTCAAACGAACACCTGCTACCGTACGTTTTACGAGATTTCAGGAATCTCTGGATAATCTTTGAAGCAACGGTTGAACTACCTTCGTATAACTGTGTACTATTCGTAGCTTCATAGTTCAAGCTTACGTCACGATTAATTCACTTGCCACAAAATCTTTGAATGCTGTAAAATGACGAATAAAAAAATGTATTCTCAAAAGGAAAAGAATCGTTACGTTAAACTCACAGAGGAATTCTTATTGGATAATATGTGTATCATTCTAAACAATAGAATTGCTTTGTTCCTTTTCTTTCTTTCTTTCTCTCTTTCTTTCTTTCTTTCTTTCCTTACGTCACGTTATAACATAATAAATTTCATTTCATTCTATTATTCCTTCAGAGATGAAATTTACGTGATAACGTTTGCGAGAAGGAGGACGAAAACTACTAAAGTTAATTGCAAGTGCAAGTAACGAAGGAACTTATATAAATAAATGTAAGAAGAGAAAGAGAGAACCAGTGACACGCTTTACGTCCCCGTTGGACGCTTTTGTGGCACTTCTTTTATTTATTGCCGCAGTGAATTTTACAACCGTTTCCTGCGTGGGAAGAAACGAGAGGAGAGTTTGAGTGAGAGAGAGAGAGAGAGAGAAGAGAATCCCGTGAAATATCGTCTTCTCTTTCACACACCATGCAATTTTCTTATGACTGTCTTCTCTCTATCTCCTTTTTTTCTTTCTCTAACGAGCGCAAACGTGGATTCCGTGCGTTCAATAATGCTAATTATAATTACACCTTTTTATAGACGTGATTATAAATCCTCTTGGATAATTCGATTCGATAATGACGGTGTAATGAACTAAAAGTTTTCCATGCGAGAAATAAATATACGCGGCACGCAACTAGAGAAAGGAGACAGAAAAAGAAAGAACAATATCTGGCGCGTCTTTATTGAATTTTTCCAATTATATAATAATTCTCGTTAAATTGCCGTATCAAGATGATATGTACGACATACAAATACCATATTCGTCACACGCCACCCTATTGTTAATGATACTTCCTTAGAATAATTTCTTTATTTTTTTCTTCTTTTTAAACTGCAAAATTAAATTCCTATTTAAAGAGACGCCATATTGTAAATTAATCGATAATATCAATCGAACAGATATTTCGTGTTGATAATTGCCATTACTTATTTATTCTTTTTATCGATTTAAAATATTATTTATATATAAATATATAATAATATATAATAATATATAATATAATGTTATGTTTCTTCTTTAAGAAATTATAAATAAATTTGTTGACATTAAATATATCGTAGTTATAGCGAAATAACTTTTAATTTACATTAATGGTTGTATTACATAATTAATTAGTATATATATATATTTTTTTTTTCTTTTTTATCACATATATTTTTCTGCTTAAAATCGTGCCAAGATAAATAAATGATTATTTAACTGACGTTTATAATAAATAAGATATAAAATCTAATTCGACAAAAGGAAAAATTTTATTTCCACATTTACGATAACTTTCAAAGACAAAGTAAAATATAAGATATATGTTTGTTTTAAAAGAATAGACAAGGATGAACAATATTGTAAGAGATATATAAACTCTTTTTTTTTTACTAACTTTTTCCCATGAACATGTATTCTAATTGCTGGCCCATGACACGTAGCGGGTGTCCAGCATTCATTTCTTTCTCTCTTTCTCTTACGACTTCGTCACGCTTTCTTTGTCCCGCGTGGCGTTGAACAAACCACGAGCATACTAATGAGCACTAAACGCGTGCAAAATCATTGCTTCTACTACTTGCAAATAATACTAGTAGCATTCTACCTCTCTCTTTCTCTCTCTCTCTCTCTCTCTCTCTCTCTCTCTCTCTCTCTTTTTTCTTGTCTCTTTCTGTTGAAGAGAAAAGGAAAAGAAAAACAAAAACTATTCGTTCAAAATTATCCAAATCTTGATTTTTTCTACGTTCTCATTTCATTTCATTTCTTTTCTATGATACATTTGATATTTGTTTGATAATAATTATTAAGTGAAAACAAATGAAAAGTGACATTTACGATTATATATAGTGAAAGTAAAAGAATTAAAAAAAAATAATAAACATTAACGGTTGCGTCAGAGTTGCGTCATCAAATTTTTCTAAACTATATAATCTATATACATATAGATCTATATAAATGTTTTTAAATTGCTTATAACGAGTGAAATATTTTTGCCTATGAATTTACCAGACGAGATATCATTTCTACATTGCTGTTACGCTAATGAGAAATACAGTTAGTCCGAGACTTCTTCGAACATTATACAGTTCTTTTTTTCTTTTTTTTTTGTACAGCTTCTTCTTCTTCTTCTTCTTCTTCTTCTTCCTCATCTTTTTTTCCTATCTCTGTCTCCCTTCCTCCCCCTTTCTCCTTTAACGTTACCTTTATCCTATGAATTAATGAGTATCACGGTTGATGCACAACGAAAACGAGCTTAGAAGAGAGGTTCTTCTTGTCTAGTAAAAAATATAATACTTCAGTTAAATTGTAGAAAGTAAGAAAGTATCTTTAGCTCGGGATAAAATTTCTTTGGATATATATATATATATATGTGTGTATAACGGTTCGATCATACTTATCACGAATAAAGAAACTTTTCATTGACGATTTTCCGTACACGAATGAGAAGACAACGAAGCGGAATCGATTATCTTTCGTACGTGCGGAAAACGCATGAAAAAAATATTCCGTAGTTCTTGCTTTGCACGTGCTTTGCTTAATAAATAAATATATACTAGAAACTAATTTTGATATTTACGCACGACGTTGAAACGGTAAATGCGACGTTTACAAATTATCTTACCGAACTGATGAGTTCCCAGAGAAAAAGTGACGTTAGATCATATTTCCTTTCCTTTTCTTTTTTTCTTTTTTTTTTTTTTTTTTTTTTAATAATAATTTATTCGTCGATCGAAGTAATGGATCGAAGTAGAATGGAAAAATTTGGATTTTAATAAGAAACGCGTCAATGATTCTCGCAACGACATATTACATTTATTGTCAATGACAAAAATGGCACTGAAAGATATCCTTTTAAATAATACGTTCGTGCAGTTCATTTAATCAATCATTAGAAATGAAATAATTAATCGAATTTAATGTAAAAAATACAATAGAAAAATTAGAATTATAGAATGGAATATGTCAATGTAACGGAGATCTAATTAACGCAATTGTCAATGTGCATAAAATGTCACTGTAAGATATCATTCAAAAATATCGATGTTTGTATTTAATTTTGATAAAGTTTTTTAATAAATTTTTCCTACGAAATATAATTGATATATTGATATATTTAAATTCAAAAGAAAATTCTAAAATATGAAGTATTAATAAGAAATTCACGAAACCGATCATTATTACAATCGATTATTACTTGATTGAATTTCGAATGGTACCAAACGAATCTTAAATTCGCGGATTTGATTTTGACTTCACATTGTGTAACTATAACAACAAGGGGACTATACTATTCGCATACTTGGCCAGGTCTCTTGGGAAATTGTGCGTACACGCCCAGAACGTACTACTGTTATCTCGACGACACGACCAGACAGCGGTGCTCAAGCGCATGCCATACAAAAAAAATGTTCAATTTAATTATTCAATAACCGACTTCAGCGTCATTCCTCTGATCATGTTTTTGTAATTACATACATATATATATATATATGTATATATATGCATGTTTATGTATATGTACGCGTGATAATTGAAAATCTTTTTCATTTTTACTATTATTAAGAAAAAGTTCGAACATATGGAATATTGAAAAAAAAAAAGTCGTAAATTTTTCCTATGTTCTCATTTTAACTCAGCCTACAATAAAATCATAAGAAACATTTACATTTATGATTCATTTAAGTACGATCACATTGTAATTATCGTTTTGTTTTTATCATTTTCATTTCATTACATAATTAATACGATAGATGATTTACTAATATCAATGTTGAAGTTTTCCGGAAAAATGTAAAAATTATTTTCAATATATTATACAATATTATAATAATATGATATATTCGATGCATCGTTAAGTATATATAAGAGTACATTTCTCATTTGATTATTTATCGAGCGTGTAGGAGTATTTTAATTGAACACGTAACCGAGTAAACCTAAGCGAAACATCGAAATAAGAGAAAAGAAACTTAACTACAAGTGAGATTGTTTTCCGGTGAACAAAACCAGAAATTTCTTTCTCGACGGAGCAATATCAAGGAACATGCTTTCCTCCTCGTTTCGTTTCCTTCTCCTCTCATTCTCCTTTCTTTTCAACAGCGCCTGAGAAACGTGGCGCTTGCCGTACCGAAGTACGGCCGAACAAGGCGACGACTGGAGCACTCGCCGCTATTTCCGCGGACATTGTGCGGAACTTTCGAAGCATGCGAGCAACTTAACGATAGAAGAGGATAGATAATGGACTACCGTTGACCACGACAACTAAAGACAAGAAAAATTACCGATAGCTTTTTTCTTCTTCTTTTCTCCATCTTTTCTTTTGCTTTTCTTTCATTTCTTTTCTTTTACTCTATTAATCTATTCGCCAATCCCTCGACCATCACCACCCCCTTCGACACCCCCAACCCCCCCGCGTACCACTCATTCTTTTCTCCTTCCTGCGTATCCTCCCATCCACGTTCCTTACCAGTCGTTAATTAGCCACAACGAGAGAACGAAGAAGATGTAAAGATCCCTTACGGAAGGGCTCCCAGGGCCCATTATTCTTAGCATCATTAAAACGTACACGCAGGCCTGTTATTCTTCCAAGGATCGTGCTAGGATTGTCGAGAATAAAAGGTAATGTAAGATCGTGAAGCTCGATGTAAAAGCTTACGAGTGAAAGGGTGGCCTTGAACGTTTATATTCAAGGTCGCCTACCTTGCATCACCCCCCCCCTCTCTCTCTCTCTCTCTCTCTCTCTCTCTCTCTCTCTGCCTGCCCCTCACTCCCTCTTTCTCTTTCTATCTTCTGTTCATTTATTTATTTGTATATTAAATATTTATCATAATACTTTATAGTATACTCTAATCATTTTCCTAATTTGTCTTCTTACAACTTCGATATGATTTTTCTTTATACTTTCGATGTATCAACTTATCTATAAAATTAACATACACTCATATATCTACTTTTAAATACAATTGTTTCTTATTAATTTGTTTTAATTAATTAAATGAAATGTCACCTGTGATATTATGATTCATGAGTTCTAAGAAGAAATAGATATTATTATAACGTCAGTAATAAAAAGGATTAAATATAATAAAAACATTCTTCTTTTTCTTCTTCTTCTTCTTCTTCTTCTTCTTCTTCTTCTTCTTCTTCTTCTTCTTCTTCTTCTCTGATTCATATCTTTCGTTCGATTCGTATCTGTTAAGACGATCATCGAAATATTTTCGAGCCGACGAAAGACTAGCCGTAAAGTTGTTTCAGGAAAAAGATAAAAAAAAAAAAAAAATTGGGAATGTGTTAGCATATGTATGAATCTCTATATATGCATGTATACACATATATATATATGTATGTATATATGTATGTATATGTGTAACCCGAGCATCTTCGCTCCGTTAATAACGGGCTCTTCGCCCTCTCATGGCTCGAGATTTACATATGAAGCAAGCCAAGAAGGTCTGGATGTTCCAAGTAGATAGATCTTCCACTCAGCTTCTATGTATCTTCACATAAAAGCTAAAAGGAAAACTTATAAAGTGGAATTCTTTGACGATGTACCGCTTTCGAGTTCTTAGTAGATTTACGAATTACACCTTCGATACTTGATAATTCTCAAATGAGATCACACACACACACACACACACGTTTCTTCTCGGAAGAGAATTCTAAGATTTATCATTGATAAAAATTTGCAAACATAGAATAAGACAACGTATAAGGAAGAAATATCGATCATTCAAACTACTCCAACAGATGCTACTACTCCTGTTATGTCCCTTTTTCTTTTTCTTCTTCTTTTTCTTTTTATCAATATTACGGCACGCGGAAAGCTCACTACGTTAACTATGTTAACTATGTATTTGTGTATCAACCTATATCTACATACCAGGTATACATATAGCTAGTATAGTTCGAAGAAGACAGAAAATTGATTATAGCGGAGCGCGCGGGAATTAATTAAGAGGGAACGAACCGAGAGAGAATCGTCCAAGTGAAGAACCGGTCTAAATGCAAGATGGCGTGAGTAATATCGATTTGTCATCGCCCGATAAAAAGTTATGCCAGACCTTGCTTTAACTTCTCTCTGTCTCTTTCTTTCTCTCTATGTATACTTGACCGAAAGTAACTCCATCCTCCCTGAAAATATCAGAAAAATATTGATAAACTTACCATGATATTGCGATTACGTTCATCGAGAGTTCATGGCATAAGAAAAATATGTAAGTATGCTATAATAATACTGTTGAAAAGAGAAAGAGAAAGAGAAAGAAAGAGAGAAAGAGAAAGAGAGAGAGAGAGAGTGAGAAAGAAAGAAAGAGAGAAAGAGAGAAGTATCATAAATCTAAATAATTGACAGGTTCTTGAGAAAATGATCGTGGCTGGTATAGATGCGTGCTCGGATAGCTCGCTAATAAAGCTGCCCTACGGATACGGTCTCCACATAATGGTACTTATAAAAATGATGCGCTCGTGAGGTATAGCGTAAAATAAACAACTTTTGTGGCTGGTACCCGTCCTACGAATTTACGCGGCCCATTAAGATGTCGATGTCGATTAGGCAAGGAGTTCATATAAAAAATATACACATAAATCTACGCACGTAAACCGTACACACGTTTTTATATACACACATACATACATATATACATACATGTGCGTATATAGATGTATATGCATATAATGATTAGCTAACATAAAATATTATGAACCGTTATTGGTGTCATCTTAGAAATAAATATATTTTCTATCTTAAATTGTATAACCGAATTGATTTTTTTTTATCGGATATAAAGGAAAATCAGATAGAATTGAAGAAGTTTGTCCTGTTTTTTTTTTCTTTTTTTTTTTCTTTTTTTTTTTCTTTTTTTCTTTCATAACCCTTATCAAATAATATTATAACGTTAAAGTTTAATGCCATTTAATGGTGGTATTACATAGGATTATAAAGATAACAAAGTTCGATATACACGAAATCGGGAGTTTTTCTTAAGAGAAACAAGTCTCGCGATGCGTAGAATCTCGTGAAATAGTATGTACCTGTCCATTACTGGGCACTTACTTGCAATTCCTTCGTACACTCGGATAATTTTCCACGGTACGCTCGTCCCCTTTTGTATAACAACTCGGTGAACGCACACACGCGACCACGCAATGATTTGATTCAAAATAGGTAGTGGTGTAAGCTCTATCTCTCTCTCTCTCTCTCTCTCTCTCTCCCTCTCTCTCTCTCTCTCTCTCTCTCTCTCTCTCTCTCGACGTCACGAAGAATGGGATCCGAGTCTGTGGATCCTTTTCAAAAGAAATAATCCTTTGCTAAACCGATCAAATACATGAGGTAGATCCGTCGTACGTACAAAAAACCATCGTCAGTGGTGGCCAATTCTTTGAAATTTTCCATCGAAAAATTCTTATTTAAAGATATCAATAAACTTAATCTATTGATTTTTCATTGGTAAAAGACTTATCAACGTTCAAATGATACGATTAAAATAAGAAAGGAATTATATCAATTGTTTTCTTCTTTTTTCGTTCTTCATTTCTTCTCTCCTTTCTTTTACTTTCTTTTTTTTTTTTTTTTCTTTTTTCCTAAGAAAGAAAATTAATACTCCGAGGAACATCGTTTACAGTTTTTCGTGAATTGGCGATCACTGTGTTCACACGCAAAAAAGTACACGTATTTCTCATAACTATTCATGCACCACATGCTGCGGTGTAACACGCTCACACGTTCATGAGTTCCCCTTGACTAATCGGCTACAAGAATTGAACAAGCATACCGACCGGTATGTGTCTGTCGCACAATGGCTAAAAAAGACTTAAAGAATTTTTAACAAACTTCAACTCATCGTCGCGGGCGGCCCGCATAAGTAGATATCCCTACCGTCAGGAGTTACATTTCGTTTTACAAAATTTTTCCAAAGAATTAACTCCAACTACTATCGCGAAAGAAGAGAAAGAGAGAGAGAGAGAGAGAGAGAGAGAGAGAGAGAGAGAGAGAGAGAGAAAGAGTGAGTGGAGAAGTTGCTGGTAAACGAGTATGTAAATTAAGAGTGATTGCCATTTCTGCGTGGATGGAGATCGTGATTACCAACACGAAAAAAGACGGGAAAAAAGAAAAAGAGAGATACTAATATAATAAATAATAAAAATTCAATATACCTATATATCATTCTTAGAGAAAGAAAGAAAGAAAGAAAGAAAAAAAAAAAAAAAAAAAGAAAAAAAAAACAACAACAACAGCTATGATCCAACTCGATCGAATTTTCTAATTTGACGCCATATTTCTTGGTTAGAAGAAATCATTAAATTAACAAGGTATATATTCGTTGCGGTTCAAAGGCTAATTACATGACCTCGAACATTATTATCCCTTCTCTCTCTCTCTCTCTCTCTCTCTCTCTCTCTCTTTCTCTTTCTCTCTTTCTTTTTCTCTCTCTTCCTCTTCCTCTTTTTCCTTCCTTTCATCGAGGCTTCAACGTTTTGCGTAAAAAGGACTTATTACCCATCGGGAACTCGCGGGATATTTGCCTCACAAACGTCGGTTACGGTTATGCGTGCATCATTAAGGGATTTTCAACGTAACGAGAGACTCGATAAACAAGCCAGCACGAGATTTCTGCCTACTGTGTTTCGTGTTTCTTTTTTCTCTTCTTTTCTTTTCTTTTCTTTTCTCTTTGTTTCTTTTTTTTTTTTTTTTTTTTTTTTTTCTTTTCTTTTTTTCTACTTATCTATTTACAAATTTAACTGTTTAAATATAATCATGAATTGTAATTAAATTCATTTTCGCATGATCTCAGCATGATCCTTTGAAAATATAAACAAACAAATATTTTACAGACAATTGACCATATAACAATTAATATTTTTGTGAAGAAATATTTGTTAAATAAGTATATCATTGATCAATGATAACAATGGAAATTCATTTGTTTATTTTGAATGAACTTTTTATTTAATATAATTATAAAAATTGTAAATATCAAATAAGTCGGATCATAATTAAAATTCGATAAATGAATTGACGTTGTTATTACCAATGGTATATGTTACACCGATCAATGGTAAATAAAATTGAACGAATGGAATTCTTTGATTTACGATAAAAAGAAGAAGAAGAAGAAGAAGAAGAAAAAGAAGAAGAAGAAGAAGAATCTCTACGTAGAAATCTTGAGATTTGTTATCATATTTAACCGGTTAATGGTAAGAGGTTTTAAGATAATATATCGAATATCCGTTGTACTCCCTCGCTTTTACATTCTTGACGTGATTAATCATTTGTAACATTTAAATCTCTACTGGATTTGTAACTCGACACGCATTTTCCATTCGATCCTTATGACCATTCCATGAGTCCGGGTGTGCACTATTATGGAGAAAGAGAGAAAGACCTATGAATATAACCGTTATAATAGCCACCATAAATGTTTTAACGAGGTCACCAAAGTCAAACTTCCGATATTGCATTCCGCTAACAAGAGGATCGTTCAACCGGCAAAAGATTGCTTTTAATTTGTCAATCGACTTGTCGCACCGTGTTCGACTATTTATTTCTCTATCTTTTTCTCTTCTCTGAGTAACAAGACCAACGATAGTAAAAACAACAACAACGACAACAACAACGACAACAAACAACTTCCTGATAAAAACAAAAGACATTTTGAGAAAGGCCGAAACAGATAATCATTCACTTTATAACGGAAAATACTAAAGAACTATTAAACATATTTGATAGAATGCTTTCGTCGTTTGCATAGTGTATCGTAAAGTATAATATATAGCTAGCAATGATAGTAACAAGTCGAGTAATAACTCCTAGGAAAATCGTTCCTTGATTTATTATTGTCATAATGATGATAATAGTAAAGAAAGATATATTTATTTATGTATGTGTGTGTGTGTGTGTGTGTGCTATATATATATATCATTTGACCGATCATTCGTTCAGATTCATTTGTTTATTGCAATATAACTCGGTCGAATTTATGGAAAATCCAAAAATAAAACGACGACGTATTTTAATTATTAAATTAATTATCATCACAAGCATTCTTATTAAAACTTTTTCTATCTCCCTCTTTTTTTTTTTTTTTTTTTTTTTTTTTTTTTTTTTAATTTATCTTTTCGGTAAACGAGAACACTATCTCAACGAACGTAAACATCGTATAGATACTGCGTAAAGTAAATACTTTTTATCGTGGTTTTTGATTACACTCGTAGTGATCTCCGAAGAAGAAAATGTCGGTTTCAGTGATGTATAAAATGACGGCAAAGATTCAAATACGGTAAGCGTTCATGGTTGTTGTCGTAATGGCTCCATGCGACCCCATTTACATCCCATAATCCGTATGATCCGCAAGGATATACTCTCCGGTGTCAAGGTAACTGTACCCCACTGTAGCAACGTTCTACATTCGATCGAAGAGTTCTCGATTCGCGAGCCCTCGAT
>NC_140814.1:7205000-7217500 GCF_050613455.1 Vespa mandarinia | reverse complement strand
TATATATATGTGTGTGTGTGTGTGTGTGTGTGTGTGTGTGTGTGTGTGTATGTGTGCGCATCCAACGAAATTTGAAAACGGTATATAAATATCAGAAAGGATAAATTCGTCTCTGCTTAAAAGAAACCGAACAAGAAAGAAAGAGAGAGAGAGAGAGAGAGAGAGAGAGCAAAAGAAACCGTAATATTGTCGCGGGTGGAACGTCACGCAAGTGTTTACTCGCTCAAAAAGTTGTTTTGCCATCCGGTTCACTCGTTCGTTGCCTCTTCTCTGTTTTTCTTTCTACGCGTTCATGGACTCCTTCCTTCCGTTCTTTTCCTCGTCGCTTCCTTATTCCTACGGAGCATAAATTTCCGGAATGTCCTATATTGTCCTTGAGTATCTATGATTCTTCGTATATTATATATATATATATATATACACAATTGAAATTTTATCGTATTCAACGTATTCCTATATACGCATATTTATATATTCTTGAATGAATAAACGTATAAAAGTTACCATTTTTATTTTCCATTCGAATGTATAAATACTTTAGCATGTATGAGTATTATACGGATAAACACATACGTAATATATCTATCTACATACAATTCGTATCTGTTGAAAATTTTTATCTCTTACGAAGAACTAATGTTAGACCGAGAATGCAAATCAAGCGAGAAAGAGAACACCATTTCTTATACATTGACTTCGTCATTACCCGACTTACTGGCTCCTTTACATTTTATTTCTTTTTCTCTCTCTCTCTCTCTCTTCATGTGAACACGTCGCCCAGAACCGAGTTAAATCGCGAGGCGCGAAGCGTGACCAGTGTCCACTGGTTCTCTCCCATACTATCCTCCTGTCTCTCTTTCTCTCCCCTTTCCCCTCTCTCTCTCTCTCTCTCTTTTAACTTCCTTGATTCGCGGGAGAATCAACGTGGCTTCCGTATCTCGCTTTAATTACCATGCTGATCCCGTTTTTTGCAGTACTTTTATTAATTGAGGGAACAGGGCATGTACAGCTCTTGTACCGCTCGTCTAACTAACATGCCCGTACGTTTGCGTTTACTTACATATGTATATACATACTTTACCTGTCCACATAAAAGGACGAAACATTCCCATACGAATATAAACACAAATATGTACACACAAATCTACTATGCTATCAGAGAAAGATAGAGAGAGAGAGAGAGAGAGAGAGAGAGAGAGAGAGAGAGAGAGAGAGAGAGAGAGACACGTTCTTTTATCTCTTTTTCTTTGAATAAAAGGACGAAGAAATTACGGTACTGAATTCGTTGTGGTCGCGCGCGTTCCCTGCGATAATCAAATAATTAAGAAACTCACGTAGCGACCACTTTGAGATATAGCTGAGAAAAAAGCCGAAATCGGTGACCTCGATCGAACGGCACGTAGCCCTCAGTCCAACCATTACATGACTCCATCTGCCTAGTCCATTCTTTCTCTCTCTCTTTCTCTCTCTCTCTCTCTCTTTCTCTCTCTCTCTTTCTCTCTGTATATCTGAGACAAGTATAGACTGATCTTGGCGGCAATTCGAAACGATTTTCTCGCGGCTACAACGAGAAAGAAGAAGAAAAAGGAGTAAAGGAAGAAGATAAGGATGAGGAATACGACGACCGGATTCCGGAGAGAGAGAGGAACTCTTTACGGTGGCCGTTCGTGCGTGAACCACGCTAGTCGACTGTAATATGTACGAGGACGGCTTTTATTATTAGTCGTGAGGCCGTTCTATGTATCTCTCCCTATCTTCTTACAGAAGAGAGAGAGAGAGAGAGAGAGAGAGAGAGATAGAGATGGTAAATGGCGAACAGAAAGAACGATCATTCCTGGACGATCGAAAGAGGAAGAGAAAAAGCTTTCGTGTTTCTACGATCTATCTCTAACGCCTTCTCTTTTCTCTCTTTTTTCATACTTCTCTTTCTCTCTTTCTATCTTTTCCTCTTTCTCTCTCTCTCTCTCTGTCTCTCTTGAATCATCGTAAACTGATGTTAAGACCAGTTCGTGTTACGAGCTTCTCTCTCGAGTCCAAGGACCTTGCGCTTCTCTCGGCCGACCTTGAACGACCTTGAACAGTCCATAAGAGAAAGAGAGAAAGAGATGCATTTATATTGGTCCAACATCGTTTGTTCGATGATTTGTTTGAACATTTTAAAAGGTATTAATACAACTTGCCTATATACATACTAAAGAGAAATTTTTATCTGAAGATCCTCTACTTCTTCTTCTCCTTCTTCTTCTTCTTCTTCCTGTTTATAGAATTTCCTTATTATGCCAGTTCATCACCTTTCGCTCGAAGCGTGTGTAACTACAACAACGAGTACGAAAGATATATATGAATTACGAGAGCAAACGAGTAACAATATCTTAGTCATGCGTCTATCGTATGACTCTTGTGTAGGGTTATATTTCTCTCGGATATAACATAATGATTGAATTAGTATGCGTTAGAATAGATAGTTTTAATAGCCTGTGAACTCACACTTTTCATTCTCTTTATTTATATCGTTTATCTTTATTTATATCGCATTTATATCCTTCTTCAATGGCGATGTACCTGTGTCATAGTAATTCATAACAGATACGATGCAACGACACCGGTACGTATTTATTTTAGGATATAAATACATAAAGGATAATAAATATAATTGATGTGAATATTAATGAATACTTGTATATCTAATATTATTTTATGTAATATAAATACATACGTATTTCTCTTTCTTATTTTTCTTATCGTCATCGTTCTTATTATTATATTATTATATTATTGTAATATTATACAATGGATATTATTGGAATAGCGATGGTAATGATACAATATAAAGAGAACTATGTCTATAGGAGAAAGCATGAAAAAAAAAAAAAAAAAAAAAAAAAAAAATAGTGCAGCTAGTTTTACTCGATAGATAGAATGGAAACGAATCAATTTGTTTTGATTTTTATAAAAATAATATTATAAGTTCTGATCAAATATTAGCTCGGTGATACTTGTTCTCTTATAATTTAGATTTAGATTTCGATATATAAATATATATATATATATATATATATATATATATATATATATATATATATGTATTGGAGATAATACCGGCTAAGATCTTACAACGTGAAGATTATTGTATTGCTGGAGATCCATGTAGGATAACGATGATTCTATTCTAAAATCCGAGTTTTATGATGACATGTCGTTTCAGGAGATTTCAGTTTCTGTGACTAAAAAACAAGAGATGAGTGAAATTATTCTCAAAGATAGATCTAACATTCGAAACATCGGAAATTTTTGTAATCATTATCGAGCACGTTAGCTGGTTGCGTTTTTCGAGTTTCAAACTTTAAAATGGACTTAATCGCGTTCACGGAACCATTCATGTGGTTACCTCTGTGGGAAGTAACACGCGCGCGAGTGTTCTTCCTATCTGTACGAGAGAGGAAAGAGATTCTACTCCGCATATAAAGCAAAAGAATTCCTTTCTCGACGTGTAAAAATTTCAATTCCTAAATAATGAAATAAATCGATAAAATCGTCGACGGATCGCTAAATCGACGATAGATCTTATTATTTATTTATTTATTTATTTATTTATTTATTAATTTTTTCCGTTTGTTTTCAAAAAAGAAAATAAATCTTTTTGAAAAGTTCGTAAAAGCCATGTCCTCGGTTAAATCTTTATCTTTAAAACGAGACCTCGTTCATCAGTATCGTTCAAGAATATATCCTTGTAATTTTATTGATGATTTAAAATATTACAAAACTAGTGATGATGAACGGCGTTAATTAAGAAGGAATGAAGGAAGAAGGAAGCCTCGGAAAAATATCCTCTTCATTCCTCACGATTCGCGTACGGTGAATCGATATTATCTACACGTAACCGTGAAACTTCAAAGATCCCATTTCAGGAAGTTATCGGTATTTCGTGACTGGGAAATCGTTCCTAACGAGTTGGGATAGTATCGTGTGTCCTCGAGGAACATCCTCGGATAGTTCGAGTATGGGTCACTTTAAGCAAACATAATATTGCATATAAATATATTACATATATTGTATAATATCATATATCCACATCTATCTAATTCGAAGTTTCTCACAAGGCATATTTTAAAATCGTAATTGTCCTTAGGAAATGGACGATCATCTAGAAAAAGTTTTTTGCTCTCGTCGAGAAGAAGAAAAGGATAAAAAAAAAAAAAAAAAAAAAAAAGAAAAAAGAAAGGAAAGAACGGATCTTATATATTCGTGTGATAGAAAGAGACTGAGAATACATTTCTTCTGCTGGAAGTTCTCCAATGAGAAAGGTCAGAGACCTCCCAGTTGGATACGTATATCCTTGTCTAAATGACATGTATCTCGGTGCGTATGTATCAGGTGCAGGTATACGGCAGGTAGGTAGGTACCAACGAAGAAAACGTGCCTGCAAGCCTAAGCTCGAGCAACAGTGCAACATCCGCGAAGCGTGTCGTCCCGTTCCCCTGATATGCCTGACGTGGACCAGCCGGTGGTGACATCCGAGCCTCTCCTCGTTGCTTCCTCCTCGTTCGTAATTTCCTCATTCCACCGTGAGGAGGATTCTCTTTTTTTTTTCTTCTTCTTCTTTCTTCTTCTCCTTCTTCTACTTCTTCTACTTCTTCTACTTCTTCTACTTCTACTTCTACTTTGCCTCCATCGCTTTTTCCTCTTATTACGCGGTTAAAACATCATACTTGCACGAATGATATTTGTTACGGACTCTCTCCCTCTTTTTTTTTTTCTCTCTCTCTCTCTCTCTCTCTCTCTCTCTCTTCTTCGTATTTCTATTACCTAATATGGATAGATACTTGTTTATTACTTTACGTACGTGGGAAAATTGTTTGATATATTATTAGAAAAATATTAAAGATTAACTTGAACGATAAGGAAAGATATAAAACGTTGAATATTTTCTCTGAGAGGACTTAGACAATTAGTAATCATTCTTGACTCGATATGACGAAAATTTTGAGAACGTTAAATCGAAGATATTAAAAGAAAAAAAATTCTCTTTTTTATCGTAAACAGAGCTAGATTTATCATCGTTTTTTCTTTTTATTTATTCAAACGTTTCAACGATCGTTATAGGGTTTTCTATGAAATTCTATAAAGTTGTATTATAATGATCAGTACTTCTGAACTTATCTAAATGTATATAATAGCACAGTTATATGTATATATTTATATTACTATTATATAAATGATATGAATAGATGTGTCATATATGGGCTTGCAATTTTGCGATTTAATATTTTAATAAATTTCTCAACTTCGAATTTTTATATATAAAGAATATAATTAAATATAATGTATATAAGAAAGAATAATTTGTTATTATATATAATCTTGAAATTAACGAGTTTGAGAGAGAATATCTGTAACGTATATTATTATAATATTCCATCGGTCAGCTTAGTACATATACTTTATATATTCATTCTATGATGGTTATAATAAGAATGAACGTTAAAAAGATTCTCATTTAATAAATGCACCTAACGTATTTTATCGATATAAAACTTTTATATCGCCTATCAAGACGATCAAGACGAAAGAGAAGGACGATAGATTGAATTTTTCAATCATCACCCGATTCCCAACGTGGCTGACCTTCGACCCAACTGCGTCGATCTCCTCGAACAACTTAAATATTGTGTAGCATGTTATTTTCTTTACAAAAGTGGAGAAACTGTTATCCGACCAGGTAAATCGCAATCGAAAGAATTCTAATATCAGAGGATAGGACGATCGGACGATTCGACGGGACCGTTTGATAGAATATTACATCGTCTATCGAGCAGTCAGTTTTCATTCATTAAGAAGAAAACATTATGGAAATAATCAACGTTAGAATTCATTTGATGAAAAACGTTTAAAATCGAGAACGAAGCTAAATGTCATAATATATCTACTATAATAAAGAGTGACAAATTTCAAGGATCAACGATTGCTATCCTATAATAAAATTATTCATTTAACGGTACCATTAATCCATGATCATTTTCTTTTTATCTTGTTTTTATCGATTAATCGACACGATTGGAATGGAGGTCATTAATCGAGGTAGATACATAGGTATAAAATATATCGGATAATGCTATAGTTCGAACGATTATCCGATAATTATAAAGTACCGTAAGAATCGGAAAGGAAGAGGCGTAGCCTGAAAAACTTTCAGCTGAAATACCTCTAGACGACGGTAGGCCGACGAACGGAACCTTATGGGTAAACTCGATATATACCGACGTACGAATCTGTAAGTCAGATCTTCATTGAATTCCGCAGCAGTAGGAGTAGGACGAAGTAGGAGGTGAAGGAGAAAGAAAAGGTGAAGAAGAAGAAGAAGAAGAAGAAGGAGCAGCAACTGCAACAGCAACAACACCAGTAACAGCAATAGCAGCAGCAGCAGCAACAGCAACAGCAACAGCAACAGCAGCAACAGCAATAGCAATAGCAATACTACTTGAGAATAGCAGCATATACCTAGTTCGTTCTATCGCGTCTAAAGCGCGTGAAGGTAGGCACGTTGTAAAGTTAACAGTCGACCTAACGACCTCGGACGACGGGCCCACGTTGAACATCGTGAACACATCGCGAACGAATCGTGAAAAATGAACGTCGTACCGGTTGATCCGAAGAGCCCTCGGTCTCTACCAGCTTGTATCTTCTTCTCATTTTTTTTTCTCTTTCTTTATCCATGCGTTAGGACGATTCTGTACGAGCCAATTATTTCGTGGATTACGTCGCGGAAAGGATTCTCCTCACGTACCATGATCGAGGCGTTCCTGACCATGTTGTACCAATTTAAAGACCAGCAAATATCACAGTGAAGAACGATCGATGGAAGACATATGGCATTAACATGCCAGTTAGTCTAAACTATTCGTCTTCCATGTGTAAGAAACAGATAGAAGAAACGGATAAAGAGAGAGAGAGAGAGAGAGAGAGAGAGAGAGAGAGAGAGAGGGAGAAGAAGAAGGAGAGGAGAAAGAAAAACTATACGTAAGATACGTAAGAAAATATAGGAAACAATAATTTAAATGAACTTTTTAAGAATTCCTCAGATTTTTCTAAAGAAAGAAAAGAAAAATCGAGAAAACTTTTTTTACTCAATGGACGGAGGATAAAAAAAAAGTGAAAATGGATTAGTAAAATTTACGATAAATATTGTAGAATATACGTGGTATATCTAATTGCGTTAATTAATAAATAATGATAGGAAAGATGGAATTGTAAATTAACGTTGAAGTTCAGCTGATGAAGAAAGAAGAAAAAGAAGAAGAAGAAGAAGAAGAAGAGGAGGAGAAAAAAGAGTAGAAAGAGTAGGGGAGAAGAAAAAGAAGGAGAAACAGTAGGAGTATGAAAGGAATACAAAGAAGCAAGCCAAAGTGATTTCCGCGACATATTCTTCATCACTATGACCACATGCCATGGATGCGTCCGATCGAACTTACTTACGTGGATACATACGTATGTATATGCAGACGGAGTTCCTTGCTCTGATTATTATCTTAACCCGACGTAAAAACGTATCCTGAATAATCCGTAGCTGTTGAAGTAAATCAGTACGGTTCACTGAACCAAAAAGTAGCATTAATCGGCTACTTGTGGGAAACTTTGCGCGTTTATATATTATATATAGGTATAATATATTCGTGTAGATATATATATATATACCATCGATCTATATGTTAATATCAAATCTATTTTATCAATAAATTTTCTTATTTTTAAATTAACAACAAAATTCATTGGATCTTTTCACTTTCTATTTTCCTTCTAATATTGAATAAAATTTCATGCATCTGGTATAATAATATCTTGATCGTTTCATTCATAATGATACGGAATAATCTATTCACGAATACTAAGAAATCCTTCTTCGGACGTTCGTTTTTCTTCGGCTTTCAAGCTTTACGATAAACGATCGATCGAGAAAAATTAAGTATTCAATCAAGAATCATTTTTTAAATAACATCCTTATGAATCTCATTTCTTTATGGTTATTATCTTCCACAGAGATATTGGAGGAATAATTGATTTCCGAATGGATTTCTTGCATATCACGATCTAATAAATACACATACATAGATATTTACGTATAAATAAATATAAAGCATTTAAGGCACGTAGCTTGAATCGTGAAATTGGATGACAATTCTTCTTCTTCGTCGTTTTCATGATAGTACCTTTCCCCTTTCCTTTTATGGCACGAAAGCGTTCTCGCGTGCATCTTCCTTTCGATATACTTTACGAATCAATGAGAATGGAATCTCGCAGAAAGGGAACGTGTCCTTTCGCAAATTCTATCCCGGTTTTACCAAGCGTGAACGTTCACGTAAGAATAAATTAACACATCTATCTTTCTCTCTCTCTCTCTCTCTCTCTCTCTCTCTCTCTCTCTCTCTCTTTGAGGCTCTTCAAATGGTCTATTCAAACGTCTAACCGATAGATCGTTTGGGCGGACATTTCAAATTAATCGAAAGATGCAGAAACGACTGCATGCTGGAGAATATCGCATTTGAGCTGAATATTATGAGAGTTTCTTTGAAAGCACCGTAGAAGGATAGAAACTAATGGATAGAAAGGAACGAATAATACGTAAGTGACTTCCGGAGAGATAGATAGATAGAGATAGAGATAGAGAGAGAGAGAGAGAGAGATTTTCTCGTTCTTTTACGTTCCTACGAAGCATAGCCATGCAGTACGAGCACGCGCCTTTTAAGGTATACCTCGTCCAAGTCATTTTCATGCTCGCTTTATGCTACCTCTCTCGGCCCTATGTTTCTGCCTCTTGATGATACGATCTTGGTTCTACCGGAGTTACCATCGTTGCTGCCGCTGTATCCCTCTATAAATAGAACCCTTTGGTAAAGGAGAAAGACCACGCAAGGAGAGAAATCGTCTTCAAACCCGTCGAGATAAGAAGACATCGATGAAAGCATGCGAGAGAATGAAAAGGGAGAATGAATAGGGAATAAAAATAAGTAGGAGACTTTGACTAACCATGTTTATAAATATTATTATACCTTTCTGAAGGGCAGCTTCGAAAGTCGAGGACCTTCTCGAAAGGTGATGGCTCTTTAGGATGTTAAAAAAAGGAAGGAAGAAAGAAAAAAGTTCTTTGCGGTTAAATCGTTCGATCATTTGGAAGAAGAAAATTAAGATGCTTTTGGGAGAAACACGCGAGAATGTATTATCTTCGAACGTGTTATTAAGTAATTTCAGTCACGAGACAACTCTTGGAAAAGGGGGAAAAGGACGAATGGATGGGAAGCATTTGGAAATCCTTTTAAAACGAACGATACATCTACCAAGGTATAAGTGTACATTTAAATATCAATTGTACTCAAGAGTACAAAGTCGATTGAAGAAGAATCTTTTTCTTCTTGATAATAATTAAATTCGATTTTAATCGAAAAACTTACCGGTAATCCTTTTTAAGAATAAACCTGGGAATTGGACTGAATTATCCATGAGATATCGTAGACAAGTCATTCGACCTTGAAAACACTTGTAATTTATGGCCTAATGAGTAATAACTATAATTACTGTCGGTGAGGAGCTTCGTCTAAGATTAACAGACGTACCTAGGAATTGAGATGAAGGAGGAAAAGGAGAAAATGAAGACGAAGACGAAGAAGAAGCTCGAATCCTCTTTGATCCTTTCGTCGTCCGGTACGCTTCATTGGTGCGCCTTTGAAAATCAAGAAAGAAATAAAGAGAGAAAGAGGAGGAGGAGGAGGAGAGAGAGAGAGAGAGAGAGAGAGAGAGAGAGAGAGAGAGAAAGAGATAGAGTCCTTGACCGACCATGAACCCTCAGGAGTAGAAAGCTGCCTGATACCTGATTGGTTCTCGCACGCAATAGACGATGCCTCTCGGGCTAAAGTATAGTGATTATATGATTAGCATGGGTATTCCAAACGGGGGTGGATTATTCTACAAGAACTGTTGCTTGTCGATGATTATTCTCATTGGATACAAGTTAAAATGATTCTTGTGAAATCCTCGAGGTGTAAATGGACAGAAATGGAAAATGAATTTTTCTCGGATAATCTAATTAGATCCATCATCGTGGAATATATATATATATATATATATAGGGAGAGAGAGAGAGAGAGAGAGAGATTATCATGAGAAGATATAAACATTTTCTTCGAGTTAATCCGATAATCGAACGAAATAATTTACAAAGTAAGCTGAGCCGGATAACATTTGCAAGACCCTACAAATTGTAGGCACTTATGTTCATGAGTTAAGATGAGTTATATACTCCAGACAATGTACGAGGGTGTAAGGTATAGTTTGAATGTTTCTTGAAAGAAAAAGAGTAGATTGCTAAATTGCTTTCTCTTTTTCTGACGATTCTTCTCGCAGTAATCTTTTACTAACGACGTCAAAATGAATCGAGCGAACCGAATCGATCTACCGAAAGAAATCATCATCACCACTAATAATAATAATAATAACAATAATAATAATGATGATGATTATAATAATAAAAATAATAATAATAATAATAATAATAATAACAACAATAATACTCGATGAAAGCTTTAGAAATATGAATCGCGTGCTCATCGAACGAGGTATCGAAAAGAAAAATGATTGGACTCTCGCTTTGACATGACTCGACAATCGCTTTTCGTTTGCGATCTGGAACCAATCGGGACTACGAAGAGCAAAAGTAAAGAAAGGAAAAGAAAAGAAAAGAAAAAAAAAAAAGAAAAAATTCCTTGATAAGTTAAGAAAGGAAATCCAAAGTTCTTTCTATCTTCTTGACTTTCGATTATCTATGCTTTTCTTCGTAAGGATACACGTTCCTCTCATGAATCCTTTTTTTTTTCTTTCTTTCTTTTTTTTTTTTTTTTTTTATCTACTAAAGCTTCCGGGAATAAGTGCCGTTTCAGAGGCGCAACAGCCAACATGTATTTCAGGTGTAATATAGTAACCGACGCTTATAATTTAATCAAGAGCGTGGAAACTTTCGAGGGAAAAGATCAATTCATTTTATCCGACGTAGATCCAACGATATCTCAAGCTATTCTATGCATGCAACATTGATGCTACCTTATCAAATCAACCTTTACATGTTAATTCGTTTGGCTTCCTCGCGATCAACGAACAATTTTCGTCTATTAACGTTGTTGAATGCCACGTTATTTATAATATGATCCAGTAATGATCCAAACATGATTTTGCAGACTTTACTTATTAATGCGCTTTTAAAATTTTTCTTTTTGTAACATTGAAAAGATTCTTCTTGTCTAAAAAAAAAAAAAAAAAAAAAAAAAAATATACTTTATACAATATCGTTAAACCGTTTAATATTCCTAAATATTAAAAAATTTCTTCCATAGTTTAAATCCTTTAGTTCTTTTATTCTGCTAAAATTTATGAAAATTATTAACGAATTAGATTTATTGATTGTATAATTGTTACTAATTTGTTCGTCATATCGCTGGGGTTATCCTTTTCTATTTTTTTTCTTTCCTTTTTTTTTTTTTTTTTTTCTTTTGTTACGACATCAATTCATTTAATTAAACATTACATCAAGTCAATATATATTATTATTATTGAAAGATAATATTTACGATTCTTGTAAGTTTCAAACATCAGACATCAGATATTCATAAGATTGATAAGTTCAAGAAATCAGTTGTTAAATGAATAGATCGATTTGTGTTAAATCGATTTGGTACTTAACAAGTTAACGATCTCTCTCTCTGTCCTTTTGTATAATTCTAAAACCAATTCGATCGATTTAATTTCTCATATATAAATATGTATATCCGTTCATTTGAAGAGGATTATTTGTCGATTTTATATTGTTTTGCCTTAACGAATGAAAGCTTTTTTAACGATAAATGTGATCGATTAAATGCTACAAACTTTTCAATAACGTAAAAAGTTTTTAAAAAGTCTTCAGGCATTCCTGCTAAATGCAAATAACTCTTACTGATTAGAATACACGTCAGCTAACTGAGAACAGGAACCAAGAGTTTGAACGACTTCTAGCCTGTTACATTCTTCAAAGGGAAAATATTTTACCATGTAAAAACCTATACTCCAACTTATTCTTCTCCTTATCTTTCATTTTCTCTCGAGTACTCTCGTTAAATAACCACTACTCTTGGATAATATTCTTTAACTCTAGCCTAGATCATGAATATTATTCAATTCGTCTTAAAGAAGATCGTAAAGTAACGAAAGAATCATATACGCGGTTAGGCACTTAACCTCGAGTAATAACCGAGTAGAACTGTTAATTCGAACGCGTTTTTTAGGCGCTTATGTAGGTACTTATCTATGATGAGCTTGAAAGGTGAATTCGTAAAATTATGAAATAAAAATCATTATCGTTGAGTTTTAAGCGTGTCACTTGATAATTATCAAGATTACTAATTTTATTTATTTTAAAATAATATGACAGGTTGATTGATATCCATGAACTATTTTAGGGTTTATAAATTGATCGGATAAAT
>NC_140814.1:7165000-7200000 GCF_050613455.1 Vespa mandarinia | reverse complement strand
ATATTCTAAAGACGCGTTACGATTCGTGTAACAGACGAACGACGACAGTCGAATATTCATACTGGTACCTCGGCCTTTATCGTGTGATTCGTGTACAGGTACGATGACCCCCGTCTGAAAGCACTTTTTCAAATTTATCGATCGTGTTTTGCTCTTATAAATTCTAAAACAAAAATGCTCGCTCTTCGACGCTTTTCATATATGAAAGAATTTTATCAACAATATTTTCCATTGGTTAATGTTTATGAAATGTTAAAAAAAAAAAAAAAAAAAAAAAGAAAACAATAAAAATATTACAACACGTTGAATTGCACGCAGATCAATATTAATCGATTAATTAAAAAGAAACTTCGAAATTATATTCGTTCATCGAGATAAAAAACGATTGCAATTTACGAAATAAAAATAAGGATCTATCTTTTTAAACATATTTGCAATGTTTCCCTTCTTTAATCCATACTACGAAAGGTCAGTAGCTTTTCCGCTCTAAGCCGGTGAGTTCAATGCCAGAAGAGAAGCGTAACACTTTAAACCGAATAACCAAGATCGCCGCGAGACGCGTTCATCCTCTCGAAGATCTCATGATTCATTATATCCTTGAAGAAATAATACGTAATCTCATCTCGATCCTACTGAACCAATTAAGTTACGCCCACCTAACAAATCGCAGGTATATAGATAAGTACGTACTTACAAAGACATCGACTAGGGCGTTGCATGGTACTTTCAGTAATGCGTGGAACGTGACCTTGCTAAAGAACGAATGGTGTACGATGTTAAGAATGGCCTTGAAAGAAGACGATATCAAAGTTTCATTATCTCGAGAGATCGCGTAATAGACAATATAACGAATAAAGGTTGGTTGGACCCTACGGGAAACTTTTCTATTTTGTTCGTTGCGAATTCAACGTAGCGTGACCGATCATCTTTTTCTGCTACTCCTCCTTCCAGATAGTCGTCGTCGTTGTCGTCCTCGTCATCATCATCATCATCATCATCATCATCATCGTCGTCGTCATCGTCATCATCATCATCATCATCATCATCATCATCATCATCATCATCATCATCATCATTGTCATCATTGTCATCGTCGTCGTCTTCCTTCGACTAGATTTCTTTCTTTTTTTTTCCTTTATCAATATTACAAATCGTTATCGTCGATGGTAATAACGAACAAGATGATAAAGAATAAGAGTAAACGAAGCTAAACTTTAAAGATTAATATCTCTCTAACGATATTTCTAATTCTAATGATGATTTGTTTATCATTATAACTAATTTTCAAAAGGCATAGAAAACTAACGAAGGAATTAGGACGGCTAACGAGGTACGAAATGCCTTTCTATAGAACCCAATGAAAAGAAGATGGATTCGCATGTTAGCGAGAAGTAAGCATTCGAAGCGAACCGAGTCCGATGCCTTTCCGTATCTTTTCCTACCTTCCTTCTCTTGCTTTTCGTTTTCTCGACGTTAAAAACACGACCTGCCCCACTATCCGTCGTTCCTGCTGCTGACCGTGGATCTTACAGGCGCCGCCTGGACATTGACCTCGGTCTGACTACGGCCCTGACCAAGACTCTCTTCGCTACGCTTCCATGAAGGAGAAGGAGATGTTACACGTTTCCGTACTCGATACTTGAGCTATTCGTCCATGATCTTCGATAAATTAACGTCAACATCTCTATCCATCTTTGATCTTTAATCTGAAATATTTAAAATTTTTCTTCCCGTACAAACTACATCCTTCCTAAGATCAACAAAAAAGAATAATATATTATAAAACAAGAGCCATTTGTGTGGCTCTTGTCTTTGATAAATTAATACATCCTAACGATCTGTTTTATCTGCATATTAATTTTAAATTTTTAATACACAACATTTCCTTTTCCGTCTGAACTACTTCCCTTTTTCTCTCATTTTTCTTTTCCTTTTTATTTTCGTTTTATTTTTTATTTATTTTTTTTTTTTTTTAGATCAAACGAAAGAGTACAACAAATTCTCGATATATTTATATCTTCGTCAGAAGAAATCTTTGATCTCGATTATTCAAAAGATTTTTCTAAATGAACGATCTTCTTCGTTCTTCCTGAAAGAGAAAAGAATTCGTGATAAGTTCAAGAATGAGATCATGGTATAAGTGTATGTATGTATATATATATATATATATATATATATATATATATACATATATATATAGAAAAAGAGAGAAGAAGAGAAAGGAGATAAATATCTTAAATATCCTAGCTGTTCCCACAGGTCCCATCGTAACAGTGGGTCGCTAGAATAATGCAGGTACGGACCTAGGAACTTTACACCTGCCGAAAGTGAGTCAAAGATAAGACCCAAACTCATTTCTTTAGCCTTTATCTTCATTCCCATAGTAATACTACTAATGAGAAAGGATTCGTCGCGTGCACGTTTATTATCCGTATCAGTTCGGTATGTAAGAGAAAAAACAAGAGGGATAGATAGAGGAAAAAAAGAGAAAGAGAGAGAGAGAGAGAGAGAGAGAGAGAGAGCGAGCACTCGGTGGCAGGTCAAGGCTCTCTACACGCGTGACCACTCGACCGTATATATATACATATATATATATATATATATATATATATATATACACATACACACACACACACATATATGCCTATATCGTAGAAGGTGCGTAAGGGCGAACGAACTCGTAAGGAAGAGAGACGACACCGGCTCATTACCAAACACTTGGCACGCTTTGTAACTACTTCCTCGATATAAGTAAGAAAACGAGCGTTGAGTTATTTCATACCTTGGATAATTCATGCTTACGTCATATCGGCATTGATACAAACTCAAAATTTCCATTTATATTTTACGTTCAAAAAGATCATCAGGGATATAAACGAGAGAAATATATTCGATTGGCAAATTGTAATCTAAATACGTTTGAGAAATGAGATCGAAGATAGATTATAGAGAGAAAGAGAAATGGAGAAAGAGAAAAAGAATGAGATAGATAAATAGATAGATAGAGAGAGAAAGAGAGAGAGAGAACGAAGAAGACAGCTGTCGTGATAAAATACCTTTAACCTCTTTCGAACGAGTATCTTTCTCTTCTCTATCCTGTTCAAAGATCGAAGACCTTGGCCACCCGCATCCTTTCTCTTATTTTCTTTTTTTCTTTTTCCCTTCATTCGAAATCGACCAACAAACGGTTCTTATAATTGCTTACTACTTTCGACTCGTCGCAATATCGAGTCGATAAAATCGAATGATTATACGATTTTCCTTTTCCAATTGTCAATGCAAATGTTCGCGGAAGTAGTAACAGGCTACAAATTCATCGCTAATTCTAATCGCCGGTCTTTTAATAGCTAAACGAAAAGCTCATATTAAAAAAAAAAAAATATATATATATTATATTTACATACATACATATGTACAGGTTTATATATGTATATATATGTGCACGAATCTCAATGATAACTAAAAACATTGAAATGGGAATACATGTGGTTATCTAATACCACGTATATCTAATAACCGTAGAGAGCGTGTAACTCGATAACAAGTATCTTCCTTGGTATTTCAATCATACCAGTAAATCATCCCTATCGAGAAATTAAACTTCGAGCAGTGTCTTCCATATTAAGGTTCATTAAATATATTAAATTAACGTTACGATAATATCTACATAATCCTATTTACTTTTAGTATTCATTATTATCATAGATTAAAGATAATTTATTTTTAGGAAAAGATTTAGAAAAGATGGACATGAATAGGTTCCACGTGTAATTTAATTGTTGGAGTTAATTGTCTTCTTAGGGATAGTAATTTTTCTGAAGGATTGAAAAGAAAAAAAAAAAAAAGAAAAGAAAAGAAAATTGAGAATTCAGTGGGCAATTACAAGCAAAGGAACTTGCTGGCTGAACGTTGTAATCTGCTATCGAACATGAAGTTACGGAGAAAGAGAGAAAGAGAGAGATAGAGAGAGAGAGAGAGAGAGAGAGAGAGAGAGTCAGAAAAGGGTATGTATTTCTTATATATATATATATATATCTAAAGGCATGTTTGCATGTATGTATGTATGTGAGTATGTACATCCTAGTGTTCAGTGTACTCTAATCTCAGATGCTCGTTGGAAGCGGATATCAGATCGGTCTGACGTACGAGTATCCTTCGTCTTAGGTAGTAGCTCTGTGTAAAGGATAAGAATAATGATAGAAAATAGATAGAATAGAGAACCCACACGTTTGGCTTTGTGTTACTATTTCATTAGAACACAGGATGTTGACTTTTCTTTCTCTCTTTCTCTCTCTCTCTCTCTCTTTCTCTCTCGCGCGCGCGCGCGCTCGCTCGTGTTTTCTCTTTCTTTCTCAATGTATACTTCGATAATTTTATCGATCATTTCAATGAAAATCATTGAGATATCATTTTAATTTCTAAATCATGGTTTAAATTACATACCAATGTTTGTTCAACGATATGTTCAAGACTATATATATATATATATATAGTACGTACTGAAAAAATGTCGATCTACAAGTAGAACTTATCTACAAGATAAATGTAAAATAATCTTAAACTTATATGTATATCATAATTTTTACATTTAGATAACATACTCTTTCTAATATAATAAATATTATTTTTGTTTTTTTCTCTACTTCATATTATCGAACGGTATTTTCGTATATTGAAACGTTTAAAAAGAAAGAGAAAATATTCATATAACTAATAAATGAAATTTAAAATAATTTATATTGATATAACATAGTTGCTCTAATGTAATAAATATTGCTTTAATATTCTCTTCCTTATATCGTAGAACGGTACAATCAAATTATTTGCAAATTCCAAAAGAATTGGAAAAGTATCATGTAATACTAATAACGGTACTCTCCTCTCGATCTCGCTAAAATCGATACGCGGAAAGTTCAAAAGATACGGTGACATTAGGTGCTTTCGTCCAACTGACCTCTGCACGTACTATGTTCGCGTGCAACTCTTCATTATACGTATTTACGAAGAAGAAGGATAACGGTAAAAGCGATTCCATCGTGCTACAGATGTTGAACCGACACAGTTTGCAATCATTTTCACCGTCGTTCCATATGACCATTCGATAATACCCATTCAATTATTATTTACAAGTACGGCATAATATATACTTACGGGGTGTTATTTGACTTGAATTGAAAATGATTTATTGCCTCCCGACGATAGTCATAAAATTAGCGAGATGACATAAGTAGGATACGAAAAAAAAAAAAAGAAAAAAAAAAAAAAACAAACAAACAAACAAAAAAAAGGACGAAGTTAGTGGCAAGAGATAAAAGGAAATAAAAGAGCAGTGAGAAAGAAAGAGATATTGCGATGTACTCAATTCACTAAAAGAGGATATCGGCTAGTCGGAGTTTGTGGACCGCGCAACGGTAACCGTACCTCTTTGGCTCTCACCATTGCGTTCGAAGACCGTTACACTTATGGCCGTCCATGCTGTGGAATCCATAAAACGCTCGAGTTTATACCGTCGGTGGTCTTACTCTTGAGCAAGCGTTAACGATGGACCTCCACCTTCAAGATTTACTTAAGGCCTTAGGCAATTCATTTAATGAACATCTTCCTGTCATTCTTCTCTTTCCTATTCTTCAATCGATAAGATACGATAATCAATATAAGAATCGATAAAGCATTATCATGGATAATTTTTCAAAGGTGAAAAAGAAAAAAAAAATAATAATAATAATAATAATAAAAAGAAGACAACGAATAAAAACTGTATATAATTTTCAATTACGTTTCCTTCCAAAGCCGACCTCGCGTAAAAACGATTTCGATCTTCACGGGTTCATTCGAAACGATTTCCTTAAAAGAGAATAAAAAGAGTAAACAAAAAAAAAAAAAAGAAGAAGAAGAAGAAAAAAAAAGTCACGAAATACGACGTAGGAACGAACGTTGTTGACCGTATGCGGATGAAAGAGAAAAGCTTATCGCTCTTTAATCCTTTTCAATTATTCCCGAGAAACTAGAAATACACATGGAGATTTAGTATGCCATTTACCGGCTTAACGCTCTCGACCAATAGGATTCTCTCTCTCTCTCTCTCTCTCTCTCTCTTTTTCTTTGATATCGGTCCTGTGAATTCCACGAGAGATCGTTCCTAGCACGCGATCCACCTTATCCAGAGTGGCATCATTTCCTTTGGTTGGCAATTTAACGCGAATCTGTCGTTAAAAGTAAAAGAGAAAAAAAAGAAAAAAAAAAAAAAGAAGAAAAAAAGAAAGAAAATAGAAAAAAAAGAAAAAGGAAAAGAAATCCAATTTAGTATCTAGTCTCTAATGATCCGTTAAAATGGGATATCCTCTGCTAGGTAGGATGTTTGCATGTCTCTTTGTCCTTCTTATCGTACGTTAGATCGTCGAAAAAACGAAAAGATAAATGCAGCATCCATCGGGTGGTCCATTCGAGATTAATTCCATTCGAAACGTTCCGCACGAACGAGAGATAAAATACGATCGAGAAAAAGATACGAATCTTTTATTATATACGTGTACACATATACATTTGTGCGTGTCTGTGTGTGTGTATCTCTGTGTATAATATCTTTTATTTAAAAATGGTTCTTAATAAAATTTATATCTTATTTCATCGAAAATATATTAAACGAAATTATCGTTTATATATTTCAATTGTTATATTAATAATTACGTTTTATTAATATAATATTAATTTATAATTGAGAACTATCATATTGATAATAATTTTATTTTCTCTTTTTTATTTTACATATTAAACGATCAATTAATTTAATATTATTTATTTATATATCTAGACAAATGAGATCATTATGAGAATTATTTGTAACATTTCACTTGAGACACACCGTATATAAATAGACATATGTATATGTTGTGGTAAATGTTTCCTTAAGGTCTCATAAGGATATGATAATAAAGCTAGAGTCATCTCTTATGAGATTAAATCGTGAAATTAATGTGCCAGCTTCGTCAGTTCGCATTCTTTCTGGATAAAAAAAAAAAAAGAGAAAAAGAAAAAGAAAAAAAAGGGAGAGAGTGAGAGAGAGAGAGAGAGAAAAAAAGAGAAGGAAGGGTATCTTAAAGGAAAGGAGAATGAACGGAGAGGAAAAAAAAAAAGATCGTCGATTTAATATAGTCCATACGCGTTGACGGTTCGCTGATTGTCAACGGGAAATCTCCCTTGAGATCCGTGATTATTTACCGCTGACATTCGCGTGTGCCATCTTCCTGGCGCGCGTTCTTTTAACGGAAACTTAACTTCCTATTTTATCATATAATATGTAGACATATACTTAAATAACGTTTCTTTACGTTCCGTCTTCTTCATCTTCTTCTTCTTCTTCTTCTTCTTCTTCTTCTACTTCTTTTTTTTCTTCTTTTTCTTCCTCTTCTTTTATCGTTCTCAATGGCTATAAAACGAACCATACACCGTTCTTTATTATTATTATTATTATTATTATTGTTGTTGTTGTTGTTGTTGTTGTTGTTGCTGTTGCTGTTGCTGTTGTTATTATTATTATTATTATTAGAATTATTATAATATGTTTCATTATCTTTTATTAATTTTTTTTCTCCATTTGTTTTTATTCAACACAATTTGTTTTCTTCCGTAAGAAGTTTTAAAAAGTTTCCAAATATTTTCTATTGTTCTTATTTGAGAATTAAACGAATAATATTATATATCTTCGAAATGATAGATCTTTTCTATGCGTTCACGTATATTCGTGCTGACGTGAATCAAAAGGTGTGGTTCACGTTTAAAATATGCTGTATGAACGATTTAGATGTAATACCGGTTGTGAAGATAATCAGATAGAATTATTACAGTTTGTTTTTCTTTCCATATCCTTTATATTTCTCTTGCTAATGTGATGCATATTTGCACTAATCTCTTCTCTCTACTTTGATATTATATTTGCATCTTGATCGTATATGTTTCTATGATGTACGCGAACCTTTCTTTTCTTTTTTTATTTTCTAATATTGCACCTTTTTCTTTTTTTTTTTCTTTTTTTTTTTTATCGTATGATTATGGTTTTTATCTGTTATATCTCAATATAGTTTGTATCAATCATTTTTGATTATTATCATCGACATGTAATTTCAATATAATGCATTATCTTTAATTAATTTTTTAATTATTTGTTATTACTTAATTCGTATTATTTTTACGACATTATAATTGTGTCTAATTATCATCATTATTATTATTATTATTATTATTATTATTATTATTATTATTATTATTATTATTATTATTATCATCATCATTATCATTATATTATTCGATTGTAAAATTTTATTTTCCCTCTCCCTTCCCCCCCCCCCCACCCCCCAAGAAGTAATTTTATAAAAAAAGAAAAAACAAAAAAGAATTCCATCAACACTAATGGATTTATTATACCTCAATATGATCGATCATGATTTAAAAGGTTGACGATCTTTTTGTTATATCTTTCTCTCTCGCGCTCGTTCGCTCGTTGTACGAGTTAGCGCCGTTTCCGGGACGAATAACAGACATGTAATCTATGATTTAAGGCTCGGATTAGACGAATCATTCCCGTGAATTTCGCACAATGTAAAATCACCGTAATCATGACGTAAGTATATCTGGATCGTTACCATCGTTCTCGTTGGTGTGATTTTAACTGCCAACGGGGAGATGCACCGTTATAACTGCAGATGCGAGACGAGATAGGTAACTTCCTCTTGAAATCATTATAATATATATCATGCGTATCCCTCAACTCGATCAAATAATTTCTATTCGAATGACTTATTAGATTTATCATTTCTCTTTCGTCCGACATTTCGTTCGATTTCGTACGAATTTTCGACAAGTTTTTATTTCCATATGAAAAAAAAAAGAAAGTAAAAAGAGATAGAGAGAGAGAGAGAGAGAGAGAGAGAGAAAGAAAGAAAACATTATCGTTTATTCATTCTATGATTATTATCGAAGAATTTATTACATTCTGTATGAGTTCATTCATCCCATGATACACGTGTCACACGCCGCGAGATATTTACAAAGACGATCTACACATAATCGAGTCGTTAAAATAAAAATCTAACTTGAGCAAAGGAATTCTAGCCTGGAAATTATGCGACTGATAAATTCTATGGGAAGAATGCATGTGTAAGTATCGCACACGTGCGGTATGAATTTCTTTCAGAATGCACGATAAACGTGATGTATTGTGAGGGGTGCTATTGAAAAATGAAGAAAAAAAAAAGAAAAAAAAAAAAAAAGAAAAAAAAAATACAAAACAAAACAAAAGAATAATCTTGGGAAGAATGAAACGAAACGAAAAAAAGAAAAATGATTATTAAAAAAAATGAAAACGTGTCAAGAAGAGTGCCGTGTAATAATGGAAGAGATAAAAAAAAAAAAAAAAGGAAGAGAATACCATTAAAATGGTGTCACGAAAAGATGCCATTTGAAAATGACAAAGAGAGAGAGAGAGAGAGAGAAAAAAAAAGAAGGAATTTTAAAGAAGAAGAAAAATAAATTGAAGGAGAAAGAAGAATATGTGCCACGAAAGGTTGAACGAAATGGAGAATGAAGAAGAAAAAAATAATTTCGTGTAAAAAAAAATATACAAGGAGAAACGATGGAACGGATTGTTGACCCTGGGAGTCGCTAATAAATTGTGTGCGATCGTTACAACAACGACAGGAACGAGTTGACGACGAATGACGAAGTTTAATCCCGTTATAAGATTAGGTTCGAAACAATACGTTGTCCTCAATATCTCGTATTCTTTCTATTCAACGATGACCGATTTTTTGTTCCTTTTCTCTCTCTCTCTCTCTCTCTCCTTCTTTCTTTCTTTCTTTCTTACTTTCTTTCTTTCTCTACTAACCAGTATTTTATTCGACTCTTGTACTCAATTTTTTTTTTTTTTATTTCTTCTATTTCTTTTTTGCCTTTTTATGATTCAATTTCTTTATCCTTTTGGAATACGATGAAAATTTCCTTTTTTAAAAACGAAACGAGTTTCCTTTTCATTTCACCTATTCCTTTTCTTTCTCTTTTTTTTTTTCTTTTTTTTTCTTTTTTTCTTTTTCATTTCTTTTCTCTCTTTTCTCTCTATTTTTTCTCCCCTGTCTTTTCTCTTTTTCCCCTTTCTCTCTCTTTCTCACTATACCGATCAAAATTACTCGGAATATCGCGACACGCTAATTGCATCCGTATAATTTAGCACGATTATCGACGTTGCTAAGGCCTCACTATAAATTGGCGAGAACTCTTGTATTACTTCGTTGTTACACATCCAATATATTCTCGCGTGTTAGGTTTATTCCACTTTAAAAATAACAATTTCAATCGTGATACCTTCCCTCACGCGAATCCCAATTCTTTACGATCTTCATTCTTCATGGCTTCGTTCTTTCTTACTCTCGTGTTACGTCGTCTCGTTCGAATCGGCTGTTTCTTCTTCATACGAAAAAAGAAAAGAATATATAATATATAGAACGAGGGAATATAATTGACCTCCTTAGAGATCTTTTTAAAATTTACTCGAGCGACATTTTCAATATATTTTCTTTTTGTTTTTTTTTTCGACGTTAATCCTCTTCGGTTTTTAATTGCAAGATCATTGAAAATGTGACCTTCATAATCTAAATTAAACCTAATATCTTGGAAATGATACAAATCGTATTAAAAAAAAAAAAAAAAAAATGTTTGAAACCTTGATGAATTGTTCTTTCATTTTTTGTTTTCTTTCTTTCTTTCTTAACGATTTATCTTAATTCGACAATAATATTTTATTGATATCAATTTAGTATTCTCATCGTCATTAAATTTTTTTACATCACAATATCATTACTTGCGTAATAGTAATACTATTTCTTTATAGAACTTTGATATAATCATCTCTGTTGTAACATTTCATTCGGATCATAAAATAAATCACAATAGGGAGATAGTTTTATCGATGAAATTTTCTTTATCGCTTAGACTAATTAGAAAATTAAATTATAACGCAATAAGTTAAATCATTGTCGTTAAGTAAAAAAATCAATACTAGATAAAGCATCATTATTCAATCGATATCAATTTACACTATCATTTTGTAAAAAAAAAAAAGAAAAAGAAACCAAATAAAATAGACGAGAATTTATTACAACTCGAAGTGATACACAGTCGATATTTCGAATGATCAAACGAAGAAAATTATATATTATCCTTTTGATCTATCGATCTTTTAACAATCGTTACAAGAAAAAAGAATCACTTTTCAATTGTTGACCTCACTATATTTTATCTGGTTATTATTATTATTATTATTATTATTTTAACAAATATGAAAATCCTGGTAATCGATGATCGTAATACAAGAGGGAATGTTAAATCGAGAGTAACCGATTACGAAGAGAACGATACCGTTCGGTGACTCGATAAAAAGCTCAATGCCAAGAGTAACTTCCTGCTTCCATCTTCCTGCGAGAGATCAAAGGTGCACGCGCTCTAGCGAGCTTCTCTTCACCCCACTTCTCCTTTCTTTCAACGTGATCTCCTTCACGTGAAAGAAGATTTCTATCGCGGTTGAGAGCGCGCGATACATTCGCCGTTCACGTTATTGCTTTTTCTCGTAGTACGAGATGCCTTCGGACTAACGTGACTCGTTAGAACGGTACACTGGCTGATGTATTTCGAACGTTAGAATTTCTTTTTGTTTTTCTTTTTTTTTTTTTTCTTTTTTTTTTCTCTTTCCTTATCACCTAACACATGATATCTACGAAGGATCCATACAGCATCCGCGTAAATTCGATTAAAAGACAATCTTATAATTATCTTTCAAAACTATCAATAAATTCATACTAACGTTCGTGCTAAAGTCATTTATCAAATTGATTGATCAAATTATCATATTATTATCCATCTTGTCAATAATTTAGTATGAGAATTAACCATCGTATAGTTTGATTTATTTTCTTTTTTTTTTTTTTTTTTTTACACCTATTACTTTATCTTAATGCTTTATCACTGATGAGAAATAATAATCACGATGATATAAGACTGATTTAATCCTCTAAAGATCAATTATTTTTTTAACATTTGAAAAGAAAATTTTACAAATATAATGTAAATCTTATAATAGATATAACTTATATTGTATTATAATACGTATGACTTATATTCAGCGAAGATTAATCTACGGATATAAATTAACTATTGATTTTCTAAAGGAAAAAAAAAAAGAACGAAATAAGACTTGATTAAAAAAAAAACAATAAGATATTACAAGTTATAGGAGTTTGATGAAAAGATCAAGGTAAAAAAAAAAAGAAAAAAAAGAAGGAAACGATCTATGTCGATATCATTTACGATCAAGATTTAATACTAATAGTATATCTCAGAGGTTTTTTTTTTTCTTCTCGTACTAAAGATAATTGATATTATTAGATTTTAATTTCGATCAAATATACAATCTATAATTATTTGTAAAAAAAAAAAAAATAGGAATTGTTCAATTGGCATCCGATTTCTTTCACAAACATTTCTTTTTCGAATTCTTGAGTATGAGAATACCCGTTAGAAAATAGGCGTCGACTAAAAAATAAACAGACGAAGGTAGAGACTAAAAAAGATAAAAATGGTATGTCGATTGGAACGTCTCTCTTTTTCCATCCTTTTTCATTTTCTTCCTATATTACTTTTTACTTTACCATTTTAATCACTTTTTCTGTATTCGCGGTTACGGAAAACGGTTATCACTGGACAATTCCTAAAGCCAACCATTCGATATTCTGTGGCTTCCGACTCTAAGAAAGAGAGAGAGAGAGAGGGAGAGAGAAAACGAAAAGACGATTTGACCACCAGTAGAGATTTATCCATCTTAACCATAGCTTAAACCAAAGCCAAACCATTTCCTCTTTTTTTTCTCTTCTGCTTCTTCTTCTTCTTCTTCTTCTTCTTCTTCATCTTTTTCTCCTTCTCTTTCTTCTTCCGTCTTTCTAAATAATAACATTTTCGAATTCAATTGTTTGATTGATAATGATCTTGAGTTGAATTAAAAGAAAATGATATTTCAAAATATTTTCATTAGATTTTCAACGAGACATTTAAACGATAAAATAATTTTCTCAAAGAGATCATTATTATTTCGATGGTAATTAATTTTTTAATAAAAAAAAAAAAAAAAAAAAGAAAAAAAAAAAAAAGAGTATAATATTTTAACTTTGAATATTTCGAATGAAAAGAATCAAATTTTATTTAGAAAAATAAAAAGAATAATTATTTATATTGTAAATTTTGGAAGAAATAAAAATATATGAAGATAGATGGATAGATAGATACAGAGAAAGAGAGAGAGAGAGAGAGAGAGAATAAGATACAATGACCAATCATCATCGGTCAATCAACAACGACAGCGTATCATTAGTCGTCCTCGAAAGCGACTATGAATAAAAAAAAAAAGCGAAAGATCACGAAACGAGCGCCTGGAGATTGATTAACGGCTATGCAGGCGTGCAGGCGTGCCGGTGTACACTCCCTTCTGTGATCACTCGAAAGAAAATAAATGAGAAGAGAATCGTTCGGGAAGCTTATGAAGAGAAAGAACCATGCGATTTTGCTCTGCGGAATGTTTATTTAAAACTTTTTCATTGGCTAAATCCGGTCCTACGGGTCTCTTATTGCAATATCTTTTTTTCTCTATTTCTCTCTCCCTCTCTCTCTCTCTCTCTCTCTCTCTCTCTCTCTCTCTCTCTCTCCCTTTCTTGTCTACATTTCTCATTCTCTACAGCGTGTAATTCCGCGGCTGATATCAAAGATTATGAACCATTAGTCCCTTTCAATTTCTTTTCCAACCAACTAAAAGAATGAATGATCATTTAGGATCGACAAGGGCAAACGTTAAATCGAGAAATTTATGCGAATGGAGTAATTAGTTGGCGTTGTACAATAACGATCGATTTTAATTAATTATTCCTTAAGACTTAATGGTCGTTAAGATCACGCTGGAAAGTTAATTAGTTGCCTTTTAAATTATATAATTTGATTTTTAAATTTACATGAACGATTTTACGTCTGATAAAAGAGAATCTTACGAATGAAAATAAACGTAATCGTTTCTTCGCACCTTCTCACGATGAATATAAGACTTTTATCTTTTTCTTACGATCATCGTAATGAATTATCATAAACTTAATTTTATTACGAGCATTTCTTGTATGTTCGTGTGCGCGCACGCGCGCATATGTGTGTATGTGTGTGTGTGTATGTATATATATATATATATATATATATATATACATGTGCATTTGTGTATACGTATGTTTTGATTTATTCTCGTCTTAAATTGCTAACCACTACAAAACCGATTGGAATCATTTTCATTGAAATCTCAACAGCGATCGTCTTAGTCGATCATCGATCTGTGGTTTCGGCATTACATAAATCCAAGATGGATTACCTCAAAGCGAAGAAAGCAGTGAAAGTTTCTTTACCTTTCTCGACATTGACCCTCTTTTTTACGCGACCGTGAAAACAAAACACGAGAGTTTACACGATAAATACATATATTCTCTTATGCAATCGTTCCTTACGATAATCTCGAAAGTGATCGTATTATTTTCTTAGCTTCAAATTGTAAAAGTTCTAACACGGTTGACTGTTAGAATCGATTTTGAATAAATCTCGATATCTATCTAATTTAAAATTAATAATTAAAACTGAATTTATGTCGTATTTTAAAATAAATAGAGATAATTATTTGACAATACCTATTATCTTTTTATTTAATAGGCAACTCGTTAATACCCATTCAAGTATATTGTCATGACGTTTCGAACAAAAATTATATTAATATTAATATTAACGAAATACGTCATAATTTACGTGCAAAACTAATACTCTATATTAAATTAAAAACTAATACTTATTTCATGATAAAACTTTTTTTCTTTTTTTTTTTATCATATCTCAGTTTCGACATCGATGTGATCGCGATAAAACGATTTTATGAAAATAAATCAAGGAATGTATTACATTTACCGAAGAAAAGATCCATTTACATAAATGCAAATGGCGGACACGAAACTTAAACGGTTCGGGATGTCGTAGAGACAAAAAAGGAAAAACGAGGATACTCATGCTTCAGGGATATGGCGACGTTAAATCTATAATTATCCTCGTGTATGTGAGTATCCGAAGAGGGTTGGAATTTGAATAGGAAGGAAAGACTTGGTACCGGCTGTTGCCGCTGTTGCTAACATAAGTCTGTTTGATAGTTGCCTAGAGGCGCATAAACGCAAAAGTTGAAAAGCAATTACCGATAATCATCATCGCGGCACTTCAGCGTTAACGTCGCATTCCTAGAAACGAAAACATTCCGCGCGTTACCCATAATTTCGTAAAATGAACGAACGAAATAATGTAACGACGACGACGACGACGACAACGACGATGACGACAACAATTGCGAAACGACGAAGAAAAGAAAAGAAATATGAGGAACGAGGAGCAACGATAAAACGATATTACCATAATGTTTTCCAATTTCTGTGATGAAGAGACACACGTTGAATTTTTATAAAACGTGACTCGCATAATTACAAGAAGCAATTTTGAACGTCATATCTTTTTTCTTGCAATCATTTAATAATATTAACATACGACAGATCGTATCATACATGATAAAATAATAATATGAAGTTTCTTGAGGATTATAAAAAAGAATAATTGGAAAAAGTTTAAACGATTCACCATTGTTAATAATAGTCTCATGATAAAGGATCGAATTAACGAATAGAAAGACTAAGAGTATTAATGGTGAAATTAGCATATACTTAAGTTTTCCATGCGGATTACGTCTTTCCAAGTCCTTAATTTATCGAGCACGTAGCAAAGAGACAAAGGAATCTTCTTCATCGTCGTCTTTTTCTTCTTTAGCTCATTCCTTCTTTCGATATCCCACGACGTTTCCTCGGCACGAAGAACGTTGAATTCAAAAGTTCCATGATGTCGTCGGGATCAATGTAAAAAAGGATCGCGAGCGTTGGTTTAATGTAAACACGAACTCACGCCAGGATCCAATCCCTTCTTCTTCGTCTTCGTCTTCTTTTCCTTGCTGCTATGGCTTCTTCTTTGACTTCTTTTTCGATTATTTCTTCTTCTTTTTGGTTCCTCGTCCGGCTACTTCTATCCTTCTTCTTCTCTCTCGGTATACATCCTCGTCACGAGACTGGCCGTTGAGGTAGATCGTGTCCTTGAGCGGTACATCCAGTTCCTCTTCGATGTTTTTCTTCTTCTTCTTCTTCTTCTTCTTCATCTTCATCTTTCCTTTTCCTCCGCCTCCTGCCGTTAACTCTCTCTCTCTCTCTCTCTCTCTCTCTCTCCCTCTCTCTCTCTCTCTGTCTCCTCCTCTCCTCTTTCTCTTCCTCCTCCTTTTCCTCCTCTCTATTCCTGGCCACTCCATTTGCATCGACCGACAAGAAGCGAGGGGAGAAAAAGAGGACTACTCCTCCTCTTCGAAGAAGAAGAAGAAGAAGAAAAAGGAGGAGGAGGAGGAAGAGGAGGTGGAGGAGAAAGAGGAAAGAGAACTGAGATCCGCTTAGAACGAGTCTTGGAAAAATTGCAAACACGAAGGAAGAGGCATCCACTCGTGGTAGAAGAGGGCAATAGCGAGAAGGCAGAATGTCGTGTAAGATAATTTTACGTGCTGTTACGGCTATAACGTAACATCCATGCTGCGAGAAGTGCGTTCTCTATGGTGAATTAACAACGACTGCCGAGTTACACCTTTGATCTCTTTGAATGTAAACACTCACGCGCTGTGAAAGACGTTAGTTCAAATATCTCGAATTATTTACAAAATTTCTTTTACCTCTTACGTTAGTAATATAAATATTACGAAGAAATTCTTATTTTATTTCTATTACATTTATTCGATATTATATATGTATATATATATATATATATATACAGCAATTTGTTCTAAAAAAAAATCTAATAACTAAATGATTAAGTATCGTATTAACTTAATTTACGTATTATTGCTCTTATATAACGCAATATCCCAACTGAGAGAATCCTAATGGTACGTTCACTATGGTAAATTAACAACGTATACTGCGTCATTCCTTTGATCTCTTCGAATGTAAACACTCACGCTGCGAAGACGTTAGTTCAAGTACCTAGAATTATTTATAAAATTTCTTTCACTTCTTAAAACCTAAATACTTCGAAGAAAATCTTATTCAATGTCTATTATATTTATCCGACAAAATTATATTTACGAAGAGAGAATAGCAATAGCTTGTCGTAAAAGATATAATAAAGAAATGATGAAGTGTCGTGTTAAACTTATTTTACTCGTTACTACTCATATAATGTAATATTCTCGCTGCGAGAATCCGTAAGAGTGCGTAAATTACAATGAATTAATAACGACTACCGAATTACATCTTTGATCTTCTCGAACGTAAACACTTTTTGAAGACATTAATACGAATACGTTGTATTATTTACAAAACATTCTTCATTTCTTATAATCTAAATACCAATTGTTACGTATAATATTAAAAATTTTTATTTTAATGTTATATCTCTATTATTACATTTATTCGATTATATTATACTTTATTATACTATATTTATTCGATTATACTATACTGAGAGAGAAGAAAAACGTTTTTCTTGTAAGAGATGTAATAACGAAATGATTAAAGTATCGAGTAAAATTATTTAATGTAATATCCTCTCTAAGAGAATTCAAACGATACATTCATCACACCGAACGTATCGTTTGATTATATCATAATTGACTAATGAGAACGGACAGCCGTGTTAAATCTTCGTATAATGTTAAACATTTATAATATGTTTTTGTTTATTCATAATGTTTACAAATTTTCATTTCACTTTGAAAATCGATATAAATATCAATATACTGAAGCTAATCAACTTTAACTGAATAAAATAACTAATAAAAGGAAAAGTAATTACGTTGATTACGGTGATAGGAAAAATGCAACTATGCAAAGTGCAAGAGTAAAGCTATGCAACGGATGGCTGCATAAATACATATTAATTAGTGAATCTCATGCGAAATAAGGAAGGGGGAAAAAAAAAGAAAAAGAAAAAAAAAAAAAACAAGAAAAATATATTGAATTAATTTTCTTATCTTCTCTCTCGTGTTTTTTTTTTCTTTTTTTATCTCATGTATCTCGAGTAACACGTTTACCGCTACGATGCGATTAAACCAGAGATAGTACATCGATTTAACTGTAAACGACAGGACTCTTATGTTCTCTCTTTATGAACTTTTTTTCTTCCATGATTTTCGAACTAAATATTTCACATCATTATAACATAAAATAATTGAATCTTCGTCGATTCGTTAGAACGAATTACTATATATTATTTTTCGATATACTACTCGCCGTTTATCGTGCTTTAGATCTTAAGAGTTTTTAATAAAAAAAAAAAAAAAAAAAAAAAAAAAAAAAAAAAAAAAAGAAAGAAATAAATAAATAAATAAGTAAAACTGTTATGAAAATGTAATATTAATTCTTAATATTAATTCTTAAAATATAATATCACAAAAATCAATAAGAACAATTAAAAGTTAATTATGGACGTTAATATTTATTCAATATTAAATGAGAATGATGAAGAATTAATTTTCACGATGATCAGATAAAACTCCAGGTTTCTCGTATTTCTAAAATAATATGATCTTTGAGGATTAATCTAAATTTGAAATTTCAAGGATTAATCAAAAACGTCAGAATAATAACGAATATTCGTTCCGACGAATGAACGTGCATCATTTATTTCTTCCTCGATCTATTTAACATATCTAATCATTTCTAATTCGAACGAACTTACGTTTTTCTATTGGATCATTTCACCTTAGTCCACGTTGAAAAATATCATCTACGTTCCGATCGCTAAACGTTTCTTCCTTTAACGTTTTCTCCCAATGTTTTTATCGGTCGTTCTTTTTATTTTATATTTTCTTTTTTTTTCAAGTGAAAAAAAAAAAAAAAAAGAAGAAAAGGAAAAAAGAAGAAGAAGAAGAAGAAGAAGAAAAAGAGAAAAAGAAAAGAATTGATCTTCGTTCCTATAGATTTCTCAGGGACTTTCTTGTCACCTGCTAGAAAGGAATCGATTTGACGATTCACGACGCTCCTGTTACACGGAATTCGTAACGCTTCAGCAACTTGAACGGTTATCGTTCGCCAAAGAAGCGTACATTTCGCCTCGGTAAATTCCTTTGCATTAGCATTCGTACGTACGTACATACATACATGCATACATATATAAATGCACACATATAGAATCATGTTTATACAGATAGTAGATACATACGCCCGGAGCCACGCGTCCAATGCGTCTATGCATCCAATTTCCGGTATATCCTCCAACGTACATTTCTTCTTCGCCTTCATCCATTATCGTTCGCTTATCGTTCCACGGATGCCTCCTCTTCGCTCGAAGTAAGAAGAGAAAGAGGAGAAGGACTATACGGCGACTATCTCACGCGAATCAAAAGACGGGAGTGGCCGCGAGCCACTTTGCTTTACCCCAACGAATAACCACTGGCTCGTTGAGCAAGGTGCAACTATTCTTCTTCGTTCACTTTACTCTTTTTTTTCTTTTTTTTTCTTTTCTGTTCACTTTTTCTCTCTCTCTCTCTTTCTCTCTCTCTTCCTCTCTTTCTCTCACTCTCTCTCTCTCTCTCTCTCTCTCTCTCTTTCTCTTTTCTTTTTTCGATCTTGTCTCATTTTCTTTTTCACTCATTTCATTTTCTTTTTTAACTTCCCTACCTCGTTCTATCTCAATCTTTACCATTTTTTTTCTTATGCCTTCATATTTCTTTACTAGTTATCCTTTTTCCTCCTATTTTATCTTTTAAATAAATGATGCAATTCTAACATAAACGTTTTCTTTTTCATTTGAATTATCGATAACTATGAATATTTATGTATGCGCATATTATTCATATATATATATACTTATCTATTTAAAGTGAGATTATATATATATATATGCATGTACACATACATACATATATCTATATATATATATATATCGATTCGTTTATAACACAAATCTTCTTTTTTCTTTCCCTTCCGGTATTTCTTTCTCCCTCTCTCCCTCTCTCTCTCTCTCTCTCTTCATCATCTTTGACTTTTATTTTATTTCTTTTATTATCTCTCATTCAAAATAACACCGAAGCGTTTTTCCAACATCATATCTACATATATGCATATACGTAGGCTAAATAGCCCGTTATATGAATAAGCGATGAGATAATTAAAGCAGATCGAAGGAAGATCGTCATTTCGATAATAATTTTCGTGAAATAAAGCGGAAAATATAATTGGAGAGAATTTCCGATTTCAATAATTCTATTCGTGACCGATGTAATTCAAGAGATTTTCTCTCTCTCTCTCTCTCCCTCTCTATTTCTCTATTTCTCTCTGGATATCTTATCTCATTGTCTTATCTCATAGACTTTATAGTTTTCCTTTGCACGCGAGTCTTTCTTTCCTTTCCGTTTGTTCTTCCTTCTCTCACGAGTACCGAACAAAACTGCCACTTTGTCGAACTACCTGGCAACTTCCTTGCATTATCCGGTGCTTGATCTCTTGCTGGATTGAAGTACTACGACGATTCGAGGCTCGTGCATTCTTTCTAGTGATGATGATGATGATGATGATGATGATGATGATGATGATGATGATGATGATGATGATGATGATGACGATTATTAGATTGATGATGCAGGACAAGAAGAAAAAGAATATAAAAAAGAATAAGTAGAAAACGATGAAATAGTAGAAGAAAAAAAAGAAGAAGAAAAAAAAAGAAGAAGAAGAAATAGAACGGCGAATAAAGTTGTTTTCTCTTACGATACTTAACGAATCCTTATCGTCGTCATCATCGGGAAGGCTTTAATCATCGTAAAAAAAAAAAAAAGAAAAAAAAAAATGAATTATCCTTCGCACGCTAGCGCGAAGAAAAAAGATATTGTTGCCCTCTTCTCGAATAGGAAGTTCTTCGAATAGACGTTTATCAAAAGGCAATAGGTCTTCGGTTGGTACATTCGTTGGTTAGTTGGCAGCACGTCTTGCCAGTTCGCCCTTTAATCCAAGCTAATAACACAGAGGAAGACGAGACGTTGTGTCGGGTAAGAAAACGAACTCGAAGGATACACCACACCAGTGAATTATAATTCTTGTTGTGCCGGCGTGGGTATATTGCGAGAAGGGAAGTCAAGGGCTTGGAAAGGTCGTTGTACTACGTAAGATCGAGAGAGAGAGAGAGAGAGAGAGAGAGAGAGAGCCTGCGAACATAATCATATTTCTTACTTTACCTCCCCCGTTCTTACAACTACTTCCCAGTGAGCTCTTCTAATACTTCGTCGTCGAATACTCACGAACCAAACTGCTAATTATTACTAGCGATTTATCGAGATCCGTTTGGCATTGGATCGATCGATGCTCGGTAGATCGTTATCATTGAAAAGAAAAAGAGAGAGAGAGAGAGAGAGAGAGAGAGAGAGAGAGAGAGAGATAGTAGCATATCCATCTATTGGATTCTATCTTCTCACGGTATATTTACACGGCCAACTTCCTCTTGTAAATTCCAACGATGATCTAGTGATTTATAGGATCGACGAAACCAGCCGGAAAAATGATCTACGAGGTGGTAGTTGGAAGAGTACCTCTAGTCGGTTGTTGGCCAACGGGTGCCGTCCTAGGAAAAAGAGATCCAAGAGTTGGATATACCTTACCTATACTCTCCTATGTATATATATATATATATATATATATATATATATATATATATATATATATATACATGGAAGAGAGCACCTATCCAGCAGGAAGCTCCAGACCGATTTACGTTCCTTCATTGTTTATGAATCCCTCGCTTTAAACGAGAACCACCTGGCCACGTTCGCCTTTCTCTTTGCTTCTTTCCCTTCTTCCTTATTCTTCTTTTTCTTTTTCTTTTTCTTCTTCTTGTCGTCGGGACCAACCAGCGTTCTTCTCGCTTGTCTCGTTCCCTCGATCTCATTGTTTATGAATCCGCGCTAGCCGAGAGTGCTACCGTCTAACGCCATGAGCTTTGCTCGTGGATCGAGTTCATCGAGTTCATCGCGGTTCCTCTTGACCCGAGTATCTACGTAAGTAACTACGTACGAAAACATTTTAATATTTCAATGGAAAAGAGAGAACTATAAACTCTCTCTCTCTCTCTCTCTTTCTCTCTCTTTTACTTTCTTGGAATAAATAAAATAAAGCGACATAGAAAATCTCTCGAGTAAAAACGATCGAGAAGCTCGAGTAACTAAAATGAGATAAAAAAGGAATGAACTATGAGAGAGAGAGAGAAAGAGAGAGAGAGAGATAAAGAAGTTTGAAAGATTCTCCTTCTTCCCTTAGGGACTCCACGATCCAACGATTTCCTTATCGATCTTTGGTTACACACCGACTGTTGGACAACGCGATTTCTCAAGAAGCCGGACTTCTATTGGTTGGTCATAGAAGTTAACTTATTTCATAGCCCTTCCCTATCTTCGAGTCAATGTTCCTGACTATGTTTATGTGTGCATGTATTAAAGCTAAGAAAGAAAAAGAAAGAAACAGTATTTATTCCTCTTCTTCTTCTTCTTCTTCTTCTTCTTTTTCTTTTTCAATACTCCTTTCTACCCCACGCAAATTCCACCTACAAGCAGCTCGATCCATTACGATAAACCCCTACATTGTCCTGATGTGAATCGAACGTTTCCTAGCAATGGGAGTTAAGGTAACTATCCAAACTCCAACACCAATTTACCATCTACTAACATATGGAAAATCGTGCGAACTTGGCTCAGAACCAATTAATTATAAAAAAAAAAAAAAAATAATATCATGAAGAGTATAATTTTCATTACTTTACCTCATTCCCTTCCTCCCTCTCGTTTAACAACAGAGCTAATTAACGTAATGTACCGAGCATTGCATATAAGCATAATGATTTTCCCAAACAAAAGGTAGTTTTCCATAAATCTTGAATTAGTTCCGGAAGGCGATCGTCGAGGTTTAAAGTCAGGATCGCATATTCCCTTTCCGATGGGCTCCCGATGATCCTTCGTCCTAAGAGGGAAGAATTCTGATGGGATACGAGTTACGAAGAATAATATCTATCTACTAGCAAACTCCTTTCGGTTTACCAAGTTGGTAAGAATATAAAGCACGGTACCATCTTAGGAGTAGACGATTTGAAAGGGAAGCCATTAATCCCCTTGCCGGTGACGTACGAGAGAGCATAAATCTGCATGTTCCAGTAGTCGGTCCAAGCTAAGAAGCATCCACCATACTTGCTACTTACCGCAAGAGCAAGATCATGATCGCGATCATACACAGACTGGAATTTATCTCGATCGTTGGCAATAGCCGTAGGATGGGACCGAAGACATGGGAAGATGGCCTTGAAAAGGTGCGATTCCGGAAGGAAACGATCAATGCCATTTTTATATATATATATATATATATATATACATTTTTTTTTTCATCGGTCAACAGGCCATTGCTCTCATGTCAGAGAATGCTAATTTTGAAGCATCAAGGAGATCGTCGGTAATCTTTGTGAACGAATGTCGCAGTTCATTAAACACGCCCCATAAGGGTAGTTAGACCTTGAATTACGTTACAATCATGCTCGATGCTCTCAGTAAAGTATCGTTTTACGGCGTTACATGGTTTCATCGTAAACGTATAAACGCTTCGGAGATTTCACGATCTGCCGTCATGGTCGTGATCTTCCATATAATCACCGATGAAAGATAATATCTATCTATCTATCTATCTATCTATCGATGAACGGCAGCTCTCAGTGAATAACTTGATATTATTCAATTATGTTATTTACGATGAAGATAATTAATGTGACGATTTAGATTCCGAATAAAAAGATTGTAAGATGATAAAAAAGCTTATTCGAGAAAAGCTCGATCGTGATCGATAAAATCGTATCTATTTGTCATTTTCACGACGATACCTATGAAAGAAAAAAAAAAAATAAAAAAGAAAAAAAAAAGAAAAGCAAATCCATTTTCTTCCAAGAGATTAACGAATTTCTTCCTGATAAAGAAATCCTCTCTCGATCGTCGATCAATTTCATTAGGTACATACATATCTTTTTGATCTCTGTAGTTACGAAACGACGGAATCACGAAGAAGCGTAGCGTAACGAAGAAGATGATCTTAGACAGCAGAGTTTCGAGAGAGAGAGAGAGAGAGAGACTTTCCAAGAGGTAGAACATCTCGAGTGAACTCGTCGACCAGGTTTCCTCCAACCACCGTAGACCGGTTGTGACGTAAAGGTCAGGCTACGACTACCGTAGATAGTGCGACATTAAAGTTTGCACTCTTGCTATCTTGTACTTGGCTCGTTCTCTATCTTCTTCTTTTTCACTCGCTAGACAAAATTATCGAAGTCATTAGAAACCCATAAAAACCGCATTCGAAGTTTCCCATAAGAATCCTAAACATGCTTGAAGTTACTATCAACAAGTGGCACCGTTAGTCCAAAGAAGTGACCATAATTATATGCTTAATTTAGATTTTGCGGCATTCTTAAAAGGTAAAAAAAAACTCTCTCTCTCTCTCTCTCTCTCTCTCTCTCTCTGTCTCTCTGTTTCTTTCTCTCTCTTTTCACGATGTTAATAATATTCTTTGAAAATACCACTATGATCTTATGCGAGACCACGAGTGAAATCTGTGCTTTTTTCTTTTAAGAGAAAAAAAAACAGAAAGAGAGAGAGAGAGAGAAGTAAGAGCATTAATCTTCGTAACAGTGCATCAACCCGCCCGCTCGTGAACCTAAGCACATTCCTCATTGTTAGCGCCGACTTTGCCACGGTGGTGGAGGTCATGGCAAGGAAAAGGAGAAGAAGAAGAAGAAGAAGGGGAAGGTATGAACCTTTGACCTCGGAACCAGCCACGACAAAGCTCGCTATCTCTTTTTCTCTCTCTCTCTCTCTCTCTCTCTCTCTATCTATCTATCTCTCTCGTTCACATCGTCGTCTTACTATGACCTCGAATGCAATCTGACGACAACAATTGTACTGAATCCTTCCAATTTCCTCGGTCATTCAAGCAAAACCTTTATTAACCAATCGAAATACGTCAATCGCTTAACGTTGAATTAACATTAACGTTCCATTGGAATTAACGAAGACATAATACTTATATAGATGTAGTAGAAAAGTACAAGAAAACGACCATAAGGATACTACGAGTTCATAGGATAGCCTTAGGAGGAACGAACGAAGAAATCCAGGAAGCGAATCGTAAATGAGCCGAAGGACGATTCTGGCGAACTTTACAGCTTATCCTTGGTTAAAATTACCGAGTGAAACTCGCCATTTTGTAATCGTAAAATACTTTGGTACGTAGGAAGAATATACATGTAAGAAAGAGAGAAAGGGATAGATGAGAAAGAGGAGCAAAGAGAGAGAGAGAGAGAGAGAAAGAGAGAGAGAAATAACGACGTACGATTTAAAGAGCTTATCTTAATCTTTAACTTCCACTTCGATACGTGCGAACTCTCGCGAGGATGATCGCTTAATCTGTCGCTTAAGAGAAGGAACAAGAAAAGAGAAATAGATAGATAGATAGATAGATAGATAGATAGATAAATAGATAGATAGAGCAGGACAGAAAATAGAAGAAAAAAGTACTCTATCCAGATACTCGGCCGGTTAGCCAAGTGGAAGAATGAATAGCGAGCAAAGCAACTGGATAAGCGGATGGTACTTTCTCAAGGACAGATAAAAACTAGTAAGAAGAAGTAATCCAGGAAGCGAGGAGGAGTTCATAAAACGCGAACAAAACGCAAAAGAAGGGAAGTCGACAGCTCCACATGTTTCCAACTGGTACACTTACATACATGAAAATTGCTCTTACGGCTTTGAGAAACATCCACTGACTTCCTTTTCTCTTCGATCATCGGATCGTATTTAAAGGATTTTTATAAACCAACCCGTTCTCAGCGGGCGCCGATGAAGCATGAACCTAGTACTCTTGCCATTCGTTCAAGTACTCGATGGATAAACCGGCCTCCATGATTAATATAGGATCGTATCTACTTATTTCTCTTTATCGAATCATCCAATTTCTCCGTTCTATTTTTTTATTTTTTTCTCAACAAAAATTTGACATATCAATCCTGTAGACGTAACATAAATTCAAATGACCGTGTTTATCGATATAAATAATGTCAGAATATTTTTTACTACATTTTCAATATTCAAAATACTCAACATTTTCCCCTTTAAATATTTATTATATCTATTATCGATTTATAAGTATTGTAATATTGAAATTGTTGGTAAAAAAAAAAAAAAAAAGAAAAAGAAAAAAAAAAGAAAAAAATCTGAAGGAATATAGTAATATTTATTTAAATACAAAATACTAAAAGATAAAATATAAATTGTAAATATCTAATATACGTACATCTAAGGAATAATATATATGCAAATAAATGTTGATACTTCAGAAAAATAATTGCACTTATTTTTCATATTCCTAAAGAGATATATCTCACTAGTCTATCACCTTCTATGAATTAATTTAATGAACACGCCAAAGAGAGAGAAAGAACGAGAGAGAGAGAGAGAGAGAGAGAGAGAGAGAGAGAGCAATAATTACTTCAAGTGCTATTTGCAAAGTAATTATCTGAAGTCATTAACAAAACCTTGCACATTATCTCTACGAGTTTATACTTCTCGAATACTTGCACGCAATACGATCAGGAATGCTGCGTGGAAACGCAAACGTTGCGTCACACTCGAGGGTGATCGAGTTCGCTTTGATATCCAAGAGAATCCGCTTAGAAACATGAGACAATGATGGTGATGATAACGATGGTTGTTGTTATTGTTGTTGTTGTTGTTGTTGTTGTTGTTGTTGGTGGTGGTGATGGTGGTGATGGTGATGGTGGCGAGGACTCGTACCGCGACAGATTTTAATCAAGATCTTACAAGGTAATTTCTCTCTCTTCTTTTACAGATGGGCTCGTTCGAGATCGGCACAGCCGCAGCTGCAACTGCGGGACTGATAGTCATGGCGATGTTAAGCAGTGGTCACGCTGCATTGGGTAAGTATTCCAACTGGAATACAGATTAAGCATACCTGCTATTCTCTGAACAATCTCGACCCAAGTTCCTCTTACCAGTCTAGAATACAATCGATCGAAAAGAAAATTTCTTTATCGATCAAGAAAGAAATGATTTATTTATTTTTTTTTCGTGTCGAATGACACAACCTGATGTTATCATATTCTTCTTTTTCTTTTTTTTTTTTTGTTTTTCTTTTAGCAAGAACAGCGTTCGAGAAATTAACTGATTTCGATTACCGAGGTACGACTTATTACAGTGTTAGAAATTTATCGCTTTACGAGTGTCAAGGTTGGTGCCGAGAGGAAGCTGAATGCCAAGCTGCAGCTTTCTCCTTTGTAGTAAATCCTTTAGCACCGATGCAGGACACTCTTTGTCAATTACAAAATGAAACGGCAGCTACCAATCCAGCAGCTCAACCTCAACGTGCTGTGAACATGTATTACATGACGAAACTGCAGATCAGATCAGGTGAGTCCTTTGTTTTTGTTAATATCGATTGAAATACGTAGAAAATTGATAAAAACTAATCTGTCTTGTTAAGGATCGAAAAAATGTCGAAAAATCGTCGACGAATCTATTTAAAGATCTTCCTAAAAATCTACCCAATCTTTTAAAGAACAATCAGATCCTTACTAACGAATTTTTCGAACCATTCTTAGGCCTATTGACAGGATTATAAATCTCAAGAAGATTGCTTGGGATTAGAAAGAAAGGGAATAGGTAAGAAAGCGTTTGAAGAAAAGAGAGGACGGGTCGGGGGAAAAGAAAAAGAAAAAGAAAAAGAAAAAAAAAAAAAGATGAGGGGAAAGTTAAAGACTAGGAAATATCGGTCGGTAAGAATACGAAAAGAAATTTTGTGAATGAGCCATGAAAATCAGTAATGATTTTTGTACTTGCAAAGGGTCTACCAATTTGAATGGACAAACAATAAACACCCTGGTGGTACCTAAAGATAGGTACGATGGGTACAGTCCAGAGATAAGAGTAAACTACTAATAACCAGAAATGGACTGTGTTCCTTGAGGTGTCGAAATATACCTAAGGGATTTTTTTTTAATCTCTAATATTGGTTTAACGAATCTGCTGGTACCAAACCTTCGAAGATTTATATACGCTTTAAAACCCTCATAAAATGTACCCTCTACCATCTTACGAATAGAAAGTACAGAAAGAAAGAGAGAGAAAGAAAGAACTGAGTCCTTACAGTCGTTGAGTCACGCTCGAAAGAATGATCAAAGAGACTTCGAGGAAGTTTCTTTTGCTGCTTCGTGCTTCTTCGAATTCCTTAAAAAAACCTTTGGGCAGGCGCCTCTTCTTGCGAGTCTAGCTGTGAATCCAACGATCGTTAAGAACCGCAATCAATTTTAAATTATCTTACTTACGGATCAAATTTTATGGGGGAAAAAAAAAAAAAAACCGCTGAATTATTTTTTTTTTCCACAATTTTCACGCTAAAATTTTTTCCTTCCACGATTATTCACATTATATCTTCGTACGGAAATTCAAAATTAATAAATTCTTTTTTCATATCATATATAAGATAACGCGAACGTAATAATATAAGAAAATGTTTAGCTTGAACTTCTCTGATATACGAAATTTTTTATGAACAAGATCCTAATAGATTTTATTTTCATCAAAAATAAATCAATAGAGAAACTTGTTCAAAGGAAAATTCCATGAACATTGAAATTTCGATGGATACTTAATAAAACTTTCACTTTCGAATAAATCCTATACAAACAATATTTAAAAAGAACATAACGCAATAGGATAATATAATAATAAAATAGGTGAAAACTAATTTTATACAATGATAAATTATTTTGTATTTCCTATGCGGCAAATATATACAAGATATATTTATATCTATCTTTATTAATAAATAAATGAGAAAGTAAAGTTCGAAGACACCCTCTTTAAACGTATTAAAAGCAAAATAAACTCTAAATATAAATGAGGAGCGAAGGAAGAAAAGTTTTTTTAACGGGTCGCTAAGTTTAAAAATAGTTAAGAATGTTAGTCTCTTTTTCTCTCTCTCTCTCTCTCACTCTCTCTTTCTTCTTTCTGTCTCTGTCTCTCTCTCTCTCTCTCTCACTCTCTCTTTCTTCTTTCTGTCTCTGTCTCTCTCTCTCTCTCTCTCTCTCCCTCTCTTTTTCCACATTTTATATATGATAGTCCATCACGCCACAATCGAGTACTCGAATTTCTCGCGGTCGTACGTGCGATTTGTCATGCACGATCTTGGATTCATACGACACGGTGAATCATCCGTGAAGAAGTCACGCATCGGTTCGTTGGCACCAAGTAACAATTTGAGAAGCGCCGCTTTTCGCGGCAAGCTTCCTCGAAGGAAAAGAAATTGGAACGGGTGAGCACCGACATCATCATCATCATCATCTCTCTCTCTCTCTCTCTCTCTCTCTTTCTCTCTGTCTCTTTCTCTATCTCTCTGTCTGTCTGTCTGTCTGTCTGTCTGTCTGTCTGTCTGTATTTTTCTCTTTCTTAATTCGCGTGCCAAAAAGTCGTAAAGAAGAGTAGCGTGCGTCATCGTCAGCATGGTCAACTTGCCAAGTCACATGTGTCTTCGACTCGTGATTTCAAAACGGACGTGCCTTTTCTGGTCTCGCCTGTTTTTAAATCTCGTGATCGATGAACCACGAGATCCTTTGTTTTTTTTCTGATCCACTCTTCATCCTCCTCTATTTTTCTTCACCAACACCATCGAAGATAACTGTATAACGAACGTTGATTTCTTTCACACGATATTACCGTTCCACATCGTCGTTATAAAACGATCGTAAAGCTTGGGGATATATATTGAGTGCAAATCGATAAAAGTTTCCCAGGTATCCTACGGATAATCCAAGAAATTATTGTCGAGTCGAGAAGAGAAGTAAAACGAAACGGCTAAATTCAGACTAACGTATAAAATAGAATCTTTCTTTTTCCTTCTTTCTTTAAGTTTTCTCGTTCTTTTAGTTGTCCAAATAAATTTCTTCATTTCTTTTTACACATGATAAATATCGTTAATAGATTTATTCGAATTGAAAGAAAGATAATTTCCTTTAAAATATAGATATTTTTATTTAATCTATAATCCCTCTCGATAATTACAGAAAACGTATGTCTCCGACCATGGTCCTTCGAACGTATACCAAATAAAATGATTCGTGGATTGGACAATGCACTCATTTATACATCGACGAAGGAAGCCTGTCTCGCTGCCTGTTTGAACGAACACAGATTTACCTGCCGATCTCTCGAATATAATTACGTTACTCTTCAGTGTCATCTCAGTGACTCCGATCGACGTACCACCGGGCAATACGTTCAATTCGTCGATGCTCAGGGTGTCGATTATTTTGAAAATCTTTGCTTGAAGGGAAAAGAAGCTTGCAAGTCTCAAAGGATCTTTCAAATTCCTAGAATCGGAGTCGCCGATGACAAAGTCGCTCAATACGCTGGTCTACATTATTATACCGATAAAGAGCTCCAAGTTCAAAGCGAATCTGCATGCAGATTGGCCTGCGAAATTGAGAACGAGTTCCTTTGCAGATCGTTCCTTTATCGTGGCGCACCTCAAGGATCGGCTTATAATTGTCATCTATTTCATTTGGATCATTGGACTCTTCCCGACGGACCTTCGACCTATCTTAACGCTGAAAGACCACTGATCGATAATGGTGAACGAGTTGGAACCTATTTCGAAAACTTTTGCGAGAGTAAGTAACGAAACTTTTTCTCAAATATTTCTCTTAAACACGTAAATCTTTTATAAATAATTTTATATTTGAATTTATTTAGAAGGCACCGGACCACTCGCAGATCCGCTTCCGGTCGTCTTCGAAACTACAGAAGATCCTACGGTGAATAATCTGACAAGGAACGATATCAACTGCGATAAAACTGGCACCTGCTATGATGGTAATCCTCAATAATGATTTTCTCTTCATCGACATTATATCTATAAGATTAAACGATAAAGTCTCTCATATCGTAATCATTTCACGTTCACAGTATCTGTCGATTGTAAGGACACACGTATAGCCGTTCAAGTTCGTACAAATAAGCCATTCAATGGTCGTATCTATGCCCTCGGACGTTCTGAAACTTGCAATATCGACGTTATCAATAGTGATCTCTTCAGACTCGACTTAACGATGAGCGGACAGGATTGTAATACGCAGAGCGTGGTAAGTGTCTTTCATATATGACGAGTGATGGAAAAAGATAAAAAAAAAAAAAAAGAAAAAAAAAAAGAAAGAAAAAAGAAAAAGGGAAAAAAATGAAAAAGAAACAAATCTCACGAAAACTTAGCTTCGTGTCGCAAAATTTTCCTCAAACTCTCTGTTCATCATGGCAGCGTGACGGTTTTCAGACTGGCATCTACTCGAACACAGTGGTACTCCAACATCATTCGGTGGTCATGACAAAGGCTGATAAAATCTATAAGGTGAAGTGTACTTACGACATGTCATCGAAGAATATCACTTTCGGGATGATGCCTATCAGGGATCCGGAAATGATTAGTATCACTAGTGCACCCGAAGCACCACCACCAAGGATACGCATTCTCGATAGCAGATCAAGAGAAGTGGAAACCGTAAGAATCGGAGATAAATTGACGTTTAGGATCGAAATACCTGAAGACAGTAAGTATCGTAAATTGAATAAAAATTCAATCGAAATATTACGTTAATTCTATCTGAATAATAATAAACATTTAATTTTCATTTATTTCGATAACAGCACCTTACGGAATCTTTGCTCGCAGCTGCGTTGCTATGGCCAAGGACTCGAAAAGCACCTTCCAAATAATCGACGATGAAGGGTTAATATTTTTTTACTAGATCGAAATTGATCTATCTAAAAGGGATCTCATGGAACGATGTAATTTTAGATGCCCAGTGGATCCCTCGATATTCCCGAGCTTCACGCCAGACGGTAACGCCCTTCAATCGGTCTACGAAGCCTTCAGGTTCACGGAATCTTATGGTGTCATCTTCCAATGTAACGTCAAGTATTGTCTCGGACCATGCGAACCGGTAATAAAAACTTTATTAACGTCTAACCTCGAGCTCGTAAACAGAGACATATTTTTCTCATACCTTGCGTGCCGAAACTCGAAAAGGAAGGGAAAAAGTTTAACAGCGTTTCATGTTGCTCGTTGACAGGCTGTTTGCGAGTGGGGACGTGAATCCGTTGAATCATGGGGCAAAAGACGTCGAAGGAATGTCATGAATGCTACCGAAGAGAAAGCTGAGGACATGACTCTTTCTCAAGAGATTTTAGTCTTGGATTTCGGTGATGAGAAACAATCAGATTTCCTCAAAAGCGATGCCAGCATAGACTTCAATGAAGCAGGTAAAACGCTATAAAAAAAGATTTACAATCTATTTGTACGTCGGATTAATGTTCGCCCACACCATTTTTCATTCTTTTTCATTTTTTTTTTCTGAAGACAAAACCGTGACCATCGTAGAACCATGCCCGACAAAGACATCGGTACTCGCATTAGGAGTCACGTGTGCTCTTCTGGTTCTTATCTACATCTCTACGATCTTTTGCTATTACATGAAGAAATGGTTGTCACCGCGGAAGATGATGCCTTGAAAAGACTCGTTTTATACCTGCAAAAACGAATAGGACAAAAAAAAGACGAGTACGGGGAAATGTTTTTATACGATATACACATATACACAACACATAAGTACACTTTACCTTGCGACAATAATATCATACATTATACGAATATCTCATACGCGTGAGAAGTATCACGATGAAAAATCGGCGATATTTGTCGAACGGGACAAAGAGAAAAAAAAAAAAAAGAAAAGGAAAAAAAAGAAAAAAAAATACTGAAAAAAAGAATTAAAAAAAAAAAAAAAAAAAAAAAAAAAGAAGAAGAGAAAGGAGGACTCGTCGAACCTAATCGCTCTGTCTTAAAATTATTCACATATCATTGTTTCATCGACAATTTTGATACCTGCCGACGGCATATAGGAGATCCATACAAAATGTCATGAGGTCGTAGCACGCCGTAACACGTGCCGATCTCTTTCATCAATAATATTCAGTGACACTAATTATAGAATAATTTCGAAGTAACGTTCAACGTATCGGCTACCATTTTGCTCAATACGATAGAGTCACAAGACGGGACATTGTGCAACGTCTTAACGACTTTCGATCCTGTTGATGTGTTACTCAAGTACACTAATTTAAGAATCTATCCTTCCACATTCACATTCATGCTCGCGCATAAACATAGTATCGTATACGTTCATATACGTATTTATTGATTTTAATTGATGAGCGATTAGATTCGATAAGAAAAAGAAAAAAAAAAAAAATAAGTATACTACTTATTTAAGAAAATTTTCTAAATAGAATTATCTCATATTTCTCTCTCCTTCTCTCTTTCTTTCTCTCACTCTCTCTCTCTCTCTCTGTCTGTCTCTCTCTGTCTCTTTCTCTCTCCCTCTCTCTCTCTCTCTCTCTCTCTCTCTCTCTCTCTCTCTCTCTCTCTCTCTTGTAGCTACTTCTGATCGGGTTGCAAGAAGATAATCTCGATCGACGTAAATTCGAAAAAGTTTTATGATATAAACGACGAATAACGATCGAATTTTTATTATTTTCCATAAGTGTCGACTTATAACCCGTATCAAGACTAGCGATATTTAAAGGTTCACGCTTCACTAACGTTTCTAACGATACAGATAGAATTAAGGTAGCGATTAAGCAAAGTATGCGAGCATAAGAGAAAAATAAGAAAGGAAGAAAGAAAGAGAGAAAGCACTGGTACATATGCGCGATCGATATTCTCGATTTCGTTCTTGACGCGACGTACGTTAGCAAACAGAACGACGATAATATCGTATACGTACGTTCTCAGAGTCGAAAGAAATACTCCGTACAGTTTCATAGTTTTTGGTGGTGCGCATGGAAATTCCATTCCATTAATCGTATAAGATTTAACAACGTAACGTAAAGTTTATCTCATTAATAATAAAACTACAGTCTATTCACGATCATGCGAAATTTCGAAGAAAATTTTCCTCGCGAAGCGTCGATAATTCTTCGATCGGGGTCCGGTGCGAATTATTTTTTCGTAATATCGCACTGAAAGAAGAAGAAGAAGAAGAAGAAGAAGAAGAAGAAGAAGAAGAAGAAAAAAAAGAAAAGAAAAAAAGAAAGAGAAAAAAGAAAAGATTTAATTAACGTATGCTTGTGAATCGACTGAAGTGCAGCAAGACATTCGGTTAAGGTGCTTACTCTTTAGAGTTCGAGCTCTCTGCGTATTGTCCGTAAAATAAAATTTATCTGAATCACGAAAGTTAAACAAAAAGATCAATTTAATCGTCGAAATGATTTATTGTTATTTATTAATCGGTATTGGATATCTCTTTTTATTTCTACGATTTTGTTTATCGTTAGTGTAATAAAACGAATCAAGTGTTTATTACAAAAAAAAGAAAAAAAAAAAAAAGATAAAAAAAAAAAGAAGCACTCTAATTCAAGTGACTGATAACGAACGAGAAAAGAAAATTTGCGTAAGGGCTATCGTACGAGAGCTAAAACAAATACAAAATGTATATATTACGACGTTTATTGTATTAAGCATTCAGAGAACAAAACACATTACTATCAATATCATATGCATTTGTACTCTATTTATAAATATAAATATATAAATATATATATGTGTATACACAATACGAAAATAGAATGAATGTCTTTTTATTATTAATTATAAGCGAGGATCAATGTCGGCGAGAACTTCTTTCCACACAAATCCATCAACAATACCGGTTCAATAGCAACCTTTTCTTCCTCTCTCTCTCTC
>NC_140814.1:7157500-7160000 GCF_050613455.1 Vespa mandarinia | reverse complement strand
TACTATAAAAGAAGATTCCCGTATTGAAGGTGCCAAAAAGTTAAACAATGTGTGTTCGGTTCTTTGGACTTCATTGGAAGGTGTATAAGTATACGTACGTATGCTGGAAGAAAAAGGAAAGCAATGGGAACGAGACGAATAGAATGAGTAGGAGGAAGAAAGAAAAAGAGAAAAAGAGAGAGAGAGAAAGAGAGGGAATGGTCGACGTACATCATTTGGGCGCCGAGAAGTCTGGCGCGACCAGGGCAGGCCAGAGGCACGTCTCTGGTTACGCGACCATTTGGGGCGCCAACTCTTGTATGGAGGGGAAAGCAAAAGGCATCGGAAGATCGTCGACGGGACCGTAGAATGGCGAAGGAAGGAAAAAGAGAGAGGGGTAGGGGCCCCCTTAGGCACATTCCAGCGGGACGCGAGTTTTCAAACATGGCTACCCGCGTGAATGTAGGTCCACGACCGATCCTACGATACGCAGAGAGCGGAGTTCTCTCTCTGTCTCTCTCTCTCTCTCTCTCTCTCTCTCTTTCCTTCTCATCCATCCCCGGACTCTCTTCTCCGCTCTACGAGCACGATTCGCTTTGCCCTTCCCGCGACTAGCAGCACACATACCGGAACCCCCCTCCTCCTCCACCTCCTGCTGCCACAGCCTGTACCCCTGCCCCTTTCCTCCTTTCTCCCGTCGATCTCCTCTCTCCCTCGCACAAACCCGGCCGACCGGGCCGACCGAGCTGGCGACACCCTGTCTGGCAAGACCGGCCGACGACGGACAAAGGAGGGGGAGCTCTGCCTGCTGCCTGCCACGTTGCCACATCTCTTTCCTTGGGCTGTGCCTACCTTCTCGATCCCAAGGACAAATCCGACGAGCCGTGCCAGCCGTCGTGGCGCGCTAGGCGACTGCCGGTCTGACTTAGCTGCTGCTGCTGCTGCTGCTGCTGCTGTTGCTGCTGCTGTCGCTGCCGTTGCTGCTGCGCCACGTCCGTCGCATCAATCTACTCTTTCTCTCTCGCTCTCTATCTCCTTCCTTTCTCTATCTATCCTTTCTCTTCGTTCAACAACTCTATTATTTAACAGGATTTAGATTACGATTTTATATGAGAACGAAAAATGCATCAAGTAAAAAATAAGAAAGCATTCTTTTCGCGATATCTATCCGATTATCCGAAATGATGATGAAATTCTCCGTGGCGCGTGAAAAGATCGTAATCATCGCTCGAGAATCCGATCGCCGAATGCCAAAACGATGAGTCGTTGCGGTACGAAGGTCGGATCGAACGGCGAAGCAGGTGTGTTCCTCTCTCTCATGGCCGTCGATCGGAAGGCCGGAAGCCTTCGGAAAGCCTGACTCCGATCTAACCGTCAAAATTCTTGGAAGACGACAAGGCTACTTTTCTGTTGGGAATTACCTAGGAGGATATCGGCAATTCTGTACTCAAAAGCTGGTGACGCGAATCGTGGAAATTTACGACACCCGTCCCTTTTCTTTATCTCTCTCTTTTGTTTCTCACTTTCTCTATCTCTATCTTTATCTACCTCTCTCTCTCTCTCTCTACCTACCTACCTACCTCTACCTCCCTCCCTCTTCTCTCCGTCCATTCCAAGTCACGTCGATCGCTAGCTAGCTAGCTAGCTAGCCAGCTCTGTTCGTTCGTTCGTCCGTCGTGTCCTCTTGTCGCTTCTCTCTTTCGTCGAAGAAGTATGTATACGTGCCAACGCGCAGCTTGCGTCATCGCCTCGCGAGTTGGCCTACGCGCAAGACGTAGAGAAGCATGGCAACCGCGCGGACGCGTAGCTAAACGTATTAACCGTCGACTCCATGCCACAAAAACAACATGATCTCATTTCGCGGCGCATACGCCGAGAAATCCGTGTTTCATGCGAGCATTTCGTGATCTCTCTCTCTCTCTCTCTCTCTCTCCACCCCCTTCCCCTCCCACCCTCTCTTCCTCTGGTATCCTGATTTCCAAGAAGTCCCGCAATTTCCACCGACTAAAGGTTACCTCTCTATTGTAAAGAGAATGAAATAACGAAAGAAACTCGTCTTACGTACCATCGTAAAATTGGTAAACTTAACGGTAAGACGAAAAAATGACGGTGACATCAATAGAAAGACAATACGGATTCCATTGACCTACCAACTTAATAATAGGGACAACTTTTACCTTAATGACTCTACCATTGCTCGGTAAGCCTAGACGGTCATGGGCATTTTCCTGGAAGGCAAAATCTCCCCATTCCCTCCTTTTGACCATCACCTCTCTTCGCTAATACCTCTTCCACTTCTGTTTACCACCACCTCCTTTATGTACGTAAAGCAAAGCTTTCCCATTCCACTCTCGTAGCGCTGAGATCGATGTATGTTCTTTATTATCATTTTCTCAATATCCATCGTCCGTAGATCTCCCGGCGGAAGTTAAACTTAAAGAAAGAAAAAAAGAGGAAGTACCGTACGTGAAGAAGAATCAATTTGAACTTTTTCTATCCAATGCACGTATACTATTTACTT
>NC_140814.1:7102500-7155000 GCF_050613455.1 Vespa mandarinia | reverse complement strand
AAGTACTCATTATGATGTCGATAGCGAGACAAAGATATACGAAACGTTGACGTCGTGTTTCCGACCATCCCGTCGAGATCTCCCGTACCCACCGATCGAGGTCGGTGCGTTAACGATTACTACTACTACTACTACTACTACTCTTGGTAATGCCGACTCATCCTCGATGGACGGAAATGCTTACGGCAGAGCTTTAACGCCGTCAATGATAAAGACAGAACGAGCTAGTCCAGACTCCGTGGCGACTCCGTGCACGCGAAGTCTCCCTCTCTCTCCTCAACAGGTTCCGCGAGGAGGTGCTAACGATTGCTGCGCTGGAAATTCCACGTCTACCGTTCTTTTTAATACTCGAGAATCTTTGAATTCGGAAAAGTTTTCCGATACAGTTGGAAGAAGAGATATTTCAACTGTTCTCGAAGAAGAAGTGAACGAAGAGGAGAAACGAAGAAGGCTCTTCTGTGGTGTTAAAGTTAAAAAGGAAGAGATAGACGAGGATGAAATAGAATCAAGATTAAACGAGGAGGAAGATGGTGTATCCTCCTGCGTGGATTCTCATCCCGCTCGGCGTAGTTCATTTCATGTGGACTCCAGAAGTCCCGAGGACGATCAAGAGGGCACCTATTCCGAGCCTGGAAGTAGTTCGGCAAGATCAAGTAGCGGAAGTTGCTCGGATAGTGAGATGGACAGTCTTGTCGAATGTTGCCCTTCGAACGAGGCCAGAACTTCTTCGAACGATCTGGGCCGCAGGAGATCGTTCTCTTTGCGCTTTAAACTCGACGTACTCGATGCTTTCCATCGGGACATTGGTGTAGCAGGAAATCAACGTGCCACTGCGAGGAAGTTTGGTATAAATCGTCGCCAGGTACAAAAGTGGCTTGGCCAGGAGAGCGAATTAAGAGGCGAAATTGCATTAAGGGGTAATGCTCGACAACGACTAGGCCCGAGCCAAGATCAAACGGTTATTTCCGTGGACACACCAGTCGATCTAAGAACTACCAATTACCTTGCTTCGTCTGCCGCCGAAGAGGAATGCGTCGACGTTGAATACATTGAACGATCTCCACCACCTCAAGTCCCGCAGAGTCAACAGTTACATTGCTGCGAGTTGACTACTTCTCCAACACAACTTTTTTCTTATTATAACAACCGTTTAGTCGATTTATCGCCGGAGCCCACATTAGAATCCTCGAGGATCTGTGGATATCCGTGTTGCGTGGATACATCAAATTCCTCTTGTTATCAAGAATTACGCTCCTCCAGAGGGTCCTCCTACGCAGACTCTTTAACCGGCCCATCATCCTACTGCTACTCATCACCACGGGAATACTGCGACACCTCAGCCGAAGAATCGCCAACGAAACGACGACGATGTACGGCTACGTTATCCTGCTGCTACGACGAGTTTTCTTCCTCGCCAAAGCGACTTCGATTGGACGCAGACGAAACGCCGCCGCAGGAGACGCCACTCTGTCTGGTCAAACCGAAAAGATTCCGCGATGTCTCTCCGTCACTCTCCGTAGAACCAGTCACGAGTACTGTTCCAACTCCTCCGGCCCCGCAACCACCACCACCACCAACATCCAACAGTAAAGATGCCATACTCTTCAAACCCTACTTAGACAACCCCATAAGTAAACCTAACAAGGAGAATGGCGTTTATCGCGATCTCTCGCCTCTTGAAAGTCAGAATCTTCTTAACCACGACAATAACAACTGCCAGAGTATATGCAATCTGAACGAGGACCGAGGTGGGCACGACTATGCTCTCGAACTAAATCTTAAAGTACCGTTGTCTTGGAGGAATCAGCCTAGTACATTGTATACCGACTTCCAACCGATTAGGAGCGCGTTCATTAGGTATCCGGCTAGTCCGCACTACATTTAGCCCCTCGTGACCATTCGCATCTTCATCTTCGTTTATTTCTTTCTAGTTTTCTTTTTCTTTTCCTTTTGACAAATTTTTCCAATATAAATTTTATCTATTTACGAAGAATAGTACAGGTGTATGGGACGTGCAACGATTTCGTAATAATAGTCATTATAGATACATATATATCATAATACACATATATAACGGAAAAAAGTTCAATTTTCGATAGGGCTATAATATTTTTTCGATCAACGAATAATAATATCAAGGTAAAAAGGGAAAGAGGTCCATCAAATGATGAAGGATCGATCTGTACGTGATCTACGACACGTAGACCGACACCGAACGAACGTTCTTATCTTTTCCGCGGATCGACAGCCACCTCGTAGTCGCGATAAGAACGTAATCGGCCATTGGTCGAGAGTAAGGATCGAGTCTTTCGAGTTCTTCTTCTTAATATCTCTTCCTCTTTCCCTCCACTATCACCTCCGACTTTTTCGACGCCGAATAAGCCGGCTAACTTTTCCGAGATTAAAACCTGGTGATTATCAGCTAGGCCGTTTAGAGGTCGAGTACTCATGCTATAATTATGGAATTATGTCAGCTGCCCACGTGATCGTCACAAGATAAGGAGAAATTTTGGAGAGGAAATATGTGCAAGAGAGACAGAGAGAAAGAGAGGGAGGGGGAGGGAGAGAAAGAGAGATAGAGAGATAGAGATAGTGATAGAGATAGATAGAGACGATTCTCGGCTTTAGCGAAGATATTTTTGTACGAGAAAGTGAAGGTAAAGAAATTAAAAAAAAAAAAAAAAAAAAAAAAAAAAGAAAAGAAGAAGAAGAAAAAAAATAGAAGAAGAAGAAAAAAGTAACGAAAAAGAAAAAGAGAATAGAAAGAACGATTGGCGTGCGAAGAAAATGGCCGAGAATTAGGATTTGTCGCAGCAGCAATAGCGCAGCCATTGCTTCCGTTCGTAAGAAAGATCACTCTGCGTGCCTTTCCTTTCCTTTTCTTTCCTTTTTTTTCTTTTCTTTTTTCTTTTTTTCATTAGTTCTTTTTCCTTCTTCCTTTTATTTTTTTTAGTCATCGATTTAATTTTGAGCATAGAGAAACATTTTTCGCGTGCGTGTTGTGTGTGCGTATGTATATATGCAAGTTTTAATGCACACACACACACACACACACACACACAAGGAAAATTATATGTACCTATGTTATAATATGTATATTAGATTGAGGAGCATATATAAACATATATATTTTATACTATGAATCTGTAAAAAAAAAAAAAAAAAGGAAGAAACATATATGTATATGTATAGAAGAAATTTTCTTTATCGTGCACACGTGCTCGCGTCATTTTCTTTTTTTTCTTTTTTTTTTTCTTTTTTTCTTTTCTTTTTTTTTCTTTTTTTTTTTCTTTTTTTTTTTTTTTTCATTTACTTGGATTATCTCAATTGGATTATCTCGTCACGAATTATCTACAAAAGCAAAATACGAAACGAGTTAATCGTAATGATGATTTACACATGTAAATAAGTATAGTGTAATATTAAAAAAAAAAAAAAAAAACAAAAAAAAATAAAAAAAAAATAACAAAAAAACAAAAGAAAAAAAATCACACAAAAAATATGTAAAAGTCGCGTGCCTTAAACAGTAGTCAATCGTTAAGAAGAAATTAAAATTTGTCGACGTATATGTACCTCACATATGAAATTGCGGTTGGAGCTGAAAAATGCTATGGATAAAGAAAAAAAAAAAAAAGAAATTACGAAATAAGGCGAGACTATATACAGAGTATTTTTGATTTTACATGGTACAACGAGGAAAGCTCTAATAGATTTACGTAAAGAAAAGAATTGAAAATAATGTTGAGTGACATTTTTTTCCCCTGTTAGACTTCATTCAGGAATAAATCGATGCCGAAGATTCGTCGAGTAGGAGACATGCCGTACACGCTTGATTATATTTTTTAAAATTAGTAAACAATAACAATAACAAAATCATTGTCATTCCCAATCATTTTTATGTCAATAAACAAAAATGACAAACAAATTTCTTTGACAGAAAAAGATTCCATTATTTCATTTTTCATTTATCCTTTATCATCTAATTTTATTAATCCGAACATCAATATGCAGATAGATACGACAATGATATCTGTTAGACATATGTATATATATATATATATATATATATATATATATATACATGAGATATACGTGTGTAAACATAGAAAGATCCTTATTACTGATTTTCGCCATTGAAATTATACCAAATACAAATATAACATATATTATATTATATTATATATTGGAAATGAAACCTCGTATGGAAAAAAAAAAAGAAAATGTCACTACATTTTCGATTTATTTCCTCGTATAGATTTACACCCTCTATCCAATTGTATTACCAGATCGAAAATACACTCTGTATATTTTATATGTATAGTTGCTTATGTTACAACACGATTATATATATATATATATATGCGTGTTATGATGAGCAAGGAGAACTCTTTGGAATTTTCTATGCGAATATGCGAACGATACTATAATTAGAATAGAACTATTATCGACATTAGAGACAATTGGTAAAAGAGTGAGAGAGATACAGAAGAGGATACGTTTACTGAGTCATGCATATATACATATATAAGGAAATCTATTTAAAAAAGACATTATGAAGTTAATTTTTCTTCCTCTCTCTCTCTCTCTCTCTCTCTTTCTCTCTCTCTCTCTATATATCTTTCTCTTTTTGTCTTCTTTTTTGTTAACTACTATTACAAGTGTCCTTGCAATACGGAAATCGATAGCTCGACATCCACAATCCAACAATCGTATCGATAAGCCCAACATTTTTCTTTATTTTATTCTTTTTTCTTTTTTTTTTTTTTTTTTTTTTTTCTTTCTTTTTGTTTATTTTCTTTTATTTTCTTTGTTCTGAATCTTCGATTAAATATCTTTATCGTCATCGGCCGAAGAAAGCAATAAATATGATTCACGTTTTGATGCAATTGAAAAATTCGCGAAACTTCTTAAAACAAATCACTAAATGCAATTGTTTATCACACCTTTGCGATATTATGATTGGATAGAGATAACTTTTTTTTTTTTTTTTTTTTTTTAATACACGACTCTCTCTAATTTAAAAGGACGAGTCAATAAAAATGTCTACATATGCACATATATGCATTAATCAGGAGATCCTCATATATCTCTCTTTTCTTTGTCAATGAAATTTCAAATAAAAAACGAGAGAAAATAGAGAACAAAATTTTTGAGATCACGAGAATATCGTTCGACTATTCGTCGCGACGTGACGATGATAATAATAATAATAAAAACAATGGAAAAGTCTCGCCTTAGACTCGCCTAAAGAAAGATAAAAAAAAGAAAAAAAAGAAAAAGAAAAAATAGGTGCCGACGAAGGGTGGCAACGTACAATAAAGTCTTAGAGTAATCATGAGCCATAATGAATTACATAATGCCATAACGTTTTACATAATAAATATATATATATATATATATGTATATATATATATATAATATATATATATACATATTTAACAGTTATATATATGTATATAATAACTTTTATATGTATATAACATATATATATATATATATATATATATATATATATATAAAGTTCAACGAGATCGATTGGAAAGGTACGTGTGCCTGCTTGATAGAACGAAAGAAAGAAAGAATTAGAGATAGGATTTTAAAAAGAATGAGAGATAGAGAAAGAAATCCGTTAACTCTCTTACATATATGTATATGTGCGTGTCTGTTTGTGTGTTTCTAGATCGAATATATGCGTTTATGCGTCTGAGTGTATGTTCGAGCAGCCCACAAGAGTCTATTAACGAGGCATAAGGCGTATATAAGCAATATTTTTAAGTGCATAAACGGAGGTTCCGTGGGCGAGCCCCCGCTCTTTAGGGTCGTACGTCGTCGCGAGGATTCCGCTCCTGTCTTGAGCGCACAAAAAATCGTACGATTGTATGCTCGATCGGTAGCAACGAGTGAGATAATAGCGAAAGTAGTATATATTTCTTTTTTCTGTTTCTCTTTCATATATATATATGTATGTATGTATGTGTGTGTGTGCGTGTGTATGCGCGATTAAAATGAACACAAAATCTATTTTAATAAAACGTGAAAACTTATCAATCGTTCAAAAGGGGGAGTGTCTCTCGATCATCAGTGCCTTATCGCTTTTAACTCGTCTTGAGAAAGAATCGAACGAAAGTTATTACAATGGAAATTGTTGGAATTAATGTATATTTATAATATTATATATATATATATATATATATATATATATAAATTGTCCCTGTTACAGGAAATACAGCAAAAAGTATATTAGACGGTAAAGGTTTTCCCCTTTATTCCTTTGTCTCGTGTCGTATTCCACGTATTTACGTTCGCTCGATAATTTCGAAGAACGTCGATCGATCATACCACGACGACGATGTCCGTCTTCCTGTCTTCATTTTGTTACTTACAACCCTTACATATAGCGTCCTGATTTTTCCTAATTTATGTAAATAAAGGAAAAAAGAAAAAAATAATTCGATTCTTTCGATGCGAGAAGCGAACGACTCTTTTCAAAGTGTGATTTATAATATAATAATCAAAAACTTTATCGCCTTATGTAATGTAAAAACGATCGAGACTATCTGAGATGAGATAAAGTAAAATGGAAGTTTGTGAAACGAATAAGAGTATATTTGTTTATATGTGAGAGAGAAAGAGAGAGAGAGAGAGAGAGGAAAAAAAGAAAAAAGACAATGATAAATTTATAACGTTTATGTATATATGTGTATGTATGTGTGCGTGCGTGCGTGTGTGTGTGTGTATATATATATATGTGTACATATATACATATTTTACGTTACATTTCTATCCACGTCCTCGTGAACGCGATCGTATCCTTTTCCATTGGCGGGATTCGCCCGAAACGACCATATCCGTCATTGTGATTCATCGAGAGGAAGAGGAAGAATGTGTGTGTGTGTGAGAGAGAGAGAGAGAGAGAGAGAAAGAGACAGGCAGAATGAAAGAGAAAATTACGATCTTATTGTCTGTCTGATCTGGTGCAAAAAAGAAAGCCACTGATAAAGTTTTCCTTCTCTTAAATCGAAACGTAACGCAAGATCATTGTATTAAAAATATTGTATTATGTGTATATATATATATATGTATGTATGTATACACATAAACGGAAAATAACGCATAGATCTCATACGAGATGTTAGAAGGTTTACCGAATTTAAAAGAAAATATAAGAGATTATTTTAAAAGAATCTGTGTTTATCTCATCAATTATTTTACCATTTCCCTATAATCCTAAAACGATTTGATATATGTTTTTTTTTTTTAAATTATAAATAATAAACAATTATAATAAATGAAAGGAAATTTTACAAGCGTATCGATACATTTTCTTCGAGTATATCTATTTTCGAATATCTCGATCGAAGGAATTTCATTTCTTCAGTTTCAAGAGTCTTCTAAGAGGGCCTCTTATAATAAATTATTTAGAATGTAATTGTAAAAGAAAGACAGAGAAAAAAGAGAGGAAAATAAAATACCAACAAATTAATTATCTTTTGAATACTATTTTCTCTTTATTTACATTCCGAATGAATACTCGATCGAAACAGCGAAAGTAATTTCGCTATTTCGAATATCTGTCCTAGAAATGAACCTTAGAACAACAAACAAAATTATTTGAAATCTAATCTCGCTAAGATGTATTAAAAATATCGAAAAGTAAAGAAAATTTTTATCTTTCTCGTATGTTATCTAGATGCTATTTATATTTTCTTTTTAAATTCCAGAAAAAACTCGACGTTCCGATGGTTCCTCCCTTCTCCTATTGAAAAAAGAAAAGAAAAAACAAACAAACAAACAAAACAAAACAAAACAAAAAACACAAAGAAGGAGAAAGAGAGAGGATATCTCAAAGTAGTAACAGAGAGCTTCTCGAATTCCTCGATCTCGTGCCGATCGATCTACGAGTACACATTAGAACTACAGATAAGTAAGAGTCAACCGGCTGCAAGTTGCACGAGCGATGCATTATTTCCGTTATCGCGGACGATTGGCAGCGTGAACGAGCGACGGTCATACACGTACTCGTTAAACTTTCTAAGCACGCCACGCTAAGCACTTGGGTACCTATATGTATACGTATATGTATAGCATATACGTACGTAATGTATATACATAATATACATAAAGAAAAGCACTAACACATAATGAATATAAGCGTGAAGTAGTAAGTATTGACGCACAATAAAATCCCAACGTATCCAAGCGCGTTCTTCTTCACGTTGACGCACATGATAAACGTTAGTATATTCGATAAATGCACGATGCATTTTAAAAGTTCCTTACTAAATTCTAAGTATCGGTATATAGATATACATAATGCCAAGCTCGTACAATTTCTTATTGAACGAAGGACGGACGTTCGTTCTGAATGTCATCGTACTAATATTTATTTATTTATTTATTAAAGAAAATTTCTTTTCCAAACTAGTTTATGGATATATTAAAAGAAAAAAAAAAAAAAAAAAGAAAAATGTAATCCTAACAATTGAAATGTCTTGGAGTTTCAAATTTTTACTCGTCGACCTTTTTTCCTTTGTCTTTTTGTTCCTTTTTTTTTTTTTCTTGCTTACTTGTTTGTTTTTTTTTTTTTCACGAGCGTGACGTTAGACGAAGGTAAAGGTAAAGACTTCTGGAAAAATGACTAAACACTAATGAAGATTACGCAATCGGTATCTGTAAAAAAAGAAAATGGGCTGTCAGATTCTAGGAAAAAGAGTCATACTTCTGCTCGATTCTTCGTTGGAAAATGATGTGACCACTTTATGAGATAAGAACGATTGGTGATCTTTGTGTGTACATATATATTTATATACGTACGTATATATGTATGTATATGTAGGTACGTAGATAAGTTTGTATGTGACAGAATGAAGCTTTGCTCGCTCATAGTCTCGCCTTAGCACTTGACGCTTTCACCGTGACGATGCATACTCACTTAGCTATAACTATATCGATTTTAATTGACGTGATGCCTTTTTTTTTTTTGTAGAATCTGAGGGCACCCTTTGATCCTCGTTCTCTCTTTTTACGTTTGTACAATTAACACAATTTCTTTTACTCCGTCATTATATACTGATTGTATATTTTGTATAAGAAAAGAGGAGGAAGAAGAAACAAAAAATATTTTGTACATGTGATCTCTCTCTCTTTTTTTTTTTCTTTTTTTCTTTTTCTTTTCTTTGATTAACGAATATTAGAAATTAACTGAATGAATTCGAGTTTAATTTTTCTTATCGCTATCAAACAAATACCAAGTGAAACTTAATTTATTTCGATCGACATCTGTTTCGACGGTCTGTTCACTCGTTTCAAATAAGTTAAATACGCACGTGTCGAATGATGATCGTCTTTGAAAACAAACGGACAAAGCTGCTGCTAGAACGAGAAATCCGTAGATCGCTTCTTTGCTCTCGAAGATAAAGCAGAATCGTGAGTTTATCGATATCACGTTTGATTCCACAAACATGATTTAAGTCCCTCGTTCATGATAAATTTCTACGAACGGGGAAAAATAAAAATTCTATAGTATAATTAATTATTATTACATTTGAACTTCGACAAACGTAATCAATACGCCAATTAGATAAAAATTACTATACTCGCGTGACACGTACGCGCACACACACACACACACACACACACACACACATACATTAGTTTTCTTAATAAAAATTCATTCTTAGATATTTTGTATATTTCTTTATATTCGTACATTTTTATTGCAATGTCGTAAACGTCATCGGGAAGAAATACAAAATGTGCATGAAATAGAATATTTAAATTTCAATGTCGATAATTGAATTAAATTGCAGAAGAAAGAAAAAGTTTGAAGTAAAGTTTAGGAAATGCATAATTCGTCTTTGAATAAATCGATTTCGTAAATTCCAATCGATTATTTTCATGTTTAGAGTTTGTTTTTCTTACGATCTACATGCTCGTCTACGAGGACGACGACCAAGCAAAGACCGATTGCCAAAACCTACGACGTTATACATATATCGCGATGATAAATAATACCACTCGTTTTTATTGAGGCCACTGTATATGAACGCGGGTGTATATAGCCCGCGCGCACGCGCACAAAAGTCGAACCTTGAATCGTAGAGCATGACTGATGCAACGCGTCAATCAACGCCAATAAATGTCACAGACTGGTGCAATGCAATTAGGAAGGATGCACTGGCACGTAGAAAAATATTCCATAGGATCGAGCGTCAGTATTCAATGACGAGGAGTCACATAGAGAATATAATTAATAATTAAGAATTCAATTCGTTCGGTGAAATGTTTGAAATCCTTTTTACATTTCTTTTTCTTTTTTTTTTCTTTTTTTTTTTCCCCTATGCAATTAGAAAGGATGCACCGGCACGTAAAAAAATATTCCATAGAATTGAACGAACTCGTAATGACGAGTCTTGTAATAAATAATTAATCAAAAGAAATTATATTCAATGAAAGAAATTAAGAATTGTTTCCGGATTCTTATTCATTTTTCAAAGATTTCCCTTGTCGATTATAAAATCATTTTTTTCTATAAAAACGGGAGCGCGTGGGGGAAGGGGCGAGGCGGGGGGAAGGGGAAGAGAGAATAATCTATACCTATACAATAGAAGAAAAAAAGAAAATTAAATAGAAAGAGAGATAAGAGAAAATCTTTCTAATAAATCTAGAAATGTTATTTGTCCACCGGAAATTCAAAAGGAATATACAAAATGTTTTCTGGCTCTATTCCAAAGCTTCAAGTAACGTGACTGATTCTGTCCGTAGCAAAGCAAGGGGGTGATCGGTAGTACAACTAAGATTCACTCTCCTATAATTATTCTTCTAGTCTTCTTCGAATCGATCCTTCTTTCTACGGGTAAGGAAAAAAAGAAAAAGAAAAGAAAAGAAAAGAAAAGAAAAAGATAAAACAAAAAATCTCAAAATAAAAGTACTTTGTTATTAATCTCCAAAACACATTTCTGCATGCTGCACAAACTATAGTCTCTCTTTGTTTCTTCTTATATATATATATATATATATATATATATATATATATATATATATATCTTACATTTTTTTCAATTTTCTGTAAAATCTAAAAAAGAAAAAAAGGAAAGAAAAAAAGAAAACGAAAGGAAGAGAAGTTTTTCTCAACTTTTCCTTGAAAAAGTCGACAAAAAGTAACGCAACCAAGCGAATACATACCAAAGGATAGCCGAGGAAGAACCGCGATTAGAGTGGAATAATTTAAGTCGTGACATCAAAACGACCGTCACATTCGAGCAGCAATTTGACTGGGAAAACCTTCAGTGAACGCTCCTGCCGCTCTCGAGAGTCATTTTCACGATGGCGGCTAATTATAAAGCGCACTTGCACTCAAAGAGATAGGGACAAGCGAGAACACGCGTTCTTGAAGGCGCATAACGACAGAGATGAAGAGAAAGAGAGAGAGAGGAGAGAGAAAGATGGAGACAAAGGCACGCATCGTGATCCTTCCCTCGGTATAGTAGAAAAAGCGTCGTTTGTCTCGTTTCTGTCGTTGCGAAAGGCAACGCCGAAGTTGTACGTATATATTTTTATCCTACGCTCGTGCCTTTCTTAACTTCTTTCTGCCCTTTTCCCTTCTCTCCTCTGCTCGTTTCTTTTTCATCTTTGACTTAATCCTTTTCTTCGAGGAAACATCAATCAGGAGATACGAAAGATTCGCTATCGAAACTAATAATATATCGATTAATTTTCTTAGAAAATCTTTTAGTGATCTTTTTTTTTTCCTTTTTCTTTCTTTTTTTCAGTTCGCAAAAGAAAAATCAAAGGATATCGTTCCATGATCAATATATCTGGAATTAAAATTGCATTGTTAATGGATTAAATAACGATTATAGAAAGACACAGTACATTCGAAGATCGTAAATGACTACACGATATGAATCACCTGAACACGATCTTCTATTGACGAAAGAGGATATACGGAAAAGATATCAGGATACGGCATTAGTTATATTTAAAGTAAATTCATAAGTTTGGCATAATGAATAGATTTTCATTATCTTACATTATTTCGTTACCAAAGAATTGAATTTTTGAATCGCTTACCTTAACTTTTTATTATAGGAACATCAGAGCAAAAAAGAAGTAAACTATTTGAGCTTTGGAGCAAGTCGTAGAACAATGGAGTATAGTAATTATGGAAATCAACCGGTAATAATACGTAGACCTCTCGAAGTTTCAGAAGTAAGTGATCCTTTGCCATTGCGAATATTGAGAATGTATCGTAAGCCTCATGAGAATTGTACTATAGCTTAAATCATGTTAAAAATAATTAAATAAATATATTCGTAAATATTATATGACGTAAATATTATATCTTTTATACATACATAATAAATTAATATATATTGATTTCTTCAAATTTAAATATCAAATATTCTTTAAATTATTTTACAAACAATTTTATACGTAATACATCATAATGCACGGATACGGATTTTTACGAAATACGAACGATTTAATTGGTAAGAACAATTGATCCACGTTAAAATCTGCTTTATCAGACAGATTTTATTAGCTATTAATAAATAAATTATTTTCCCTTGCTTCCCTTATACAAACATGTATAAAACCAAAGCAGTACATTTCTATTGCTTATAATAAGAGGCAAAATGTACCATCTGACATTTATTAGAAAATAAATAAAAAATAAAAAATAAAATCTGTATTTTTAAAGAGAAGATCCATGATACAAGGATCTTTTCTAAATGATCACCAGCAATATTAAATAATAACACTGAAGTTATAGTTTATCACATCTCTTCAATATAGGTTATGAAGAAGTCACAACTAAATGAAGAAAATTATCAGGATAGCTTAAATGTTCTGACATCCATTGCAATGGTGTCTCCGGTGATGGTATAATTCCATGAGTACGCACTTCAACTACAAGATATAAAATCTAAATTAAAAGGTTATCTTTTTTTTTTTTTTTTTTTTTTTTTTTTTAAGTAATAATAGAAATAATCTATTAGTACATACCATTTTCTTGATCCGGAAATACTTCGTTCAATAAATGTTTCAACGTTTTCCTTTGGCCTTCTTCATTAACTGGTTTAACAAGCTTTTGAATATATTTATCCTCGCTTGTGTAGCATCGAAAAGGGATATATTTGAATCCTTCTTCGCTATTAGCTGCTTCCATTAATCTTCGATTTATAGACCAAAATTGATCGAATTTATCGGTAATTAATCCATTCCATAAACTGCTGTGTTCCTTTTTTTGCATAGCCGACACAATCTGTCCTCTATGTTTTAAAACATCTGCCTCTTTAACGCAAGCAAGAAAATGTGATTCTACAACTTCTCTGGAATCCAATTTTTACATATTGACTTTAACACTTTCAAAAATATCATATTATAACCTATGAAAGATTTACATACTTGTTCTGACAATGCATCAAGACATTTTCTGGAAATTTATCAAAATGAACAACAATATTCCATGGTAATTGAATGTCATTCGAATATATATCTAATAATACACCAATGGGATAGTGCCACTTTAATGGAATTCCATTAAATTCTAACCACATTTCATGATCCTGTTTGCTATCACTTTCTATATGTTTTATAAAATGTTTTCTCACCTGTACAACGCAAACAACGTGTCTACGGTAACATTGATAAATGTGAATATATTAAAAACACAGAAAAGATAACAAATTTTAGTACCTTCTCTGTGCACACTGGAAAATAACTTAATCTAGGCACCATAAGATAAAACGGATCAGGACCTTGTAATTCGCACGTTTCCTCGGTATCGAGTGTAAAACAAACGGGAATTTTACCATCCCAAATTTCTCTCAAAACTTCTCGATCATTCGCCATTGCGTAGAAAAAAATTTGTTTTTTGTTTGTTTGTTCTTTTTTATTTTTCTTTTTTTTTTTTTTGTTTTTTTTTTTTTTTATAACCCAAATACGATGACTACGCCTTGACTAATATACTTAAACGTATATTTTTCGTCTATTATGATATCACATTATCTTTTAACGCTAACGAGTCGTATCATAGATTTAATAACTATCAAATACTTCTCGTTCAGATTGCTTACCATTTTTCTATTACGAACAACGTTATCAAGAACTCAATAGAATAAAATCGTAGCGCCAGTAATAACCTAGAAATCAGAACTAAAGATTTGTAAACGACAACGCTATCTAACGATAAAATACTTAAATTAATTTGTAAAGTATATCTCCGATAAAGTAGTAATCTAATAATTTAAATAATACATATGAATGTAAAGAGTAATGCCACTAATTATATATATATATATATATATATATATATATATATATGTATGTATATATATATATATATATGTATGTATATATATATATATATTCTATAAATAATAATTATTACGAAAAGTTACGATGTTTATACGACGAACTACATTAACAGACTGATATGTTCTTTTAGTCTTGATGTTAGGTCAAATTAGCGGACATTTGGTATTTATATTTTGTAATAGATAAAAGTTATGTGTATATATGAGTCACGTTTAAATAAAAGAAAGAAAAAGAAAATCATTTATAATTATTTAGAAATATCATGCAATGTTGAAGATATAATAAATAGACACTTAATTGATTTTATTATTTCAACGGGAGACATATTTTAAGGCTGTTCATCGCATTTGATTTTATAATGAATAGATCTCATCTATTCATCTAATGAGAAAGATTTCATTTTGAAGTTGAAAGTTTAATCGAGAAAATGGCTTTTTTGAATTTCTAAAAAAAAAAAAGCTTTATTTTCTTTGAAAAATATTATATCAAAAAATGGTATTCTTTTTTTGAAAATAATTCATGTATATAAATGAAGGTTTTTTTTTTAAATTCCTAAAAGCCATAAAATACGAACTGTCATATCCAATAATGATGATTGAAGTTTCCGATGTTGTGAGTCCTACTATCCCTAAGCGGGGACTGACCCTCCTCCAGTTAGTATATAATTAATATCTCCTGTAGGAGTAGTAGTTCTCTTTATATAGTATTATCACTCTTACTATAGTAATTATATACATATATATATATATATATATATATATATATATATATATATATTATATATAATATAATAATGAAAATAATGTCAAGAAGTAGAAAAAGAAATACATTTATATTTATATAAAATAATATTTGATATTATAAGTATTCAATAATTTTCATATCAATTATATTTATTATTCTTTATTCATTTTTTATAGTAAAATAAATTCATACCCTATATTTATCATGAATTATAGCGACAGGTATGTGCCATCATTAAAAAAGGACATAAATGTGAGAGAATAAATTGTAAGTTCACCTATCTAATACTATTTATTCTAACTCATCAAACTAATTCGATCGTCGTTATATGCGAGAAAGAAATAATCTGTTCAATCTTATAGACTAATACTGTAGTGTTTCTTTGCTGCGCTTATTGTTCATATTTTTTGTCCATATCTGTCACTGAAGTTGCGTACGACTACGAGCAAAAGGTGATGAAAAGATTTAAAAAAAAAAAAAAAAAAAAAAAAAAAAAAAAATTTATTCAGTATTTCTATGACTCTTTTTGACGATGTATTTTCATTTTTTTTTTCTTTTATATATATATAAAGGATAACATTAATCATCTCAACTCAATTATGTGTTATGTGATTAGGAATATGGAATAATATTTTAGTATCGATATATATATATTTTTTTTTTTGAAGTGTTAGCTTCCATTTTCTTCACATACCACATAAGGAAACAATTTGTATCATAATTATACAGTTATTACATATTGAATCTCAACGTTGAGTACAAATCATTTGCCACACAAAAAAATTCATTTAATTATTCCTTAAATAACCTACGGACTTGCACATGTAGAATTTATCTCTGCACATATGGAAAGTATGTGGTGCTCCATAGAGTCAGTCTTGAACCAGCAGCAAAACTATGACTGAATATTCAGTAGAGCTTCCTTTACTTTTCTAAAGAAAATTATTGATACTACACACATTAGAGTAGAGAATTATTTTGTATATTGGTTGGCATGGAATAATGATTTCGTTGTGCCGGTGGCTGATAGATTGGCTGAGTACTACGTACTGGACCTCTCTTCTTACTATAACCTTTATTACCAGAACTAGGTCCATTGCCGCTTCTACGGAACTCCATACCAGCTATAAAAATTATTTTCATTAAGTATATGTACAGAAAATTTGATATAAAACAATACTATATCACTAACCTGCAATGTTATTTTGACTTTGCTCATTTCGAGTTTGTCTATTATTTGCTCTTTGATCCCTTCCTCGATCATTCTTTTCCTACGACATATTTTAATTCAATAATACATTAATATAGAAATATTTCAAATACATAAAGTTATTCTAATATTACAACTACAATACCATATGAATGTCTTCCGTTATAGGTATACAATCTACTTGAAGCACTTCTTCGTAATTTTCGAAACCTTTAAATTGTACAACGCACGTCCTTTCAGATACGGCAGTTACTTCAGCATTATAATACTATATAATAAAAGTATAAAAAAAAATAAAAGAAAAAAAATAATTATTTTGTTATACGAGAATATAAATAAATAATAAAATAATAAATAACATACTCTGTTATCTTCCCAATACTTAGCCATACACTTATCACCTATTTGCCATACCCATGGAGTACTGACAGGAACATTGGTACTTTGATTATTTAAATTATGATTTTCATTTTTGTGAGCAGTAGATCCAACGTTTTCCCTATTACTCGCATTATCATTTAATTGATATTTATTTAACTGATTTCTATAATTCCTATCGGGTGTATTTGCTCCATAAATTCTAGTTCCTGTCTCTTGTACTCGATTGTGTCTGTTATAGGAATTATCAGCAAGGTGTCTATTCCTAGTTTCTGATTCGTAATGATTATAATTTCTATTATTAGAAGAATTTTTTCCTTGTTGCTCATGTTGATTTTTATGACAACCACCACTGTCATCGGTATATCCAATACCAGAATGTGATTGAGGAAGAGAATTTTTATATTCATTATGTTGATTCTTTTGAGGACCAGTTCTATTTCCATTGTCTTGATGATAATAACCATGAGTATCCTGATTTCGTTGAAATCTTGGTGGTTTACTTTGTTGAGTATTACTATTTCCATTGTACTGCGAGTATTGTGAAGTACCAGAATTATTATTATTATTTAATCTTTTATTTGCCTTATTTTCTTCACTATGTCTTGGTGGAGCTTGATACCCACGACCTCCTCTTTGAGATCTATAATGCAACAGAAAATATACAATCTAATTTTCTTTCTAAACTATTTTATTATTTTATAATATCCACATACCGTCCTCCTCTAGCATTATGTGTATCTGCTTTTGATTCGAGACGTTCAACATTATTTTCATTATTTTGTACATAATTATTTTGAGTAGTTTCTATTGGCTCCGGTTGAATTGGCAATTTGTCCTCAAGAAAATCAAATAAAGATATTTTCCCACTGCTTGGTTTACTTTCCTCAGATTTTTTATCAAAACGTTTACTTCTTGGTTCTCTTGGTTCCCTTGACTCTCTATTATAAATATAAAATAATTATAAAATATTTAAATAATTAACTATATATTATAAAAAGAATGAAATATACTTGTGTTTATTATTAGTTCTTTGTAAACTTTTGATTGCTTTATCAACATTATTTCTGTTTACGCGCAAAGCATATTCAGCTTGTTCTATGGAAAATCCTTGTTCTACTATCCTTTGTACACTATGATCTAATAGCTGATAAGATAAAATGATAATAATATAATCAATAAAGGAATAAATTGATGTGAGAAAAAAAAAGATTATACCCTACCAAAACTAACCTGTTTATTTCCACCACCAAAAACTTTTTTGCTACCTTGCTTAGCAGCCTCAGCTATTGCATCTTTACGCTGTGCTTCAAATTCTGCATTTTCTTTACTAGATTTATCCTTTTCTGCTATTGCTTTGAAATTTTTATCACGATCAGAAATTTTGATAATCTTTTTTCCAAATGGTATCCATGGTGGAGGACCACCTTCCTCCGCGGATCTTACTCTTGAATGATGTGCTAATTTCTATAATGAAACATCAATGAATATTTCACTTAGAAACAAATATAAATATAATTAATATAATTGTTATAAAAACAAAAAAACTAATATATATTTCTATTTACTTTATTTAATTCCCATTTCTCTACAAGACTCGATACTCTTCCTCCTAATAGTTGACTTATGTGCGAGGGTTTTAACAAAATAATTCCATGTGACATGGGTATACTTCCTGACTTGAGCAATAGTTTTGTACCAGGAGGTGTGTTTAAACTATAAAAGAATACACAAGCCTCATTAAATAACATTTAAATTCAGGCTTGAATACCTTTACATTATTGGTTACCTTATGGAAGAAAGTGATTCAATTTCTACAGCTTGATAATTATTTTTACCATCGGTTAATGATAATTTTAACATACGCGGTGCACCACGAGATTCTTCATTACTTTTAGGGGCAGCAACATTACGTAATTTTTGTATTTGTAATACAATATTTCCTTGATGAATATCACCTTGACCACTACCAATTTCCTTTAGATCGAGCTATCAAATAATAATACAAAGATTTATAGACAAAGAAAAAAATCGATATTGATTATTATTAATCAGATCTCATTTCATAGACTTACATCTAGACAACGTCTCAATATTTTCTCTAAGTCATTGATATTTCCAGAATCGCTGACAAGATTAAATCCATGGTTAGAAAGGTACCTGATACAAATATTCAGTTCAATTTTACGATGCTTCATCGAACAACGTTACTTTAATGCTAATATATATATACATATATATATATATATATATATATATATATATATATATTTATATATACATATGATACTTCAACAAAATATTTATATATTTCTAAAGACCTTGAGACAGGGAAGCAATAGTAACTTACCAGCCATGATCTTTTAACTTTTCCATGGTACCCACAGTCACTTTTCTTACATAAAGGAATTCTTTAATATTAAAGGATTGTACTTTTATCGTTTAGTTTTTTTACGAATCCTTTAGTACAAATATCTAGACTACAAAATATCTCGCGTAAGAGATATAGACAATGCATTTGCAGAAACGTTGGTAAACATTTTATCAGCTGACACTATAAATCAGAGTTAAAAATTTTGGATATTCCGTTGAGATATTACAAGAACGTAATATTTTTATGTTTTTTCTTCGACGATTCTTATATGTCTTGCTACTGTGCAATTTTAAAGAATGATCGAACGAAAGAACCGCGCCTACTAAAATCTAACTCGTCTGCCACCATCTTGAAAACGTAGCATCGATCATCAAGATCCAACGACAGATGTCGCGCTAAATAATTTCCAATCGAATGGATTTCATTTTGAAATTATCTTCTCGTACTGCGCTATTACAGATGGTTTATTATTAAATTGATGTACTTTTTTTTTTGCATGTACGATTTCAAGATTTCGATAAATGCTTTTTTTTTTTTTTTTAAATGAGAAATTATATCCAAATTTCAATGTATTTCATAGTACGTAACGTTCAATTGAGAAATACCAATAGAATTATAATTCATAACTCTTTGCAATTGTTGAAACTTTCGTAAACTCGATAAAAATCGATCTTGATTAATTGGTTATTTAATAATATAATTTAATTACATCGAACTTTAAACTATCACAGATTAGATATTCAAATTCTTAACAATAATTGATTATTTTCTTCCATGTTTTTAAATAGATTTCTAAAAAAAAAAAAAAAAAAAAAAAAAAAAAAAAAAAATAACTCGATTTAATTTCAATAAGAATTTACGAAGAACAAGTATCGACTCATACATACGTCATTTATTAAGAATTGAATTGATCGAAGAGAATATTATACGTACATAATATGCTCCATCCAAAAATAATTTTCTTCGTAATGCTAAGATCATAAACGTTTTCAAAAGTAGGTCATTCGAATGCTATGAAAGACAGCAGGAAGACTTATATTCTGTATTCCGGACAAGACTGTCTAGATTTTTTTTTTATAATAAACAGAAAATACAATGCCGACTATTCAGATTTCTTTTTTGACAAAAAAATGTTTTTAAGCAAATAATATCTTGTTAAAGTTAAAATAAAATTTATTTATCGCAAAACAAATGAGAATCCAATAATCGATAGTGACGTAATAATTCGATTGATCTCAAATTAACATAACCTGTTATAATTGATTATTAATGCTATTCATCAAACTCGGTTTTATAACAGTTTATGACAATAATGGAGAGCAGGCATAATTTCTTTATCGATTTTAACGAACAAAGGTGTCTTTTTAAAGACGAAAGTTTAACTAGGACAGAATATTTTAACGCAAATATAAGAAAATACGTGTTCATGTAGATGAATCTAAGTTGTCAGAGATATGATTAAATTTTTGAAAAATTTGTAATTTTTTTTTTTTTTATATATTATATATATCAAAGATGCAAAGATATTGTAAAGAATGTGTAACAGATTATCGAGCATTTAAATTCATAATTCATGGATCGTAGATTCGATGATTTTGTTAATTTTATTTTATATCGATGTAAACTAATGTAATGAATTAATTTATCATTTTGTTTTCCACATAGTTCAATAAAAGGTTACTATACTAATTTCTTATATTTATTTTTTCGACTGATGATTATATGTTAAATTTCACGATGATCTGTGGTAGAAAATATGCAACAACGATATAATTTTGTTCGATAACAAATGTACATAAAGTATATAAATTTGTCGATTATTTTATCAAAAATAATAATCAATAAATATATACTTGCATGTTATATATTATTTTTATAAAAATAAACGAGTTCGTTTACGCACCATCTACGAGATTTTTCTCTAAGCGCTTTTTTTTTCTTTTTTTTTTTTTATGATTTCTTCTGCAGGAATAATAATTCATTTTATATTATTCCTATTACTATCTATTATTACGTAAATTGTAATCGTAATAGTAATATTACTATTATTATTACGATGATGATAATGTATAATAACAAAAGAAGAAAGTGTTGTTATCTTGTGATCGTTTTTCGCGTGAACTGTCAACAAATCTGATACACATGATTACCCATGATCGATAGATACGTCCTATATTTTAATTTATATTAAAATGATATAATATATAAGTATTATGTAACACTACCTACTTTAACCTATACGAATCCGATTATCATATATATGTAGAGATATATATATATATATACACTATACGATACTCACGCAATGAGACTAGCTTGCGCTTTTAGTTCGCATTTTGTCCGTATGTGTCGCTAAAGTCATACACGCTTCAAGCAAAAGACGATGAATAGCATAAATATAACCTATATTTCTATTTAAATTAATCTTCCATATTATAATATTACATTCAATGGAAATAATTGGCAAAATGTTATAATTTTTCTAAATGAAAGAAAAATAATTTAATTCGATCGATCGATGGCTAATTTATCTTACCAAATTCGTGCTTACGTATTCCACGCGAATAATATAAATTTCGTAACGAATTAATTTGGTCAAAGCTATTACACCTATGTAATTACTATGATAGATAAAAGATTATAAGGTTAATCGTTGATTTGTCCAATTTAGATTTACGATTATTACTTGGGCGTAGTTCTGTTTAAACGAATAATGTAATTATACTGATCGCGTGGAAATCAACTTTGCGAATAGCGGAAACGTGAAAACATCTCGAAGAACATACGACCCACCCATATTGAGATTGTTTTCACATAGATATATTGCTTTTCCTTTTATTCCTTTTTTCATCGTAATTTTGATATTTCTTCTTTAATGGTCTTTTACTATTCGTTTGATCATGCTCTCGTATATGTACGTAAGTACATAAATATGTACATACGATTGAACGAATCGTGACGAATATCTGTCGATTTCCATTCAAAGGAGAAAGTTCTTTTATCGTTCGAATAAACTTTATCGATCCCATAACTAACTCCCATAAGAACAATGAAGAACTTTTTTTTTATAAAAATATATGAAATCGATGAAAAAATTAACATGATTATCATTTTTTTAATATCATTAATACTCTTTTTCGTAACTTTGAAAACATTATAATGAGTGAAACATAGATCGATGAAATTTCTATAAGAATAAAGTAAAGCGTAGAAGAGAATCATCAATGTCTCTCGTCTCATAACCTTTCTTTTTTTCTCTCTCTCTCTCTCTCTCCCTCTCTCTTTGAATCGTATGACCCTGCTGAAACAATTATTTCCAAGGGAAATAATAGACCACGAACGAGTAAATACTCGCGCCACGAAAATCCTTCACTACGATTCATCAAATTGCGTGCACGTCCTCGAAAAGTGAAAAACGAAAAAATAATGAGATTACCATCGAGCGTAACGAGTCCTCGCTTTTTTCACATAAAAAAATAAACACGCAAACAGTAAAAGATATCGACGGTCTTAAGAAATCAAACTACGTTGTATTCACGTTAAAAATGACAAATTACGATAACAAAGAACGAACGAAACGATGATCTTCGAAACGAACGTTGTAAATGATCGTCCGCCATCTTTGTTTTCTACGTTTACGAAAATTTATCGATAAGTGATCATTCTTCTTTATCGATCGATTCTTAACATACCCATTTGATATTTCGTATTATAAGATATTATAATTAGGTTATAGTACGAAGGATAAAAGAGAGAAAGAAAGAAAAAAAGAAAGAAAGAAAGATAGAAAGAAAAAAGAGAAAGCAGAAAAATAGATGAGAAGATCGAGTAATAGATAATAAACATTGCGATCGATCGATCGTTCGCGGGCTATTCGAATAGAGAACGTTGATTCGTTTTGTGCGTATTAAAGGCGATTGGAGAGAGTAAAGAGAGAGCAAAATAGAAATGATGAGAAGAATGGTATTGGAGGGTAAGAGAGGGGGGGATATACGAAGAGGGGAAGGATACGCGCAATGTAACGCATTTTCAGATCGCGTCTTCGTTGCGAAGGACGTGAGGAGAACGGTTCCCCACTTTCGGCGACCTCGAGGGAGAGCGAGAGCGTGTATTTTCCGCGGACAGACATGCAGTACTAAGAGAGTGTTGTTATCGTCATCACGTATTAGTGTCCCATCGTTTTTTTTCCTCCTCATTGCCGTACTGTTGATCATTCTATTTGAGCATTCGATTAATTAATATTTAAATCATACAATCATACAAATTGTCTTTCAAAGGAGATATTAAAGAGTTAAAATTGAAAAAAAAAAAAGAAAAAAAGAAAAACCGAATACAAAAATATACAAAAAAAAAAAAAAGAAAAAAAAATAAAAATAGAAGAAAAAAAGAAAAATCGTCCAATATAATCAACGATCTGTTCTCATTTATATACGTCGATTATCATCGTCGTTTATTCTTCGATTCGTCGATTATATAGTTTCGTGTATTTTTCGACGAAAAGAGTGAGACAGAGAGTGAGAGAAGGAGAAAGAGAGATTTAAAATCGTATGTACGCGAGAAGTGATCGCACCTCGATTGAATTTCGAAACCGGTTGAAACCGTAGCCATTGGACATCGTCGAAAAGGGCTAAGAGAACCGGTAAGAGAAAGGACGGAAGGAGAAAGGACGTTTACGATTTGAAAGAAGAAATATAAATTTGTTTTTTCTTTTTTTTTTTTTTTTTTTTTTTGTATTCACTCGATAATCATTTGACGTTTGGAAAACGCTGCTTGGGATCGTTCGAGAAGAGAACCAAGAAAGTGAGTATTTTTGACATTGTAATTTATCTGATCGTATTTCGTCAAGTTGTTGACGATGTTAATGGGAGGTTTCTCTTTTCCTTTTTCTTTTTTTTTTTGTTTTTTTTTTTGTTTAAACTTCATTTTGTTCTTGTTTCGTTCGAGAAACGAAATTTCTGCTGGTTAAGCTCTGTGCATTTTTATGACGAGTCGTACGAGTCCCCAGTCGGTTTTACTTTCATCTCATTTCACGCGTAATATACTAGAGTAGTATCACAACGTACGAGTTATCGTTGAGAAATCGTCGTTGGTCGTGAACATAAAGGCGCTTTTACACCGAATTACAATGTATTTGGATTATATATGCAAGATTAAGATCGTTTTATAAATCAATTTTTAAATTTCAATTACTTTTATTATCTATGATTAATCATTAAAATTTTCTTTCTTCCTTTCTTTTTTTTTTCTTTTTTTTTTTTTTTTTTTTGTAACGTTTATCATCGATCATTATAAATATTTTACTTTGAAAGTCTTATAGTAAAGTCTCACATTTAATTAAAAACGTGTTATTCTGAACGAGACTTAAAAACGAAACTGGGTCAATAACTTTTCTTAGACTTAGGTTATTCAAATTAGTTGAATTAGATTCTCAATAATGTTCTCGTACTTTTCTAAGATTAATTTAAGAGGCTTAAATTAATATTTAAATTCGTTGCATATAAAATTAAAAACAAGCAGCACGAGTTTTAAGTTTACTTCACACCGAATTCGACGATCGTTATATGATCGTTTTACGAATATAAAAATAACTCAATTTTATTCGTAAGAAAAAGAAAAGCGCACATTGATTGAAAAGGATTCATTAGTTAAGAGAAATGTTAATATGATGACATAATATTTGAATGAAATGAAATTAAAATAAAAAAAAAGAAAAAAAAAAAAGAAAAAAAAAATTAAGTTTGTAAAACAAACGTAACGGGGAAATTTTATACGTAGTACACTACGTACATATATTAGAGATCGTTTGATTGGCTAAATGCAAACCAATTCAATCAACGTTTACAAAGAAGTCATATTTTTTTCCATCTATTTTTCTTTCTCTCTTTCGAAACTCCCGCGCGTATGTTTGTTCATGATCACACGTGTCTTGGCCACAGGTGCGGTTTTAGTGTCATACTTCGAAGAATTTTTTTTGTGCTACTTTTCTCTCTCCCTCTCTCTCTCTCTTTTTCTCTCTCATCTTTCGTAGCCTTTCTATAGTGATTTTCGACGATCTAACGATGTTCTACAATAAACACTTTTCGATTTCCAAATTTTTCTTTTTTTATTTTTTTTTATGAGCATGTTGAAAAGAAAAAAAAAAAAAAAGAAAAAAGATTAAAAAGAAAGAAATAATTGTCAATGATAACAAACATTATCATAATTTTAATTATGCTAACGAACTTTCTTCAATTATATTCGATAATTTATTATTATTATTATTATTATTATTATTATTATTATTATTATTATTATTATTATTATTGTATGCCTCTTCGGAAATTCCTCGTAGAGTCGAGTATTAAAAATGATGATGATCTCATGTTAAGCAGATTTTTTTCGAAGGATTTTCTCTGAATGGCGATGACTCAATCGAGTTATTTATTAATTGCAACGTGTCCGTTCGAAATAATACAAACATATATTTATTTAGCATGAAATAGAAGTGAGGAAACAAAATGAAAAGGAAAGAATTCAAACGAGGAAGAACTATAGTTTTGATAGAGCCAAGTTGAGCTAATATTTTTTTCCTTCTTTTTTTTTTTTTGTTCTTTAGATGCTAATTTGAACAGATGATAAATTGTAATAATTAAAAAAAAAAAAAAAGAAAAAGAAAAAAAAAGGGACGATTAATCATAAAAAAAAAACGAAGTAATAATCCTTATATGAATTTCATGACAGAAGAAGATAAGATAAATGAAATTATCACCATTATTAATTTGAGTCCTCACGCATACTTTTATCCTTTAGATATTACAGTGGCCATGGATTACTTAATGTAAAGGGAGAATTCACTTTCTCTCTCTCTATGTCTTTCTCTCTCTCTCTCTCTCTCTCTCTCTCTTTCTCTCGTTTTTCTTTCTTTCTCTCTTTCATTCTCTCTCATATAACGTCTTTTTAAGGTAACACTGTTGCGTGATTGTTAAAGTGACTCTGCTTAGGAATGTATTACACGTGTATTATTACGTTAGAACATTATCATACTTTTTATCAAAACTAACGTGAATCTTTCCGAGATCTAAATGAATGTTTAATTATTGATTAATTATGATGATTTAAGATTGTAATTAATAAGAATAAAATATTACGAGCGTGATTAAAGATATATACTTTTTTATATTAAAATATTATTACGATATCGGTCAATTCGATTAACTTTATAAAAAAAAAAAAAAGATAGATTGAACATTATTTATTATTAATCAACTATAAAAATTGTTGTCGTTTAGTGATATCAAGATCAACTATTAATGAAATTTATTTTACGTATAAAAAGTTAAGTGCCAATCAAGTGCTTCCGTACTGAAGTTCAAGAAATTTCTAAAAATAGAATTAATCGTTTTTGTCCTGTCAACTGTTCATATTGAAGATTTTCTTTTAAAATTTAAACAAAGAAAAATTTAATTAATCATTTATATATCTCACTTATCACATTTATATATTCATAATTGATTAAGTTTGATTTCATTTTATCGTGAAAAAAAATTAATTGTTACTTTATATCTTTAAAGTTTTTTTATATTTTTTAAATATATATTGACTTTTTCCCGTTAATCATAATTTTGCTATAGACATGAAACAAAAATTAATTTATAAAGTATTAATATTAATAAGGACGAAATGTAATAAATACGAACGATAGGGAAGACATCGAAGATATCGAAAGTGCAATGACTAATTCAATATCATTGAGACGTTATTTGATTATTCTATCTACATGATTTCAATGTAAATTCACTCACGTACATATTACTGATTGTTTCTTTTCGAATAGCTATTTGATATCATCCAGAACGATTTATTCTTGTCAAGTTCTTAAGTTGCAATCGATTATTGAGACATTCGATAAAATATATAATAACATTAAATCCTGCAGAAGTTTTTCATTAAAATATTTTTGATAGTAAACAAAGAAAAGAAAAGAAAAGAAAAGAAATATGAAATCATTACGATACGAACATAAGAATTCTTAATATAGATTGAATCGCAAAGGCGTTCAATATTTCACGTGTTTTAAGGTTTTTTTTCGTAATCGTGAATGCAAATGAAAAATTTTATGCAATAACTTCGATAATCATGCGTATGTATATAAACGTAGACAGAAATATTCTTGTTAAAATGTCCTCTTTGGACTTTAGGAATCAGAATAATCCATGGATTACGCGATTGATCTTAATTCGGATAACGTATACACGATTTATAGAATGGTTCCTGAATTTCTTAAGGACATGCACGTCGAACGTGTCAGGAAAAACAATGTAACGAAAGAGAGAAAATAGTTCCTTCTTAAAAAAAGTATCCACCATGATGCATGCATGTATGCATGTATGTACATATGTATATATATATATATATATATATATATATATATATATATATGTATGTATGTATTCGTTACGTTTGCGTGTTACAAGATTCTCGATTTCTCGATTTGTTTCGACATCATACTTAAACAATTTCATTTTCTCACGTTTAATTATCGTTTCTTTATACTTATTGTTGTTTTACTAGATCAAGAGATTAATCTAAGATGGGATACGGTACAGAGATGGACGGCTGCGGCCGTTTTATGAAGTACTCATTGTTCTTTACAAATTTCATCATCTTCGTGAGTATTGATCAAATTTTATCGTCTGATAAAATTTAATAGTTTAACCCATGTCAATTCCATTTAATCAAACTAATTTTTATTACTTTCAGATCGGTGGTATCGTTATAACTGGCTTAGCGATATGGGCATTTGTCGATAAAGTACCTTGGATAGGCGAATTGGTGGGAAACGATTTGTTGACAGGTGCTATTTATGTATTATTAGCTGGTGGAATTTTGGTAGCTATTATCGCTTTCTTTGGATGCGTTGGTGCGTCGCGTGAAGTCAAATGTATGCTGGTCACAGTAAGTTCTTATTGAATTGCAATGATATTTTTATTAATGATCTAAGCCAATAAAAAATAATTATTACCTTTCAGTATTTCATAATCGTGTTTTTATTATTCGTGACGATGCTAATTGGCGGTGTTCTCGGCTATGTGTTCCGTGAAAAATTATTGAACACATTGGAACGTGAAATGTCCGGTAGCCTGAGATTATATGATCATCGCAAATCTATCCGTGATGCTTGGGATACTACGCAGAGTCAGGTGAGTAGTAGCTAAAATAAAACAACGCAAAAAAGAAAAGATATGCTTTCGAACGGAATACGAAAAAAAAACTTATATATATCTTGTTTACAAATTTAAGCTCCATTGTTGCGGTGTATATACCTGGAGAAATTGGGGAGTTCATGGTCTCCTTGTGCCACAAAGTTGTTGTCGCGAAGTTCAACCCGGACAGGTAAACATAAAACCTAAGAATTACTTATAAACTCGAAGAATATCAAGATAATAAAAGAATTGTTTAATTCGACGAAAGTGTTCACGGCCGGTTAAATAGATGTCCTTCATCAACCAATGATAACTATTATTATGATTCATCAATGACTTTGTCAGGGCTCGTGAATTCATAATATCTATCGTGTTTGTGTTTATAAACGTTTACTATTTCAAAGCAAACAACATTAATTTCCCTCTCGCGATTATTTAATTCATCTAATACTTTTCTATCTTATCCGCTTTCTCACGCTTTCACTCGATCAACTTTCTCAAATGATACTGCCGGTTATTTACCATTGATATGCTTCTAGCGATTTAACTGCAGTTCCGGTACTGACACAGTAAATCCATCGAACGCTTATCTGGAAGGTTGCCTAAACAGAACGCAAGTTTATATGCAACAGCATGCAGCCGTTATGGGTGGCGCTGGTATTGCTGTTGCGTGTCTCATGGTAAATATTGTTGTCATTGATTTGTCCGTCAATATTACGTATACATTTTGTAATGTATTACAATAATCTCATATTTTATTTACTAGCGTTATATCAAACAATTTTGAAATGATAGCTGTAGTTTTAACTCAAAAACGAGAAGAATGATTAATTCGTAAGAGATGTATAATTTTATCGGGAGAATAATATACAGTGACTTTAGTTAACAAAATTTTTTAAAATTCCATTTATATCACAAATATTTCTAAATTATAAACATTACAAATAAATGTATTGAGCCCCACGATAAAAAGGTTTGAGAAAGACTGTCTATATAAATAATACCTTGTTATTACGATAATCGATGACATTATTCCGATGAGAGTTATTTGAAAAGAAAAAAAAAAAAAAATATAGAGAAAAATTATATAATGTTGTGATTATAAACCTTTATTTTTGCTTTCAGTTCTTTGGCATGATATTCTCTTGTGCATTATTCAAGATGATAGAATGACAAAGCAATGACTACTACGTGTAAAAAAAACATCCCGTGGGTATTCTTTTGATCCAGACAAGCACGGAAGATAATGAAAATTTCCAACGCATACTCGACGATTTTTTTTCTCTTATAAATCACGCGACGATAGATCTTTATCATCGTCATTAATAAATCTGCCTCCGTGTATATCTCAATAACAAATTCTCGTCATTCGTTTTTTTATTCTTCTACAATTCTTATCAAATCATTGTATTCATATACTTCTCCATTATATCTATATCAATATCGTATAGTATATATATATTACATATAAATATATAATATATACAAGTTATTTAAAGAATTTTTCTCACGTATTTTAACGAATCTTACGCATTTTTACGTTTACGTTTTTTGCGTTTACGTTACGTTAACAATTATACGTAATGTATAAATGTATGATGTTATGTATTATACAAGAAAAATATCGTAAGAATACTGTAATTATTATATTTCTAGCTACAAAACTTTCGATTATATATATATATATATATACATTATGTAAACTGTAATAATAAAATACCACGATCGACTCGTATCTCTTATTCTTCGTTATTTTACATTCTTTCGATCTTTCTCATTATCGTCATTGTTCGAACATAACGATAACTATTGTCATTCATTCGAATATTTTCCGCTCTGGGTTGACGGATTCGTTGTGGACTAAACGTCGCTAGATTCTCTGTCAACGCGAGAACAATGGGACGAATTCTACACATTCCGATGATCGATACTCTTAATAAAGGACAAAAAGAAAAAAAAAGAAAAAGAGGAAACCAAGCCGAGTGCCGGCAACCCCTGATGCAACCCCTTTGTGTGAATGTCAAACATGAATGATATGTCAAACGTCGACATATCATTTCAATTCAATTGTCAACGACAATTTTGATTAATTAAATCGTAAACGATTCATTTAGACGTACCGTAAAAAAGATTACGGAGAAACAAAACGAAAATGTAAAAAATACATGTCCGCGTATGTCGGTTTAAGTAAAAAAACGTATTCGTTGCTAATTTAATGACAGATATAAAATATTGTTATTTAATTTCGTCAAATGTACGTACACGAATAGGTACATTATTATTGCAAGAATTTCCATTCGCGATTTCCATATCTATCTCTTATGTTCGAACACGATGTTACATGTTCGAACGTATTAGTTGTTTTACGAATTTGAAAGATCACAAAACACGTAGAGAGGATAAGATAAACGTGAAATAGATAAATGAAAAAGTAAAGAAATATTCTTTCTCTCTCTCTCTCTGTCTCTCTCTCTCTCTCTCTTTCTCTTTCTCTCTCGCTTTTTTTTTCTTTTAAAAGAAGAAAAACGTTTGCACGAGTCCCGACACGAGGATGCGATGCGAAGACTCCGATAATCGTGGCAGAACGCGCGGAAGAAATTCCCTTCTCTGTAGCGATGCACGAAGAACGTCTCGTGTTTCCAGCGAGCCGGAGGAACAGATGTTCGATGCTGTGCTGGTGAGAATCTAGAGGTTATATACGAACGTACCTACCTACCTATCTACTTGCCCACCTACCCACCTACCTACCTACCTACCCACCTACCTACCTAGCTAGGTAGATAGGGCTACAGTGACAGAGAGAAAACCGGTTAAGGGATTTTTCCGTGTACGCTCGAGTTGCATCGCTTATTTCACTGTAGAAAGATCAAGTAGATGACGATCGTTGGTATTTGAAAACGGTCCGACGGATCATCGTCTATTTAAATCATCTAATTTATCATTTAAAATGAATTAGATTAGCCGAACGAATTAACTCAATGAAAAATATTTATTCAATTTAATGTTGTATACCTTTTTCGTTTCTTTTCTTTTTTGTTTTTTTCGATTAATTATTTTTTCATCGACGTTCGTCCTTTTTTTCTTTTTTTTTCTTTTTAATTTTTTATTTGTTTGATTTTTTTTTTTTTTTTTTTTTTCTTAATGCACAACCCATTTTGAAAAGAAATTATGCATACGCGACGTGGTTGGTCCAGCAGAATGATTACCATCCTCCTGGATTTGGTTTACATACGGAACCCTTTATCGAGACGCCTACGTGCACTAAAGCACGACGGGTTGCCTTAATTTAGGCGCTTAGCAAAGATGAACGTACACATTCATCGATTCACGGAGTTCTCATTTCCTTCTAATTATTCCTCCTGTCTCGTTAGCGGATCCCATTTTGACTGATTGACTTATCAACGTGACTAAGCTTTTTTAATACCATATAATTTATTTTCTAACGATTTCCTATCTTATATTTATCTTTCTTTATTTTCTTATAAATTAATATTTTTATTGATTAAATTTTCGTATCAGTATTATATCGTATGTCATTAATTGATATTATTATTATTATTATTAATTACTCTCTTCGCTCGAATTTTGATGATTATCTTATCGTTGTGTAATATGATTTGATGTTTTAAACTAACGAGAAACTACTTTAATTTCAATAAAAAATTCTTTCTCTCTCTCTCTCTCCCCCTCTTTTAAACCCTATCACGTCTGCGGTACCGTTTCTCTTTCCGAGAGACACTGTTTCAACAACGGGTGGTGACTCGACGTCCATCTCCCTTCGGTTTATTCACCCTAAGCATCATGTATGCGTCACCCTAAGCACGCGCGTCCTTTCTGAGCGAGGCGTGACTGGATGCCATCCTTTAAGCACGCTCTACGCGTTTCTGCGTGCACACAATTTTCCCTCTTCGCTTTACTACGATGAAAGACGAAGAGTAGTATTCACTCTCTCTCTCTCTCTCTCTCTCTCTCTCTCTCTCTCTCTCTCTCTATCGCTCTTCTTCACGTTTCTCTCAGTTTAACTTTATCCAGTAGACGTTGCTTGGTAAGTAGACGAGCCGGCTACTGTGCAAACACCTTGTTTGCACAAAACCTGCGATTTGCGCAAACGTCGTCTGTAGCTTTCGCGATGAAAAAAAAAAAAAAAAAAAAGAAAAAGAAAAAGGAGAAATTTCTTACGGTTACCTGGATTCACGTAGTTTTCTGTATAAGATCATCAAACTTTTTCTTTTGCATCGTTCGTTCGATCGTTCAAACGTTCTCTTCCGAATCGATTCCATTAAATTTTATGACTCGAAAGAAATTGATTTATTATATTTTATTTCATTTTATTTTATTATCGTTCACAATAAAATCATATTAATGAATGATTACTTTCGTTTTGTACACTGTATAATCGTGTTACAATTCTACAACTATTCCCCTACGGATATAAGCTCACATGCCATGAGTAATTCTTGCGTTAACGTGTTCTACTACAAAGGGTTTGCGTGAATCTGATCAAACGTTTTTGCTCGCTTTCGACAAAGATTACGCTCTTTGTATTAATAGTCGTTAAATGCGAATAGTTAGAGATGATTCTTTCTAGGCTTTGCGATCTTCTTTCTCTTTCCTTTATTTCGTTTTTTCTATTTTCCTCGAGGCACGCCGTTTCCATCAGATTTGAAATTCTCATTCTTCTTTGATGGGAAATGGTCCGGTCGAGAAAATCGTTTAAGCTGCGTCACATTTGCATTTTTTTGCTTGTCAAGCTGGAAGATAGAGAAGACAGAAAGCGAGAGAGAGAGAGAGAGAGAGAGAGAGAGAAAGAGAGAGAGAGAGACTCTGAAAACTCTTTCGATAGTAACATGCTCTTTATCGGCATTCTTCTCCGATTTTGCAGGATGTCGAGAGAAAAAATTGAAAAATAAAAAAAAAAAAACGAGAAAATCATTGCTGAAGTGGGAAAATGCGGATGGGACAGCTAAAGAGAGAGAAAAAAAAGAGAGAGAGAGAAAGAAGAAGAGTGGGAGAGAGAGAAATTCTTCTATCGATTTCGTCTCGGGAATTAAATCGAGAGGGAGAAAGAAAGAGAGAGAGAGAGAGAGAGAGAGAGAGAGAGAGAGAGAGAAAGAGAGATTCGCCGACGGACGTATCGTCGAAAGCGTTTCTTTTGTTCGTGACGAGCACTTTTCTCGATTAATTTTCACGTTCGAAAGAAAAAAAAAAAAAAAAAAAAGAAGCAAAATTTCCCGTGACTACGTGGACTTCGCCGTTCGTGTAGTTGTCGTCGTCGTCATCTACTTCCATTCGAGATAGTTTCTTTCAAACGTTTCTCCTTTCGCATCTCTTCTTCTCTTTGCTCGTTGAATTTTTGTGAAAAAAAAAAAAAAAAAAGAAAGAAAAAAATAAAAAAAAAGAAAGAAAAAAATAAAAAAAAACAGGGACGATTCCGTTAACGAGAACTGGAAAAATTTGTAAGGGGGCCAAGAAGAGGGGGAGAGGGGGGGGTGGGAATAAATTCTCGATACGAGAATCGCTTCGTGTGGAAATAAAAGGGGAAAGGAAGAAAAAAAAGAAAGGAACGCGAAGAGAAAAGAGGAGAGGAAAAAAAGAGTAGAAGAAAAAAGAGGAGAAAGAGAAAAGATATGAAAAAAAAAAATAAATAAAAAAAAAAGAACCTAGGGCAACTTAGATGGGCCTTCTCGTACAGGCATACAAAAGTGCATCTCTCGTCGAGCGTTAGAATCTTCTTCCGAGACGAACGGAGGGATGGAAAAAGAATAAGACAGTGCCGGCGGTCGTGCCGGTAAAAAGAAAAGGAAGAAGTAAAAGAAGAAAGATCGCAAACACGGAAAGTAGAGCAGTCGAGGTGAGTGCACGCATGGGCACAGTGTGTTCCGGCTTCTATGAAGGAGGCCCAAGCTTAAATCGGAGCTAAGTATCTATATATATATATATATATATATATATATATATATGTTGGTACGTACATACCTAAGATAAGAAAAGAAGAAGAAGAAGGAGGAAGAGGAAAAGGAAGAGGAAGGGGAGGAGGAGGATGAGGAGGAGGAGGAAGAACAAGAGAAGCGAAACGAGAAGACCAGACGGAGGTTGATTTCGAAAGAGTCGAAAGATTATTACGCGTTGCCGTTAATGAAAGAAGGAAAAATAGAGTCCTTTTCACGCTTTATGCATCTTTCTTCCTACCTCTTTCTTTCTCTCTCTCTCTCTCTCTCTCTCTCTCTCTCTCTCTCTTTCTCTATTCCTTCCTTTTTACGTTTCTAAGTTCAAAGTGGAAAGAAGCACGAACAAAAGATACTTTCGAGAAACTCAACGTCGACCAGACGTAAAGCTTGTACATATGTACGTATCTATCTACCAGTGAAAATCTTTCGAATATTTAGAAAGGAACTCGCTACTACTACTACTATTGCTACTATACTACTACTATTATTATTACGAGATGCTTTGGGATTTGAAATTTTAACGATCGATAAAATATGTTGAAAGGAAGGGAAAGAAAAGGAAAAGAAAAAAAGAAAAAAGAAAAGATACGTGGAAGGAAAGTTTCTGTTCTTTTATATATAATATTATATATATATATATATATATATATATATATATATATATAACTTTTTGTCATTTCCTACCTTACGTCTTTTTAAAAACGCTAAAGTTACAGAACGCTAGCTCCTTTTCAAGAGATAATAAATCGTGGACGATAGGATAAGAGGTATTATGGGAGGGAAGGGGATGGTAAAAGGAAGGTAAAGAAAACTATTATGACATAGAAAACGTGAGTTTAAAAGATCGATATGCCTTACAATTTCTCATTGTCAATGCAAATTCGTACTACTTTCCTTTTACCCATCGAGAATTAGGTAATTATCTATAAGCGTTTGGATATCCAATTGACACGAAATAAGAACGAATGTTTTACGATATATCAGGACGTGATAAAATACTTGATGATAAATCATTTCTCGATGGGCAAACACGTAACAGGAAGAAATCGATCTCATGAGTTATGATAGTTGTCTTTCGATTCTTTCAGGTAAACGAAAAATAAAAGGAGGAAGGTGTAAAAAGGAGAAGTCGTGAAAATATGAGGATCAACTTCCGCTCTCAAGCTCGCGACAATTTAGATTTTTATCTCGAACAGGAGAGCTCGTTATCACCTGTTCCGTTGAAGATGTAGATGTGATTAAGAGGGATCGACCGAGATCCCGAATAAGATCTCTTGTTACGAACGAGCATCGTTTACTTCTCTTATTCTCTCTTATTTTCTTTCTATTCTGATGAAAGAGACAGAGAAAGAGAGGGAGAGAAAGAGAGAGAGAGAGAGAGAGAGAGAGAGATAAAAGATGAATAGACCAGGAGGAAAGATGTTATGCGATATTACCGCTTGAAGCCAGAACTATAGAAAGCAACGAAATACGAGAATCCATTCACGAGTGATTTACGTTATCTTAATTGAAAAAAAAAGGAAGTAAGAAAGAAAGAAAGAAAGAAAGAAAAATAGAATTTGTTAAGGAGAAATATAAGGGAATTACTAGGATAGAAGGGAAGAAGGAAACGATCGAGAAAAATCTCATTAGCGCTGATTTCCAAGCTAAGGAAATTCATTTATATATATCTGATATTTTAAAGGAGCATTTTCTCAATTTGCCGACTCGGTAATTTTTTTTCCAACGACTATTGGACTTTGCCATCTCTTTTTCTTTCTATTCATACATCAGCAACGAACCTTAAGGCTCGCGCGGGTGTTTGATTGCAAACGCGGCAGAGTGCCAGGCAGACGGTTCTGTCAATCCCCCACCACCAGTACGTTGCCGTCGCTACCGAATGCCTCCTTCACTACCACCAACAACAGCAATATCGGCATTGTTACCACTACTAACAGATCGTTCCTCCTCCATTTCCACCGCCACTGCCACCGCCACCACCACCACCACCTCCACCGGCGGTGGCACCGGCAGGAGGCCACCATTGCCACCACCATGGAAACCGACCAGACGACGACGAATGCGCATTCTGACTTCAGTCCAGCCGACGGTTTCAACCTGTCAGGTCGTCGTACAGGTGCTGGCAGGCGTGGAGAATAATAGAATCGTTTCGTCGATGCGACCGTTTTTCCCTCCTATATTTTTTATTATTTACTTCGTACACTTTCGACGAGTTTATTGTTTGTTTATCGATCGATTGATCGGTCGGTAGGACGGTCTGTTGTTAATCGGTCGGGAGAAATCGGTTCGATGAAAAATTTTTAAATCGATAAAACATCGGAGTGAATTATTTCTAGGAGAAGAGAGTATCGTCAGTGAATAGAGAGGGTATCATCCTCTCTATATCTCTCTTCCTCATATTTTCTGACACATACGCATACGAACGAACGAACGAACGAACGAACGCACGCACGCACGCTCGCTCTTCTTCTTCTCCTTCTTCTTCTTCTTCTTCTTCTTCTTCTGTCTGGGAGTGTTAACAAGGGCGTGCTCCAGGGCCAAGATATATATGGAACTACCCCATGGATAGTAACATGTCTACTGCCGCCTTCATGCACCGGTATGGGAACTCTCAGTTAGATCGATAACTTCTCTATTTCTCTCTCTTTCTATCTCTCCCTTTCTCCCTTTCCTTATGGCTTCCTGTTCCTTGTCCGCGCCCCCAAACATTTGCTCGTTCTATCCTTTCTATTAAAACCAAAGGTTTAAGAAATTTTCGAGATCGAATTAACGAGAAAGCGAGAGAAAGAGTGAGAGAGGGTGTATGTGTGTGTGTGTGTGTGTATGAGAGAGAGAGAGAGAGAAAAAGACTCGTTACTTGTTTGTTGCTATGCAGAGGTATGCCGTTTTGGCGGTACCAGCCAAGGCTGTAAAAATATTCTCACAAATAACAATAATTCAAGATCTTCCGTCTTCCGATTGTTGCGTCAAGTGTTATAACCTTGATTATGGCATTTTATCGTTTCTCTTATCATCTCCTTTAGCACTGACGTACAACAAGGATAACGATAACGATGATGATGATGACGATGATGACGACGATGACAAAGACAAGGAAGGATCGTGGTATTTTGTTTCCATGTGAGCGATACGCGGTCGATAATGAACCTCGCGCTCGCTTCTATACGGCCGGTGTATCCCTTTCTCCAAAAGTGCGTGCGCCACAATTTCGTTCGAGCACGTTCCTGGTCGTCATCGTCGTCGTCGTCGTTGTCCACCCTTTGCAAAGATCTCATTTTTAAATGAAACATATCACGGATACTTCACCATTAACTTCGCCATGAAGTCGTTTCCAGTTTCTTTTTTTATTTTTCATCTTTCCCTTAGCTTTTGTTTTTTTTTTTTTTCATCTAGTACCTTCCCCAAATCGCGTTTATCCGTTCATAAAGGTCTCTCGGCTTTGTCGGGACAAGTGCCTCGTTCAATTCTCTCCTCTCGTTTTCAGAGTCACCGCCCTCGTTTGCACAACGTGCCTCGTGAAATGCTACTAATACGCAAATAACATCTCTCTCTCTCTCTCTTTCTCTCACTATTTATTTTATATTTGAACAAATGCGCATGTATACGTATAACTTAGATAATAAATGCTAATGTTTCGATTGAATCGTGAGAATTATTAAGCGGAAATATCGCTCGAGATATTCTCGTTAATGGAGGAAAGAGAAGGTTGGGAGGGGAAAGCCTTGCACGTAAAATGTATTCAAATGTTAAAACGTTGTAATCTTCTCTCGTGAAAAAGTTTGTAAAAGAGGCTGAAAGAAAATGAGAAAGAGAAAGAGAGAGGGAGAAAGATAATAAGAAGCAACATCTTATGAGCGACGTTCGAGAAACCAAGAGGTTATTTAGGTAGTCTACGGCATTCTATTAACCTGCATTTTCACGAGCACCGTCACCTGTTCTGTTCCCTTGGAACAACACAGTGTCGAATCGGACCAGCCCGCTTTCCTTGAACCTGCGGATACCGCAGCCATTGACCGCGACTCTTTCCTGTTCTCCGTGACGAAGGGGCGTGTATGTACGCTCCTTCTCTTTCTTTATCTCTCTCTCTCTCTCTCTCTCTTTTTTTTTGTCTTTCTCTCTCTTTCTCTCTCTCGCATTAACTCTATCCGTCTTCCCTTCTCTCGACCGTTTTTTCTCAAACATTTTCTTTATTACCATCTCTTTCCAGTCGAGAATACGCTTTCGAGAGACGCGATCATCCCGGTGCAGATTAAAATCATTACTACGCATCGCGCAAAATAAGATACCGCATTCCATGCGACCATCGATATTTCTATATATTACTATTACTAAGTTCTTCGTCGATATATATATGCATATATAAGTAGAAATATCTATCTATACGTTTTGCGATATGTTGTGTATCTCGATCGTTTGATAGAACGAATCGACGTTACGACGTTGCTCCGCGTGCGACCGTATAAAATTACGGGAAATATCAACTGATGAAGGTCGTGGCTGCTAGAGACTAACAAGAAGCGATATTTGAATCGAGAACGAGTCTAACGTAAAATATACGAAGAACGTATGAGGTGTTTCAGTTTGTTCGATCTTTTATTTTTCGTTTTTCTTGTATGTTTTCTTTTTTTTTCTTCTTTTTTTTTTCTTTTTTTTTTTTTTTTTTTTTTTTTGAATAAAATATATACTCGAATTAACAAAAGATAGTGCGGGCCCGCGATATCGTACGGCAAAGTGAAGACATTACGTTCGTTATCCTAATCTCTTTGGAAGCTTTTCATGGCCGTTCGTAAAACAACAACGATCCACAACAGCCTTCCTGGCCCCTCCGTTCGAAGGGAGACGAGTATGGCGCGCTTAGTCATTCTCCGCATTAATTCCCACTACGTTACCCTCCTATCTTCGAGCCCCACTTGCGAGTCCAAAGTGCATCCCCGTGTTTCAATCGATAAGAATGACTGCAACGCGGAGGAGACGCGTACGGAGACATACAAAGGCACCAAACGGGTAATCGATACGAGTCTATCTCTCTTCCTATCTCTCTCCCTCTCTCTCCCTTTCTCTTTCTTCTCATCCCTTTTATATTATCTTTCTCTTTCTCTCGAGAAGTATAGTCAATTCGATGTCCGATTAAGATAACTAATTCTATATATCTCGATTTTGAAGATTGAAATTTGCTTCCGATCCCAATTGAATTTTTAAGAATTAAATTACACCGAATTATACGGTGCTGAATTAAAATTTTCCAAGTAGCTATAGGCAGACAATCGAGATAAGTTCTCCGTTGTTTTACGACTCAATCGTTAAAGGAACACGAGGTCCGGCTAAGTGCAATCCATTTGATACAAATCGTTCGATTGCAATGGTATAGGAACGTAAGTACTAGTCCTTCGACCTTCATCTTTCTTTCTTGGCGACGTATAAATTTCTCAGTCGGTACAACAAGATGTAGGGGACGAGGATCGCGCGCTGGAATTTATCGAAGCTCCGTTCGCATTTTCCTTGCGCATATCTTTCTACTGATCGTGCGTTACCTCGACACCTATATATTTATATATATATATGTATAAATATATATATATAAATACATATGTACTATATATATATATATATATATATATATATATATATATGTATTACATACATATATGGGTCTGTAATTGTATGGATTTAGATTGGGCGTCTAGGTTGCATCTGATTTTCATCTTGACACTTATATACATATGTACATCTATATATATATATATATATATATATATATATATATATATATATATATATATAGTCTGAGTTGCATAAATAACTATATTTTTTATTCTAGACGGAACAATGAATTTTATCGAAGCTTTATATCGAACTGTCGTTCTTATTAGATAACTACTATTTTATCATATTTCTCTCTATTTCTCCTTAGAATAATACGTTTTAACGTAGCGCGGAGTTATCGTTAACTCGATTCGAAATACAAAAGGAGAATAGTTGCTTTTCTTCTTTTTTTTTCTTTTTTTTTTTTTTTCTTTCTATCTTTTTTTACATTTTCGATATTTAAAACAGTCAAGGCACGTGAAACATTGTTTCTTGTGAAAAACGAAGAATGAGCGTCTAACTGGAGCACCGATGCTGGAGGACGATGGAAAAAAAGTCATGGCTACGGTAACCGGTCATGCGCTCTCTCTCTCTCTCTCTCTCTCTGTCTCTCTCTTTGGTTTGCCGAGATAAGAACGTGATACTTTGAGCATTACGGAAAGAATAAGGTCAACGGCTGGTATTAGACCCGCATTAGACGCGTTAAAAGTGCATTCACACGAAGCTAAAACTTCGTGAAACTTCCGATGCTACCGGCACGTAAGTAAATAAGTATGTATCTGCAGCATCGTTCGTGATGTGAATTTCATTTTGTTTCACTGAAATTAAGTTGATCGTGAGAGTAACACGTTTCTATATAAACATATTGTAATCCTGTATAAATAAAGTGAAAGATTAGAAAAAATTACGTTTCATCGTTAAATCTATATCTTCTTTGAGAATTTTGTAATGCAACTGAAGTTTTTTCTGTTTTTTTTCTTTTTTTTCTTTTTTTTTTTTTTTTTTTAATCTCGATATGTAATCAATTATTTAGAAAAATAGTTGCAACGAAATTTTTAAAGTCGTTGAAAACTTCGTAACATTGTGCTAGATCCTATCTAATTTCGATCGTTCCTTCGACGAAAGTCAATAATAAAATTCAAACATAAAAGCAATTGAATCGAAATATATTTGACTGTTAAATTTTAACGACGTGAGTTAGATTTACGAAGTAGTATTTATTATTGGCTAGTTAAACGTTTATCTTCGTTTTTAATCACAATTGTTTCTTCGATACAATACGAGAACATTCACGTATATATCTTTGACGAATAGGGAGTATGAACGACGACGATCCGGTAACGGAGAACTGCAAAGTGAAACTCGCGGAAGGTTTCCTATAGGATTACACGAACATCCACGAGAGCGAGCCCAGCCTGGTCTGGTCCGTTTATGTCGGTACCGAAACTCGTTTTACTCGTCGAACGATATCGGATACCGTAGCGAGGTATGCTCTTGTATTTACTTACGCGCCACCCGGAAGATTGATCAAACGGAAATGGTCCACGAAGTTTCTGTAAACTCCTGAGATTCTTCCAAAGTTCGAATATCTGTTTCCTTTTCTCGAAATTCATCGATGTCCTTAATTTATTACAAATTCAGAACACTCTCCAACTTAGACTCTTGCTCAATCCTAAAATAATTTATTTACATATATATATATATATATATATATATATATATATAAATAATGTAAGATGGATAGATAGATGGATAAAGAGAGAAAGAGAGAGAGAGAGAGAGAGATTTTGTATATGAGTAAGTACATATGTATATATGTATATATGTATATATATAAATAGATTATTTATGTAATATAAGATTGTTGTATATTAATATATACTATGAGATATTTGTACAAATATTAAAGTTTTCCAATGTATATATCGATAATATGAAACATAGTTGAGACATATGTAATTATATATATATATATATATCTAACAGATATTTAAGTACCTATCTATAATAAAAATTTCATTTATTTTCCTTGTCGATTAAGAAAAAAAAAATAGAAATAGATAATAGAAATAGATTTTATCATATTTATTTGAGATTGCAAGATAACACCTATTTGATAATTATCAATTCTCAAAAGGTATGATTGTATTTTAGAAATAAATATTTTATATAAATAGAAAAGAAATATACAATTTGTAAGGGAAAAATATGAGGAAAATATGAAATGTTCTATTTAAATGTGTGAGCAAGTTTTCATGGGAAAACATAGAAATTAACATAACTTTTAATATTCGTCAGAATAGAAAGGAAGAGAATTTTCGTGGTATTGTTTCTACCTTAGAAGGAACAATACCCGTATCGGTAGATGACGTTTACGGGTATAGAGAACCCGGAAGAGGGAGGAAAGAGGAAGAAGAAAAACAAGAAGAAGAAGAAGAAAAAGAAGAAGAAGAAGAAGAAGAAGAAGACTGATAGAACGGGTCGACGGAGAGTTAAGAGAGTTACAAGGAAGAGAAGGATTATTATAAGTCGACGCATCGAGAAATCTCGCGATCGATTCGCAGAAAGTCACGGCCTCGAAGCTACGAGATATTTCCTGTCGACGAGTTTCCGAGGTGTTTGACTTTTCTACGATCTAACATAGGATCGTTATTAAATGACCGTTAAACGATCAACTACGTTTATCTTGATCAGATGTATATATATATATATATATATATATATATATATATATTATACAGGTATAAATGTACATAAATATATATATATATATATATATATATATATATATATATATATATATATATCTATATAACTAGGTTTTAAATCGATTAAATCTTATCGAAGAAACTTTATCGAGAAAATCAGAGACATCGATGCTCGCATAAGATCGATAAATCGATTAAAATCCTATACTGTTATACCATAAAAAAGAAAAGGAAAAGAAAAACAAGAAAAAGAAAATCGACATTTACATTAGAATCGATAGATCCGATCGGACAATTAAAAAATATTTCATACGAAAATTCAATGAATTTTGAATAATGAAACTTCGAATAATCTTGATATCATATTTTTCCTTTAGAGAAAATTCTTAAAACTGAGAATTAAGAAATGTTAGGATCGTTAAAGGAAATCAAAGAGAAACGATGTATAATTTCCGAGCGGTCTCCGGGAATGCTCCGAGCACATTGCACGGAACGCAAGGAACGTCGTTCGTTCGAGAAACGACCCACGTCTCGAGCATTTATCGTACAAACCCGGAAGATCGATGGAGAGGAAGTCGTTCATAAGCGTAAAACACACTCGATATCGTACGGAAAATAAAAACGATCTTGTCTAGTACACGTCGATGATCACACGAATCTCCTCTCTTTCTCTCTTTAACTTCTCATTCTTTTTATTCGTTTATTCATTGATTCTTTACAATTATTATCGATTATTTAACGGATATATAATCTTTATCGACGAACGATCGGTCATTTTCTGAAAGCCATTTTATTAATTTTAATAATATCTCCTTTATGATTATCCAAACGTATTGATATGATAACACTTGATACTACGTATATAAGTAAAAGTCAAGTCGAGGAAGCCTAATGCCTTTTACGATCTTCAAGCATTATCCTATCATTTTCTAAGAGCATAAGATTATTATTAATAGAAGTTAGAAGAATCGTAAAAGAGATTTTAAGTGACGATATACAAACATACTACAGATTCATTTATTTTACGCTATGTGGAATTATAATGTTCTTTTTTTTTTCTTTTCTTTTTCCTCTTTCTTTTTTTTTTTTTTCTTTTTGTTTCTTTTAGATTATTCTTACTCCCGATATTTCTCAAGTATAATCGAATGGCAAAGGAAACGCCAATTATGTTTCCGTGATAGAACGACGTTCCCTGACGTGAATTAGCATTCATCGATTCGACTAACTAGTCTTTCGAAGGGAATCGACAACAAAGGGAGAAATAGGATTATGGACGGAGGTAGTACTATTAAATGACGAGAAAGAGAGATAGATAGATAGATAGATAGATAGATAGATAGATAGAAAGAGAGAGAAGTGAAGGAAAAGGGAAACTTGTATACGTTCGTGGCAATAACAGTGCATTAACCGCGACGTTATGCATTAAGGAGGACGTATAATGAGAGAGGTCCTCCTGCATAGTCAGGACTGCCGCAAAGGCCGTAAGTTTCATAACTCACGCGGTGATTTTGGGGCCAAGCTATGCAACTCAGCCGAAAGAGAAAAAGTCTCGGCCTACTTTGTCCGTCGTATTTATGAAAAATGACAATGGCGGGAGATCCAAATTGTTAGGAGAAAAACAAAATACATAGACAGACAGACAGAGAGAGAGAGAGAGAGAGAAAGAGAAAATGTAAGTAGATTCCATTCTAAGAAGAATAATCGTTTTAAATACGTTCGACTCTTGGTCGTCTATCTCGTATGTCTGTACGTCGTCGAGCCGTGAGAAACGCGAGTAAAGTTAAGAGTATAGCTCGTAAGGAGAACGTTAAAAGGAACGAAGGTATGCGAGAATAAGAAGAAGAGGAAGAAAAAGAAGAAGAAAAAGAAGAAGAAGAAGAAGAAGAAGAAGAAGAAGTGGAAGAGGAAGAGGAAGAGGAAGAGAAGAGAAGAGGTAAGCAAGGAAAGGGCAAAGCAAGCAGGGTGCTTCAAGGGAGATTAGTGCGATGGGATTTAACGCAACCACATACGGCGAGCACGCATATCATTGGTACTAAGCAAACGAACGAATCTCCGCACTTCGTAAGTCATTATTAACTCGCGTAATTATCTGCTCGAGCCGAAGATGGTAGCTCCCGTGCGGGAGCTCGAAAAAGACGAAGAAGAGGAAAGATAAAATGAGAAAGAAGAAGAGGATGAGAAGAAGAAGAAGAAGAACGAGGAGGAGAAGGAGAAGGAGGAGGAGGAGGAGGAAGGAAAAGAAGAGAACGTTGTTAAGGATAGGTATTTAAATTGGCCTTAGTCAAAGGAGATACGCCGTCCTTTAGGAGGAACGACCATAGCCGCACGCGATTATCTCAAAATACGTCTCTCGACGTATTCCAGTAACTTCCTTCTTCCTAGTCCTTTCGAGATCATCCTCCACCTTATTCTTTTTTCTCTCTTTTCTTTTTCTTCTTCTTTTTCTTCTTTCAAAGATCTTCCATATCTTCGATCGTTCTTCAAATCAATTTCATTCGATCTTTTCAATCGAAATAATGTTTCAAACTTTCGTTTCAAATCTCTTACCGAGCGAAAGTTTCGACAATTATATCGTGAATTTAATCGTCCGTATTTTCTTTACTTCCGCTCGATAAACCAGAACGAAAGAGAGAGAGAGAGAGAGAGAGAGAGAGAGAGAGAGAGAGAGAGAGAGAGAGAGAGAGAGAGAGAGAGAGAGAGAGAGAAACCCTATAACTGCGTGCTTTCTATAAGAACGGTTTTACGCAAAGTACCTATGTAAGTACGTACAACAACGTACTACACTCGATTTACCTAGTCGCGATTTTACGAGCGATTTTCACGCGTACCTACTTACACTCACCGTTTTCATAATCGCCGGCCACCACTTCTTTCCCCGTGGTGAATTACGAGCCGGCGACGTGGGAAACGTCGAAACTTTACGACGAGACGTTCTTTCCATGAGCGAGCGCGCACTAGCGTATACCGATCATTCGAAAGACGCCGGGAAATCGATAACGAGACGACTGATTCGATATTACTTTCAACTCATCCACGATGATTTACTTTCTATTTTTTTTTTTTCTTTCTTTTTTCTTTTTTTTTTTTTTTCTTTCTATACTTCGGCGAGCATTCCTTTATGGTTCGTTCGTGTTTTCTCTTTTTTCTTTTTTATGAAAATACCTAGAAAAATAAAACGATTATATAGTAATTAACAAAGTATTTATTTCCAGTATTTATTTCTCGCAAATATGTATACGTATATATATATATATATATATATATATATATATATTCAATTTTTTATAGATAATTACGATCCGTAGCTTATTGTTAGTCTAAAAAATTCTAAGAAACATAGACATTTATTCAATAACGAACAATCGATTGTACGCGCAATCGAATAGCAAGTTCCTCTTTTGTTGTCCGAAACTCGAACACCTGTCGCTCCATTCACTCGACAATTCTGAGAGCTAAGTTCTCTCCGCTTCCTCCTTCAATTTTTCTTCATCTTCTTCTTCATCCTTTTTTTTCATCATCATCATCATCATTATCATCATCATCATCATCATCATCATCATTTTCTTTTTCTTCTACTTCTTTTATTTCACGCCAGTATAATCCACGTTTTTCTAACAGAGATCCTTCGAACGATTAGAGAAACTGTAACACCCGTGTATAACGGGCTATTGTTTCTCTTCTCTCATTTCTAGCTAGTTCCGAAACAATACTATAAAAGGTCGCTTCGAAATCGGTATATCGAACGAGTCGATCACGAAGTCTAACCTGCGTAAAAAGGGTAAACTCATTAGTTCACGTTTAATGGCGCGTTTAAGTCTCTCGTAAAAGATGACTTTAAATTCTTCCTGCAATACATGTATATGTACATATATATATGAGTGTGTGTGTGTGTGTGTGTAAAATCTATAACATATATATATAATAAACACACACATACATACATTTTATCTGCAACGTGTTCCATTGGCCGTGTTGGAAATTCGATGTGCGTGAGAAAATTCGAGATGTCGAAGAGAGATGACGAAGTTACGAAGAAGAAGAATATTGCATAATTACGGATTGCGATGACGGGTATTACGACGTTCGAAAAGTGGAAGTGAAGCAAAGAAAGACGCATTTATGCGTACGAACAAATGTACATATTTATATGTATGCGTAAAGAGAGGATGACACATGACGCTAAGTTTCTTTCTCTCTTTTTCTCTCTCTCTCTCTCTCTCTCCTTTTCTTTGAATGTCTGTCTTTTTCTCACGCATGAACAAGTGGAATCAAGAAGGAGAATACACATGTGTATGTATATATATATATATATTTATACGTAGCGAGTAAAATGCTTCGACGATCGTTTTATATAGCAACAGCTGGAATACAAATACATGAGAGCGTACGTGTGTCATGGGAAAGGTCACTTAAAAATCTTACCTCACACTGAGCGTTCGCGCAAGCAACATTAGCGGAATCTCGAGTGGAACCCAGTCGGTTATCTCTTTAGATGCCATGGAATGGAAATTATATCCACGACGCGTTAGGATCGCACACCGATAAGAGGACCCCCGTGTTGATCGTTTGCCGTTCTCGCCACAACTTCTTCTACTTCTTTTTCTTCTTCTACTTCTTTTTCTTCTTCTATTTCTTTTTCTTCTTCTACTTCTTTTTCCTTTTCTACTTTTTCTTCTACTTCTTCTTTGTATCCTTTTTCTAAGAGAGCATCTCCAGTTTAACTTTCCAAGCTCAGTCTACCATGACGATGAAATATGTTTCAAAGAAACAAGATTCGATCGATAGATCGATAGATCGGAATCATGGCTGGGAATAAATCGGTAATTAAACCTTGCCTCACGCATTTTATTTTTAACGCCCATCCATGAACGCTTTTACAATAATAATACTTATGTAGAAAAAGAGAGAGAAAGAGAGAGAGAGAGAAAGAGAGAAAGAAAATCGAGCTTAAAGGTCGATTCACTACTACTTCGTGATCAACGATTCGCTCGTGTTTCTCGCTATAATGCATCGGAGTTTTATATAAATGTATATTCACTTTTTTTATTTCTTTCTTTTTTTTTTTTTTTTGTTACCGTAAACCAGACCATTGTTATTTCATAGTAAAATATTTTTATTATAACTTTATAAATATGTATTTATATTATATAGTAGTATTAATTATAGATATATATGAATATATTATAGGACTCTATTGTAATTAAATAGGAAATCGATCATATCTTACGTTTTACTTCGCTTCATCTTATTAATAACGAATAGACGGGATCATTGATATGGTCCAACGAACTTTCGCTGTTTCTATCTTCCGGTGAAAGATCAAATCCAACAGATGAGAGACGTTAGCGAGGACGAAGGAAAAGGAAAGTGAAACTTTCTTGATACGTTCTCTTTTAGAGTCGATCTTTTTTCTTTCTTTCTTCGTTTTTTTTTCTTTTCTTTTCTTTTCTTTTCTTTTCTTTCATTGTCTTCTTCTTCTTCTTTTTTTCTTTTCTTTTTTTTGCTTTCGCTATAATTTCACCAGAGGACCAGAGATTCCGATGATTCGAGAGAAACGAGTTGATTTCCGATTCGACGGAAAGTAAAGGAAGGCGGGAGGCGGGAGGGAGGGAGGGAGGGAGGGAGGGAGGGAGATCAAGGTTAACTCGAAGACGGAAAGAGGTCGATGATCTTGAGAGGATCGACGAAGACTTGTGAATCGAATTCTTTGAAGAGATTATATCTCTTTTAAATTATGTGTATATACGACGATGTATTGTGAATCGTCGTCGTAGTTGTAGTCATCGTCGTCGTCGTCGTCGTCGTCAATAGACGTAACTTTACGTTTATATATCTAATCATACATTATACATATATAAGCGTTATATAACACGCATCGATCTTACGTATTATCCTTCATGCTTTTCTATAAAGACAACGACGAACTTGTTACGAACTCGAATCGGCCAATTGACGCCTCGAAACTTTCCTTTCCTTATACGATGAACTCGGTGAAAACCGCGCGCTCAGCCACATTAGGATTAGGAATATATACAACTGACAATTATTCGCCGTATAAAGGGAAGTGGAATCGTGCCGAGCAGCGCGGAAAAGAATCCAACGATTTCTCGGAACTTTACGACACGCAAGATCGCACCTTTTGTTTCTTCTGTAATTTTCGTCTTCTATTATGTTATTGCAAAAATCCGTATAGTAATATTGCATTATGAGAGAAATTTAATGCAGATGAAGAGAGAGAGAGAGAGAGAGAGAGAAAAAAGTATGAAAGAAGTAGGGAAAGAGAAAAACGATCTCGATACGAGTATATATTCAATTTAATTCTTAATAAACTTATTGGACCAATCGTGAATGATTAAAATTTCTAACGAATGGTCTTATTTTGTATTCCTCGATGCGAAAGAAAAGAAAAGAAAAAAAAAAAAAAGGAAGAAGAAGAAGATGAAACAAGATGCATTTAAAAATATTAAAAATACAAATTGCGGCCTGTGCGAATTAATGAATTAAAAAAAAAAAAAAAAAAAAAGGAAGAAGAAGGAGGAAGAATATCTACGGTCACGAGGCGACACACATACCTGGTGGATAACTGTAGTTTCTGAACAATTAATTCCTACGATGGGATCTCTTCTCTCAGCGGATGCGTAACGTGCATCGAAGCGATGCGACTTTAATACCGTGCATATATCGGACGAAGAGGATAATTGCTCGTTAGCCGAATTGTCGATCCGAATATCGAGGATCGCGAAGAACGTGCCTCCGGGATTCGAGTCGAGTTTCGACGGCTTTCACCGAGAAAAACGAGCGAGTGATCTCTCTCTCTTTCCCTCTCTCTCTCTCTCTCTCTTTCCCTCTCTCTCTCTCTCTCTTTCTTTCTCGTGAATTTATGTTGGGAAACAAGAGAGATCGATGTTAAATTGATCATAGACCAATATTAAACATCTTGATTTTGTAATTTTGTAAATCTATCAAATCCTTACAATTTCTTAGACATTTTTATAAATTTTCTCTTTCCCCCCACCCCCATTCCCATGCCTTTAACTTTTTCCTTTCCTCCTTTTCCTTCGTACACATAGCATTTCGTCGGAATTTTCCGAAGTACATACTCGAAGAGAATTCAACGAGTTCCGAGTGCGTTCTCCCTCTAGCTCGAAAGTATGTACAGAAGCAGCAGGAACAGCAGCAATAGTACCCCAGCCAACAGTGGTAGCGATAGCGGTAGCTGAGAGAGCCCGTGTACGGGCAAAACGAGCGCAATTAGTATCGCGAAACTGGAACGATCGGCGGCCAGGCGAGTCTTGAATATACATGAAAATTGAAAAACATTAATGCGGTGCTCGACCCCGCCTTCTTTTTAGCCGTAATATTTTTTTTTTCTTTTTCTTTTTAACGAACCTGTCGTAGAATTAAGAAAGAGAGAGAGAGAGAGAGAGAGAAAGAAATGCGGATATTTCGTAGAAAAGTTATCTCGAAATTTCTACAGTGCGTATTTTAAAAAAATTTTAATTTCCGGTTTCTTTGGAACTACAAAATTTATTTGTAAATTTCCCGTGTGAATTTTATGTTAACGAACCTACCATTTCATTCCTTTTTTCTTCTTTTCTTTTTCTACTTCTTTTTCTTCTTCTTCTTCTTCTTCTTCTTCTGCTTCCATTTTTTTTCTTTCTTTCCTTTTTCTCTCTTTTCTCGTCTCGTATACCAAAGACGACTCTCTTGAGATTCCTCTTAAGTCGAAGCGACTTTGCAGATGTTCGCGATTATGCTACGAGGGCAGCGCGAGAACGAGAGAACGTGCCATTATTGTCGAAAATTGCACGTTGAATTGAAACGCGTGCCTTCGAAACGGCTTAAGGCGGTTCGCCCGCCATATGCCGTCTTTATGAACGTATTTCTCTTTTCCTTTTTTCTTTTTTTCTTTTTTTCTTTTATTTTATTTTATTTTTCATCGTTCATAAAGAAGACAGATAGGAAATAAACACGAAATAAAAAAAGAAGAAAGAAGAAAAAAAAATGAATAATTAATAACGAGTACGATTAGTCGAGTTAACAATCGGGAAAATAAATTAATTGAGATTAAAACTAAAGAGATAATTGATTGTAATTAATTTTTTAATTTAACAACCTATAACACAATTATTATTTCTAACTAAAAGAATATTATAATATAATATTAAACTTATTGTATAAGTTTAATTAAATATACACTTATATACGTATTATATATATATATATTTTTTTTTTTCTATAATATTTAATACTATAGAAACTTTAACTTTAATAAACTAAACGACATATACTTTAAACTCTCTATACTAATTGCACGTATGATCAGTCAGTCAGGATTTACCCACTGGCAGTGGAGGCGGTCGCCTCGGGGCTCCCGTAAGACAAGGGCCCCAGCACGATAATATATATATTTATGTTATATAATAAATTTAATTTAATATCCGACGATCGATATATAATTTTTCCTTTTCTATTTGTAACTATAATCAAATTTGTATTTCTCACTTTATCATTATGCATGAACAATCGAATCAAGAAAATATATAATTGTACATAATTGATTTATCTTAAATAGGGATTTTAAAAATATATAAAGTTTACGATATTTTCAATGTTAAATCCGTCATTGAGTATAATTGATATTTAAAAAAAAACATTAAGAACTTCAGATATGAAATAACCATTAATTATTCGATGATAAAATCAAAATATAATTTAAAAAATGTAAATGTAAATTTATAAGTATGCAATTTTAAAAGTAACATTATGTAAAATGATTTCATGCTAAAGCTATTCGCATTTTCGCATCGTCAATGTGTTTTATACGATTGCTATTTGAAATTTGATAGATAGAAAAAAAAAAAAAAAACTCATCCAGAAAGAGAGAAGTTTTTCGTGGAAGGATAAGATGCTTCGATAGGTCGGTCGAGTAGCATGCTTTTCCTAATGAAAAGAAATTAGCCGTATAAGAAGTAGGCAAACGTCGAAGTTCGTTGGCGTTGATGGATGTCAGTGACCCGCTGACACACATCTCTCTCTCTCTTTCTCTTTCTCTCTCTTTCTCTCTCTCTCAATCTTTCAAGTGCACGCACGTTTCTTACGCATCAGTGTGTCGTCGAGAGGAACGTCTTATATATACATATGTATATGTATACGTACATATATATTAAAATATTTTTAAATTATTTTATATTACATATTTTTTTAACTATTTTGTTTATACCATAATTTTATTTTATATCTATTAAAATTTTATATTTCATATTATCTTATTTTGGAATATTCTTTGAAATATTCTACATTTCATATATATATATATATATGTGTGTGTGTGTGTGTGTGTGTGTATGTTTGTATGCACATATAATATGTATATTTTATATGCATATATTTTATATGCAATAATTCTATATTTTAAAATATTCTAGAATATACATGAGTACATATGCAAATTATAAAACTGCAGTTATAGGATCGACGATGAAAGTTTGTACATGCATACGTATATCGTTTTAACAACCATCCTACGTTACACCAACTCTTTTGTTCATTCTAACTTACCTATCGATGATCCCGCTATTCGTTTCCATCGGTTTTCCATCCACGTTCTCGGCCATGGCGATATCCGTGACGATTCGAAAGGCGTGACGTCTTTCAGAGTCAATATTTCTGCCGATTAACGACGTTCGAACGACGATGAAATGGAAGTAAAAAAAAGGAGAAACGAAAGTTGCCGATGATAAAAAGAACCCATTGGACTTTAACGATCGCAAACTCGTAGATACAAGTACATGCTAGCTATAAACGAGATCCAAAATTAAATCGAAGTTGAGATCCGATCTAAAACATATATAATAAAACGAACATATCGACTTTTCGAAAAAAAGTATCAAGAAATTATAAATTCAATTGATATTTAAGAAATATATTACTTTAGAGAAAGAGAGAGAGAGAGAAAGAGACAGTAAAATAACTTGGCTAGCTTATCACCTTTGTGTATCACTTTCGAGAATCCTCTCATCTAAAGAGGGGAAAAATCGAGACAAAAAGA